>NC_136518.1:82750624-83165624 GCF_053919585.1 Euprymna scolopes
TTTCAGTCTGCATGGACTTGCAGCATCAGATACCGTAACAGGTCTTACCACTCCGGGCCAAAGTGAAAGTTGGAGAAATGGTATCTCCGGGGTAACTCCAGATTCTCTAAAGCCCTAAATTGTTTTATCACCATTGTATGTATGTTAAAGCTAAATTCAGAACCAAGATAACGTTTGTAATGTGTATACGTTTATAGATTTTTTTGTAAAGGATTTATACCTAAACTAGTTTACCGATTTGATGTTTGTATGTTTTTTAGATGAGACTTGATAATTATTTTTTTATTATCTGGATTGTTTGGAGTATTGTTCTCATGTTGGCTGCTTTTTCCATAACGCAACATTCGACCGTCAAGTGAAAATGCACCTGAGGACGGTCGAAGGTTGAATCATCCGAAGCGTTGTGGAAAAAAAACAACTATGATGAGAACAATTGTCCAAACAATCCAAAAAATAGTTAACTAATTATTATGGATTTTGAAAACTGCGGTTAGGGACAAACATGCATAACATGTGATATGTTTTATTGAATTAAATTTCCGTACAATAGGCAAATAAGAGGTAGAACGCATTACCCTCCATTTTTTTTTTTTTAAAGTTAAATTTATTATTAAACATCTATAAATAAATAATGCCGGAATATTAGAATGTTTGTGTATTGTAATTTTTTTAGAAATGAGTGATACCCCCCTATTTGGAAATGCATAGATTTCTAATGCGCATTTAATTAATTTTCGGTTCAACTAATTATTTGTAAACTTTCAGACTTAGCAAGATTAAATAAAAAAAATCTTTTACGAACCTTTAATAATAATAATAATAATAATAATAATAATAATAATAATAATAATAGTATTATTAATAATAATAATTATTATTGTTATTATTATAATTATTATTATTATCATTAAAATATAAATAATAAAAATAATAATAATATTAATAATATAAATAATAATAATAATTATAATAATATAAATAATGATATAAATAAAAATAATAATAAAATATTAATAATAATAATAAAAAAATAATAATAATAAAATAATATTATAATAATAATAAAGATTATAATAATAATAATCATAATAATAATATAAAAAATATTAATGATAATAATAAAAATAATAATAATAATAAAAATAATAATAGTAATAATAAAAATAATAATAGTAATAAAAATAATAAAATTAATAATAATAAAATAATAATAAAAATAATAATAATAATAATAATAATAACAATAATAATAATAAAATAATAATAACAATAGTAATAATAACAATAATAATAATAATAATAACAACAACAACAACAATAATAATAATAATAATAATAATAATAATAATAATAATAATAATAATACATTGTTTGATATTTCAAGAGGTAAACACTTTTTTTTTCAAACCAAACTAAGCACAGTGCCATTTGAATATAAGGTTCTACAGTTTGAGGACAGAAATTTGATGAATACTGTGTAGGGAGTTCAGTAGTAACATGTCTTTTCATATGACGCTTGAACTTTAGCATGTCAGTACAATAAGAGAAGCAGGACCCCGAAAGAGAATTCCAAAGTCTAGTAGTTCGAGGGAAAGAAAACTATTCGATTAAAAATCTTTCATGCTCTATTGATTTCCACAGTGTATCGATCTCATTTTGCCGCCTTTCGGGTTAGTCAGAGGTATTTACGTAGAGAGAGAGAGAGAGAGAGAGAGAGAGAGAGAGAGAGAGAGAGAGAGAACAAAGGGGCTTAGAGTTTGTCGGAGCACCATTCTATTTAATTATTTGAAAAATAGGCACATGGTTACATTTTGCCGACAGGACAGATTCTAGAGTTTGGTCGACACTGCGGGACCTATTAAGTTGGCGAGCTTTTCCTAGCCCTGTCTAAGAGTTGGAGACGTGTAGCTGCATCATCCAAGATGTGGAAAAAGTACTTCATCCAAAGGCGAATATTGGTCCTGTGTAGGTATATAATACCCTCAGACGATTGAGAGAGACCACCTTCTTTGCAATGCCCTAGATGCCTTTGTTCTAGTTTATATTTTTTTTTTTATTACATTTTCACCCCAAACAAGGCAAATTGCCACTTTGGTGTAGGGGGCTACTGTCAGGGGCAACAACTACTGGGGTACTATGTAGGGATTTGGGCAGCAAAGTGTCGGTTACTATTACACTTGAACTTCTGCACGTCAGTACTGTTGGGGAAGCAGGGACCTGGAATGGAATTCCAGAGTCTAGTGGTTCTGGGGAAGAAACTATTGGAGTAAAAAGATCTTTTACATCTAGGGATCTCTACAGTGTGGGGGTGGG
The DNA here is from genome assembly GCF_053919585.1 of Euprymna scolopes. NCBI lineage: Eukaryota > Metazoa > Mollusca > Cephalopoda > Sepiida > Sepiolidae > Euprymna > Euprymna scolopes. The sequence continues at coordinate 82,752,938 of NC_136518.1, forward strand.
ATTTAGCAGCCTGTCGGGTTTGTCGAGGGTGCTCACGTCGTGGGGGCACAAGTGATTGCAGTTCGTCAGAGCGTTCACAACTAAAATACTTGTAGAAAAGGCAGAGGGAGGCAACACTTCGTCGATGGGACAGAGGCTGAAGCTTAGATGCCAGTTCAGGGCCTATCAGGTTTGCGACTCTCTTTTGAACCTTGTCAAGGAGCGAGAGACTAGTAGCAGATGCACCAGCCCAGATGTGGCAGCAATACTCCCTACATGGGCGAATGGTGGCCTTATAGAGATACAGGATACTTTCGTGTTTTAGTAGTTTTCTAGCACGGTAGAGAGAGCCCACCTTTCTTGCAGCGGCCCTGGCAATGCCATCAATGTAATTGTTCCAACTCATGTTTCCTGTGAACGTTAGGCCAAGGAGTTTGAAAGATGGACTCTCAGATAAAGAGTCGTTGGCCATTGCTATGGGTGGTAGAGAGGGTTTCTTGTAATTGTGGACGTTAAGCCGAGGAGTTTGAACAAATAATTTTCAGGTACTGTATCGTTAGCCATAGCTATTAGTTATTGATATTTCTTGTAATTATTAAAGGAAATAAGCTTACTTATGGCAGCATTGAATGTGACTCTCCATTTACCTACGAATATCACTAGAGTCTGGAAATTTTACTGTAAGTTTTCAGCTATTTTCTTACATATACATTCATTCGTTTCCCCTTTGTGCCTAATATAGAGCGTTGTGTTGTCAACAAATATACTCATCTCGGAGACACTTTTTCAAAGTCATTTATCAATAAGAGGAATAATAAAGGTCTAAGGATCGACCCCTGAGGCACACCTGCATTTATATTATGTTTTTTTTTGTGTGCGACCATCAAGGACAATCAAGATTCTTCTGTTGTTTAAAGGTTTTTCCACATGCCTTTGAGGTGTCTACATTTTTAGAATATCGCAAACATAAAACATAATTCAAGAAACTTTGGGTAACGTAATACTTTAGGAAACGTGAAAAAAAAACTACATGTTGGGTCTCCTTGCTGCTCCTGATTTTACTATATAATGCTAAGAACTCGTTGATATAGTACGACTAACGAGTTTAAATGATGTGAACGAAGCCAATTCAAGGATTAGTTTTGTCCCAGCAACAAACAAGAAATACCAACTTCTAATAAGGTTAAAATGTTATTATTATTATTATTATTATTATTATTATTATTATTATTATTATTATTATTATTATTATTATTATTATTCATAACGTAATCTCTTATGTATCATATTACAAATCCACGTATAAATATGGGAGGGGATACTATTATCAAATATCGTCCTAAATTGGAAATGGAGCAACGGACTTATATAAAGTAAATATTAATAAGTCCCTCGTACCTATTTTTTTACCTTTTCATTTTTTTATTAAATGGAGGGTAGATAATGCACTGTGGATGTGTTATCGGCAGCTCCAGTAACTCTCGCTTCTCCTTATTTGTCCCTCAGTCCTCATTTGCAATGAGCGATTTTTCTGACAAAGGGTGAAGAAAAAGCTGCTTTTCAGGTCGACAGTACTTGCGTGAACAGTAGCTTGAGATGGTGGAAATTTTAAGTTTCTATGTCTATCCTTGTGGCCATGTCACTAGTAAGAGTGCTGAAGGTAAACGTTTCATCTGGGCTGACGTTACCCCCTAATAGTCAGGGACCTGAACCTTGGATTAACTATTAAGGAAGCTTCCCTATCAGTAGGTGCAAAGTACTGGGGATGCTAGACCATGCAGTAGTTTCTGGTGAGGCCTCTCGATGTCATACTAGTTTGTAATTGTGACGGCTTTACATTATCATGTGCTACAAAAAAAATCCTGTCATTAAAGAATTCAGGTGATAGGCTAACTCCCTCTCAGTACAGACCAATAAGTCTACTGTTTGTCATGAGTAAGTTGCTGTAATCCATATTAAATAAATAAGTAGTCAACCACCTCAGCAGAAATAACCACTTAGTGAAATACAATATGGTTTCCGTTCTGCTAGATCTACAGCAGATGTGCTAACGGTTATATCGAATACGATTAGTGAATTTCTCGACAAAGACTACCTTTCTAGGATAATCGCTCCTGACATACCAAAAGCCTTTGATAAAGTATGGCACAAAGGCCTACTTCACAAGATTTCCAGCCATGGTATAACTGGAAATGTTTTCTCAATTATTAAATCATTTCTCTCTGATAAGCTCAGAAGAGTAGTGGTTGATAGGCAGAAATAAGAACCCACAGTATTAATGCTGGAGTCCCTCAGGGGTCCATCCTGGGCCCAACTCTCTTTCTGATTTACATTAATGATCTCCCAAAACACATACTTAAATCATTCGTTGACATCTAAGCTGATGACACGACAATCTATGGCAACACATCAAAGGCCGTGAATGGCAAAGTTCTCTCTGATTCTCTCTCCTCCGATCTTGAGCGCGTGGTACAATGGGGGAAGAGGTGGTTGGTTACTTTTAATGCATCTAAAACCAAGCTCCTGTCTTTACATCATCAACGCTCTGATCCCCATCTGGCATCAATTGAAATGGATGGCTCTTATCTTGGGGAGGTTTCATATTTTGAAAAGTTTCTGGGATTAACCCTTACTCCTTATCTGAAATGGAACAATGTACATCAAGTCTGTTGCCAAGGTCGCTGGGAAAAGGTAGGATCCTTCTACCGCTCCTGTAGATTTCTCACTGCTGATGCAATTCTATATAAAAGCCAAGCACGTCCAAGGATGGAGTACTGCTGCCACATCTGGACAAGAGCTGCTAAAACAGCCTATCCTGCCTTGACAGAGTACAAAATAGGTTTCGTAGCTTAGTGGAGGATGAATTTTTCTCGTCCCTGCAACCTTTCTGCCACAGAAGAGACGTTGCGAGACTGTCTTTGTTTTATCGTAATTTCCATGGTAGGTTCTCGTCTGAGCTCCAATCCCTGGTCCCCCCTCGCCAATCTTTCACGAAAAACACCCGTCTAGTTGAATCCTCTGTCAGTAATTCTCCCCGTTCTTTATCTGTGCCTAAATAAAAACGTAGATTCCATGAACCAAGCTTCTTTCTTAGAAGTGCACGTCTGTGGAACTCTCTTCCGTTTTCCTGTTTCCCACCTGACTACAAATTGGATGTCTTCAAGTCCAACTAAAACATATTCCTGATAAACCTCCCCCTTAAGTAAAACAACTTCATGGTTGTCGGAGGAGGAATCGTTGAGTGTTCATTATTTACTGCACTATTATAAATTTTGCAGAAATCGCTAGTTCCTAACTTTTGAACCCCATTACGTTGTCTTCTCTTAATTGTGGCTATTTCGCTCTTACAGTTATGTCTAGCTTGTATATATTTTCGTTCATTTGTATTGGACATGTTGAATAAGTATGTAGTATGCGCGTTGCCTTTGAGAAATGGCAATGCAGAAGTAGAAGTAAATGGTTGGGGGAAGTGAGGTTTGCTATCGAACTTCCATGTGGGAACATACGCTTCAATTACTGTTTTGAAGTATTTCGTAGCCTAATTTGTGCAGTGTTATTGGGCATTTCTTAATGTGATCTCTGATGGCTTCCCAGCAAGACTTCTTATCGTACCTTGTCGTCTTTAGCAATGGCTCTTCAACTTAGGGTCGAGAGTTTAGAGTGATGTTTTACATTATTGCAGTATGATAAATGGGGAATAAGCATTTGCTACATAATCCCCGAGAACTGTTTTCGCGAATACGTTTATTGATCTGGAAACAATAAGGATAGTGAGCTGGTAGGTCCGATATACACTGTTATTTCAATAAAAGTTTAAAAATAAGAGAGCATTTATAAAATGAATCTGTAACCGCAATGTATTATATATAACATAGTAGTATGTTGAAAAGCAAATTATAAACCGGCTAAATACGAAAACGTTAACCATAAAAGAAAGTGAAGGCGGTTAGTTTGGGTTATTGAAGAGGAGACATTTGCATCGAAGTATAACCTTTGCTACTCTCTCTCGTTGAGTTTACGTATTTGAGAGAGTACGCCCAAGAGGAAAAAGAGAGATTGTAAAAACAGGAAAAAAATTAATGTGCTTTAGTGATAACTTCAAGATGTAAATGTAAAAGTTGTTCATAGGAAGCGTTTACTTATGATCCTATAATATTGAAAGTATTAGGCGAAGCAGCATCCCGATTATACACACACACACACACATATATATATATATATATATATATATATATATATATACATATATATATATATAAAATATATTTATATATATATGTATGTATATAAGTTTCGTGGTTCAATTTTAAATTCTGAAAAAACAACATATAGAGACATATATTCGATTTAAGAATTTATTGCTTGACAAAAGAAATATATGGAAAGGGTTATTTTAATTTCCTTAATCCATGGACTTTCAACAATGGCTCATGGAAATTAATTTTTTGAGTGAAAATTATACGAAAAGACAAATTGTTACAACCTTGGTAGTCCATTATCGGAAGGAGTCCAATAACCAGCCACCTCTTCCCCCATTGTACCCGCGCTCAAGATTGGAGGAGAGAGAATCAGAGATAAGTTTGTTATTAACGGCCTTTGATATGTTGCCATAGATGGTCGTGTTATCAGCATAAATGTCAACGAATGATTTAAGTATGTGTTTTGGGAGGTCATTAATGTAAATCAGAAAGAGAGGTGGGCCCAGGATTGACCCCTAATATTAAGATTAATATTGTGGGCTTCTGATTTTTGCCCATCAACCACTACTCTTCTGAGCTTATCGGAGAGAAATGATTTAATAATTGAGAAAACATTTCCAGTTATACCATCGCTGGAAATCTTGTGAAGTAAGCCTTTATACCATACCTTGTCGAAGGTCTTTGATATGTCAAGAGCAATTGCCCTAGAAAGGAAGTCTTTGTCGAGAAATTCACTAATCTTATTAGATACAACCATTAGCACATCTGCTGTATTTCTGCTGAGGTGGTTGACTAATTCTTTATTTAATATGGATTACAGCAACTTACTCCTTCCGATAATGGACTACCCAGGTTGCATCAACTTCTCTTTTCGTATAATTTTCTCCATATAATTATCCACTCAAAAAACTAATTTCAACAATTGCGCTGAAAAGCAAAATAGCGTCCATTCGCAGCTGAACATTTTGCTAACTGTATTTCATTTCCTCTGATGATATGAGCCATTGTTGAAAATCCATGGATTAAGGAAAATTAAAATAACCCCTTCTATATATTCCTTTGTCAAGCAATAAATTCTTAAATCGAATATATGTCTCTATATGTTGCTTTTTTTCAGAATTTAAAATTGAACCACGAAACTTATATATTGATCTATTCTTAAATATTGAGCTTTTCCGTTTTGACTAGTATCTCCTTGAAAGTATTACTTCAAGAAATATCTATCAGGACTTTTCATCTGAAGTCTATCAATGTCTTACCTCGCTTATATATATATATATATATATATATATATATATATATATATATATGTGTGTGTGTGTGTGTGTGTGTGTGTGTGTGTGTGTTATTCAAAACTGGAAAAAATACATGTCCAGGATATCTCTATTGATAATCACATCAGTCCAATTTTACGAAACTAATACAGAAAAAGAGACATTCATTTTATTTTATGAACACACTATCAACTGATCCAAATTATTATAACAATTCTTTACGCCAATTGGTTTCTATTTATGAAGATATCTCAAAAATAAGGTTTATGCCGCAAGACCACCGTCAATCGAGGATTTGAAAAATGAAATTCGAATACTTTGTTTTGAAATTTCAAATAAAGTGTTGAGCCATGTTGCCGACGCCATTGTTGAATGTACTCAGCCGTGTTTGGAAGATGAAGGAAGGCAGTTTAAACATTTGCGAACACGGATGGAATGAGAGAGGGGACATTTATCTAAAAATGCCAAAAAATAATAAGTTCCTATTTACAATGTCTCCCCACGGGACAGAGTTAGACACCAGGGTCGTTTTTTTAACGTGGAGAAAAGGAACAAAAGTAAAAATTGTCTCAGTCGTGAAGGATTTCTCCTCCACTGACAGGGAACAAGAAATTGAAGTGCAGTATCTGAAGAACAGATACTACACTAAGTTCTACATCAATTTATTTATTTCACTTATAAATTTACTTAAGATTGTATGTTTGGAAAGCCACATGTACTTACACACAAAATGCAAGAGTAATGAAAGGTCAAAAGGTGGGTATATCTTTTTGGGACACCCTGTGTGATGTCCCCGTCTTTGGGGAGCGATTTGCTCCCCATTGGGGAGTTTGAGACACCCTTAGGGCGGCCGGGTAAATATGCTAAGATTTTCTGTTGAACGTTAATTGAATCCCGGACAACGGCGGTTATTAAAAATGACATGCTTGTACTTGAAAAAAAAACAGATATATTTTTTATTGTTATATAGTATATATTTTATTGTTATATAGTATATTTTTTATTGTTATATAGTATATATTTTATTGTTATATAGTATATATTTTATTGTTATATAGTATATATTTTATTGTTATATAGTATATTTTTTATAGTTATATAGTATATATTTTATTGTTATATAGTATATATTTTATTGTTATATAGTATATATTTTATTGTTATATAGTATATATTTTATTGTTATATGGTATATATTTTATTGTTATATAGTATATATTTTATTGTTATATAGTATATATTTTATTGTTATAGAGTATATATTTTATTGTTATATAGTATATATACTTGTTATATAGTACATATATACTTGTTATATAGTATATATACTTGTTATATAGTATATTTTATTGTTATATAGTATATATACTTGTTATATAGTATATATACTTGTTATATAGTATATATAATTGTTATATAGTATATATACTTGTTATATAGTATATATACTTGTTATATAGTATATATAATTGTTATATAGTATATATACTTGTTATATAGTATATATACTTGCTATATAGTACATATACTTATTATATAGTATATATATACTTGTTATATGGTATATATATATACTTATTATATAGTATATATATACTTGTTATATAGTATATATACTTGTTATATAGTATATACTTGTTATATAGTATATATATACTTGTTATATAGTATATACTTGTTATATAGTATATATACTTGTTATATAGTATATATACTAGGTGCCGCCCGGCATTTCCCGGTTGCAAAATACGCATCAACATTATATTTAAATTAATGCAGAATTCTTATATATTATAAACAGAAATAGCATAGGTATTGAACGTAACGTTTAATTCCTTTAAAAAAAACTAAGAAAAACTAAACAGAAAAAGACAGAAACATGTGCATGTGAGTGTTATGCAGTTTTCTAAACAGTTCCCTATTCTCACTCAAGCTGACAGCCAAGCCAATACCTATAAACAGTGACTCAACTACGATAACCATCAGGCCAGCTTAAAACGATTTTTAAAAAGTGTTTTCAAACCTAGTTACTCAGTAAGCTGTCATGTGAACGATGTGCATTCATGAAACAGTTGACAAACAAATAAAAATCCGATCTTCTTCACGTACCAATTTTATAGCAGTCATTTTTCCGGAGAAAAACTGATTTTAAAGGTTTCCACAAGTCTGAATACCACATGTACCAAATGACATGCATGTAGATAAGAAATATTCGTATAGTATATACGGTGGGATGTTTCATAACACACACTTTCTCACTTTTAAATGCATATATATATATATATATATATATATATATATATATATATATATATATATATAATGTAGAAGTTAAGGAAAAATATATTCTAACAAAATTTGTTTTCCCTTCCATAGATATCTATTTAATTCCAACCTTCCCATGATGTAACACTCATAAACATTGCACTAGACCATAGAATAACTATATCATAAGCGGAAATGTTTACCAATATAACTATAGCAGTTTATCAGATCCGAGCATGAAATCAGATGTGGACATGAATTGTAATCGAAATAATATTTTTTTTTAAAAGTATCAACTTTGACTTGAAAGCAAAACTCTTATTTTTATTAGAGTATCGACTCATTTTAAGCAATCACTTATTCGAAGTAGCTGGAATTTTTTTTCTATTTATCCGTGTTTATGCTTTGAGTAAGTGCTGCATATTCAACAGAAATATTTTTTTATATAACACAAACACACACGCGCCTATATATATATATATATATATATATATATATATATATATATATATATATATATATATACATATATAATATTTACTTGTAATATATACCAATCCTTATTTAAGCAAGCTCAATGTAATTACAGAGCAATATAGTGAATGAGTGACAAAAGACTATATTCCAAAGTTCATGATGTTGACCATCTTATAATTTATTCCTTTAATTCAGTTGACATTTTCAATTTTTTCAGTATTTGTTTCTTCAAGAATTTGCAAATGGCAACTGAATTAAAGAAATAAATTATAAGATGTTCAACATCATAAACTTTAGAATACAGTCTATATATATATATATATATATATATATATATATATATATATATATATATAACTACTTCATTTACTCACATAAGATTAATATACGAAAGTATAAATTCATGCGTAAACTTTAAGTATTTACTTCAAAAGTGCTCAATACGTAGGTAGAGCTAGTTAGTAAGTTATAAAACATATATGGCGATTAAGCTACACAGAATATTCCGCGTTGCATCCACTCTAGGACTCTTCAGGCTTATGCGCCTTAAGAGTCCTAGAGTGGATGAAACGCGGAATATCCAGTGTAGCTTAATCGCCATATGTATTTTATTAACTTACTATATATATATATATATATATATATATATATATATATATATATAGGGTGCTTATAAAATGTTTCCAGATTTATTTTATATATATAGGGTGCTTATAAAATGTTTCCAGATTTTTTTTATATATATAGGGTGCTTATAAAATGTTTCCAGATTTTTTTGTACAGGCATTTAAAATTATCGTAGACTCTTGAAAATTCAGTATGTTATGACCAATTGTTATGATTATGAAAATTCAGATGACTGACCAATTGTTACGATTTCAGGTATAAATTAACAGCTCCAGAAAGAATTGCAATACATCTTACTAAAGCCTGATTGCCACAGCTGGTGAATTTCCAAAATGCAATCTGGACGTGGGGATACTTTAGAATAAGGATATGAAATAAAAGTCTGTTTTAAACTTGGAAAATGCCAGAGAAACGTATGGAATGCTTCAGACCACTTTTGTACAATCTTGCATAATTCGAGCATCAGTTTGTGAGTGGCATAGCTTCAAGGAAGGCAAGGAGTCTTTGACTGATAAAGAGAGGTGTAGTAAGAGTAAGGGAAATGGAACACGAGAGTTCATTGACAAAATAATGAATTTCATGAATAAGGACTCTTATGTATCTATAGAGACGATAAGTGCACAATTTGATGTCAGTCTGGGAACTGTACACACAATTATTCGTGAGAAATTGAAAATGCAGAGGATTTGCGTGAATCCACCAGACCACAACTCCATCCTTGTCATAGATTATTGGACCAAGATGGACATCAAAGCAGTTCCCCATCCTCCCTATAGTAAAGACCTTGCTCCCCGTGACTTTTGGTTATTCCCTAAGCTCAAGGAATCCCTTAGAGACTTTCGTTATGTGACAATTGAGAGGATGGAAGAGGCTGTGACACAAGAGGAATTCCAAGAGGTTATCCAGAACTTTATACGGCATCCAGAGACCTCAACTCTGAAGAGGTGGGATTTTTCTTCGGGTTAGTCAGGAGTATATACATCGAGAGGGAATATATACCATGAGTTCATCAGATCGCATTGTATTAAAGTACTTGTAAAACAGACACAGTGATCCAACATTGCGACTAATATCTCCGATCTGTAGTAGAATAGAGACAAAAATAGATGGTCAGATTCACTACTGCCAAGACTAAGCTTATCTCCTTCAATAATTACAAGAAACCTTCTCAACCACCAATAGATATGACTAAATATATATTACCTGAAAGTACTTCGTTCAAACTCCTCGGCTTAACGTTTACAAGGAACATGAGTTGGAACAGACACATCGAGAACATTGCCAATGCTGTTGTGCAGAAGGTGGGTTCTCTCTACCGTGCTAGAAAGTTAATTACGCATAAAAGTATCCTATACCTCTATCAGGCCACCATTTGCTCATGTATGAAGTATTGTTGTCACATTTGGTCTGGTGCATCTGCTATTAGTCTCTCACGGCTGAACAGAATTTAAAAGAGAGTCTCCATCCTGATAGGTCCTGAACTATCATCTAATCTTTAACCCGTGTCCCACCGACAAAATGTTGCATCCCTGTTCTACAAGTATTTTAATGTTGGATGCTCCGATGAACTACAAACCCTTGTACCACCTTGATGCAAACACGCTCGTCACACTCGACCAGCAGCAGAAGTCCCACTTCTACACAGTAGATATCCCTAGATGTAAGAAAGACTTCAACTCCAAGGATGGAATACTGTTGCCATATCTGGTCAGGAGCTGCTAAAAACAGCCTATCCTGCCTTGACAGAGTACAAAATAGACTTCGTGGCTTAGTGGGGGATGCCCTTTTCTCTACCCTGCAACATCTCTCCCACAGAAGAGACGTTGCGAGCTTATCCTTGTTTTATCGTTATTTTCATGGCAAGTGCTCGTCTGAACTCCAATCTCTGGTCGCCCCTCGCCAATCTTTCACGAAAAACACCCGTCTAGCTGAATCCACTGTGAAAAATTTCCCCCACTCTATATCTGTGACTAAATTAAAACGCGTATTCCAGGAACAAAGCTTCTTTCTTAGAACTGCACGTCAGTGGAACTCTGTTCCCTCTGCCTGCTTCCCACCGAACTACAACTTGGATTTCTTCAAGTCCAATGTTAACAAATTCCTAATGAACCGTCCCCTTAAGTAAACACTTCATCAAATCTCCACACTAACGTAATGTACTTGCAATAACCCTTATCCCTGAGTGGCTTCCGGGCCTTGATCACTGTGTAAAAATTTTTTTTTTTTTTTTATGTTTACAGCTTCATTCAATTTTATTGAGCGAACATATCTAACCTATAATTATTTTTATAGTCAGCAGAAAGGGTACATTTATGGTTTTAAGATATATGAATTGTTTTAATTCCCAATATTCACTTGATTGATTTAAAGTTTAATGTAAACAAATACTTTTGAAGCCGTGATTATAAGCACGTTTACTCTTTCCATTCATCATTTTCAATCTTCCCATATTACTTTTCACAATCGAACTGACAATCTCATCAATGCGTCCTACTGAGTGGCTTTTAGTCTTACTAATTTCTGACCTATTACAGTATGAAAATTATAAATTTTTCTCGTAAAAATGGGCAAAAGTTATAGCCCTTTAATATAGAATGCAAAATCGATGGTTAAATATGTTTAAATTTGGGCTCTTTCTTAAGTTAAATTCTAATCCATATTAATCACTAACTGCGCAATTAACAAATACCATAACAGTTAGTTCGCTGCACCTTATTATAGAAAAGGTTCGTACAAAATTTGAGCAACATCGACTCATTAGTTTCCGAAAGAAAATGAAGCAAACAGACTGATAAAGTAATAGATATATAATATACTAGCAGGACCCGTTAACCGGCGTTGCCCGCTTCAAGCCTGCGCCCCAACTTCGCACAAAAGTAAAATATGGTTGTTGTTGGTGGACGCTGCCGTCTCTGAACAAATGCGAACACTGGCGAATAGTGGTGGTTTGGGCCGATAATATGCAGGTAATGTTTGAACTTTAAAAAAGTAATTAAGGAATTACGTAAAATTTGAAGTTCCTGTGTTAATAATTATGATAAAAATAATGTTCAAACCAAACAATAGTTTGATTAATGATATTCATTTGGTGTTATGTTGAATTTTTGTACTTCAGTCTCTTGTGTTTCGGAATGTCTCCAGCTTTAGCCGTTGCCATGGTCAATTGGTTCCAACTAGTAAGAAGTAATAAACGCATGCGCAGAAAAAAAAGTGTAGTCGATTTATGCACGCGAAAATCAATGGTTTTTTTTTTCAATTTTTACAGTTTAGCAGCTATTTTATTTTTAAAACTTAAGGTAGAATGTGCTACAGGTCTAAATATGGTATATACCAATTTTAAACTCTATAATCTGCGTGTGGGGTGTTCGTGTATATATATATATATATATATATATATATATATATATATATATATATATATATATATATATGTGTTTATGTGTGTGTTTATGTGGATTTGAAATATGAGTGAATCATGATTTCTAATATGCGAGTTTATATCTCTAGATTTCTGTATTATTTATTTTTTTAATTAAATCATAAGCCGATTCACACGCATCCATACACACAAAACCACACACAGACACATGCGTGCACAATATATATATATATATATTTATATATATATGTGTGTGTGTGTGTGTGTGTGTGTGTGTGTGTGTGTGTGTGTGTGCGTGCTTGCGCCCGTGTATGTGTGGATTTGAAATATGGGGACGTATTAATAATTGATATGTTGGTTAGGGGTAAAACATTTACAACTCTCGGCGCCATTAAGCTGACAATTTCAAACAACGGTATTGTAGAAATACTGCAGTAATGCAACGAATAAATTACAAAGGAAAAAATCTACAAAAATCAGACGAGATACTGAGTTAAGAAGTAAATGTTTCGAATGATTTGAGTGAGTTCATATTTTTGCCTTAGATACATTTTGTTGAACAAATATTAATCATGAGATGCTAAAATTAATAGAACTGTTCTTTCTATAGTATTTATTATAAATTCATTTCCATATTGGCCGTTATATTTTACTAAATGCTTTATATATTAAGTTTGCAATTTATGCGTTTGCTAGCTCAAAGTATAGAAGTAATTCTTTGCCGCCATTTGTTATATATCCAATTAATTTTAATCTTTCATTTTAATCGGAATTTTATTTTTATTAGTCATTTATTTTTTGTTATATATAATTCTAGTCTGGGTGCCAGGTATTGCCCGGATGTTTTGAGGTGTGTGTTGAGCAAAAAAAAAAATAAATAAATAATGGTAGTGGGAAGGCAGATTAACCTATTTATGTTATCAAAAATGTTTTCTTACTTGTGCTATGTATCGTACTCCCCCCCAATTATTTTCTACAATTATTTTCTAAAGGTATTTTCTACAATTATTTTCTACAATTATTTTCTACAATTATTTTCTACAAGTATTTTCTACAATTATTTTCTACAATTATTTTCTACAATTATTTTCTAACATTATTTTCTACAAGTATTTTCTACAATTATTTTCTACAATTATTTTCTACAATTATTTTCTACAATTATTTTCTACAAGTATTTTCTACAAGTATTTTCTACAATTATTTTCTACAATTATTTTCTACAAGTATTTTCTACAATTATTTTCTACAAGTATTTTCTACAATTATTTTCTACAAGTATTTTCAACAATTATTTTCTACAATTATTTTCTACAATTATTTTCTACAATTATTTTTTACAATTATTTTCTACAATTATTTTCTACAATTTTTTCTACAAGTATTTTCTACAAGTATTTTATACAAGTATTTTATACAAGTATTTTCTACAAGTATTTTCTACAATTATTTTCTACAAGTATTTTCTACAATTATTTTCTACAAGTATTTTCTACAATTATTTTCTACAATTATTTTATACAATTATTTTCTACAAGTATTTTCTACAATTTTTTCCTACAAGTATTTTCTACAATTATTTTCTACAATTATTTTCTACAATTATTTTCTACAAGTATTTTCTACAAGTATTTTATACAATTATTTTCTACAATTATTTTCTACAATTATTTTACACAATTATTTTCTACAATTATTTTCTACAATTATTTTCTACAAGTATTTTCTACAAGGATTTTCTACAATTATTTTCTACAAGTATTTTCTACAATTATTTTCTACAAGTATTTTCTACAATTATTTTCTACAATTATTTTCTACAATAATTTTCTACAAGTATTTTCTACAATTATTTTCTACAATAATTTTCTACAAGTATTTTCTACAAGTATTTTCTACAATAATTTTCTACAATTATTTTCTACAATTATTTTCTACAATTATTTTCTACAATAATTTTCTACAAGTATTTTTTACAATTATTTTCTACAATTATTTTCTACAATTGTTTCTACGAGTATTTTCTACAAGTATTTTCTACAAGTATTTTCTACAATTATTTTCTACAATTATTTTCTACAATTATTTTCTACAATTATTTTCTACAATTTTTTTATACAATTATTTTCTACAAGTATTTTCTACAATTATTTTCGACAATTATTTTCGACAATAATTTTCTACAATTATTTTCTACAAGTATTTTCAACAATTATTTTCTACAATTATTTTCTACAATTATTTACTACAAGTATTTTCTACAATTATTTTCTACAATTATTTTCTACAATTATTTTCTTCAATTATTTTCTACAATTATTTTCTACAATTATTTTCTACAAGTATTTTCTACAATTATTTTCTACAAGTATTTTCTACAATTATTTTCTACAATTATTTTCTACAATTATTTTCTACAAGTATTTTCTACAATTATTTTTTACAATTATTTTCTACAATTATTTTCTACAATTATTTTCTACAATTTTTTCTACAAGTATTTTCTACAAGTATTTTATACAAGTATTTCTACAAGTATTTTCTACAAGTATTTTCTACAATTATTTTCTACAAGTATTTTCTACAATTATTTTCTACAAGTATTTTCTACAAGTATTTTCTACAATTATCTTCTACAATTATTTTCTACAAGTATTTTCTACAAGTATTTTCTACAATTTTTTCCTACAAGTATTTTCTACAATTATTTTCTACAATTATTTTCTACAATTATTTTCTACAAGTATTTTCTACAATTATTTTCTAGAATTATTTTCTACAAGTATTTTCTACAATTTTTTTCTACAATTTTTTTCTACAATTATTTTCTACAATATTTTCTACAATTATTTTCTACAAGTATTTTCTACAATTATTTTCTACAATAATTTTCTACAAGTATTTTCTACAATTTTTTTCTACAAGTATTTTCTAAAATTATTTTCTAACATTATTTTCTACAATATTTTCTACAATTATTTTCTACAATTATTTTCTACAATAATTTTCTACAATTATTTTCTACAATTATTTTATACAATTATTTTCTACAATAATTTTCTACAATTATTTTCTACAATTATTTTCTACAATTATTTTCCACAATTATTTTCTACAATTATTTTCTACAAGTATTTTCTACAAGTATTTTCTACAAGTATTTTCTACAATTATTTTCTACAATTATTTTCTACAATTATTTTCTACAAGTATTTTCTACAATTATTTTTTACAATTATTTTCTACAATTATTTTCTACAATTATTTTCTACAATTTTTTCTACAAGTATTCTCTACAAGTATTTTATACAAGTATTTCTACAAGTATTTTCTACAAGTATTTTCTACAATTATTTTCTACAAGTATTTTCTACAATTATTTTCTACAAGTATTTTCTACAAGTATTTTCTACAATTATCTTCTACAATTATTTTCTACAATTATTTTCTACAAGTATTTTCTACAATTTTTTCCTACAAGTATTTTCTACAATTATTTTCTACAATTATTTTCTACAATTATTTTCTACAAGTATTTTCTACAATTATTTTCTAGAATTATTTTCTACAAGTATTTTCTACAATTTTTTTCTACAATTATTTTCTACAATTATTTTCTACAATATTTTCTACAATTATTTTCTACAAGTATTTTCTACAATTATTTTCTACAATAATTTTCTACAAGTATTTTCTACAATTTTTTTCTACAAGTATTTTCTACAATTATTTTCTAACATTATTTTCTACAATTATTTTCTACAATTATTTTCTACAATTATTTTCTACAATTATTTTCTACAATTATTTTCTACAATCATTTTATACAATTATTTTCTACAATAATTTTCTACAATTATTTTCTACAATTATTTTCTACAATTATTTTCTACAATTATTTTCTACAAGTATTTTCTACAAGTATTTTCTACAATTATTTTCGACAATTATTTTCGACAATTATTTTCGACAATTATTTTCTACAAGTATTTTCTACAATTATTTTCTACAAGTATTTTCTACAATTATTTTCTACAAGTATTTTCAACAATTATTTTCTACAATTATTTTCTACAATTATTTTCTACACTTATTTTTTACAATTATTTTCTACAATTATTTTCTACAATTTTTTCTACAAGTATTTTCTACAAGTATTTTATACAAGTATTTTATACAAGTATTTTCTACAAGTATTTTCTACAATTATTTTCTACAAGTATTTTCTACAATTATTTTCTACAAGTATTTTCTACAATTATTTTCTACAATTATTTTCTACAATTATTTTCTACAAGTATTTTCTACAATTTTTTCCTACAAGTATTTTCTACAATTATTTTCTACAATTATTTTCTACAATTATTTTCTACAAGTATTTTCTACAAGTATTTTATACAATTATTTTCTGCAATTATTTTCTACAATTATTTTACACAATTATTTTCTACAATTATTTTCTACAATTATTTTCTACAAGTATTTTCTACAAGGATTTTCTACAATTATTTGCTACAAGTATTTTCTACAATTATTTTCTACAAGTATTTTCTACAATTATTTTCTACAATTATTTTCTACAATAATTTTCTACAAGTATTTTCTACAATTATTTTCTACAATAATTTTCTACAAGTATTTTCTACAAGTATTTTCTACAATAATTTTCTACAATTATTTTCTACAATTATTTTCTACAATTATTTTCTACAATAATTTTCTACAAGTATTTTTTACAATTATTTTCTACAATTATTTTCTACAATTGTTTCTACGAGTATTTTCTACAAGTATTTTCTACAAGTATTTTCTACAATTATTTTCTACAATTATTTTCTACAATTATTTTCTACAATTATTTTCTACAATTTTTTTATACAATTATTTTCTACAAGTATTTTCTACAATTATTTTCGACAATTATTTTCGACAATAATTTTCTACAATTATTTTCTACAAGTATTTTCAACAATTATTTTCTACAATTATTTTCTACAATTATTTTCTACAATTATTTTCTACAATTATTTTCTACAATTATTTTCTACAATTATTTTCTACAATTATTTTCTACAATTATTTTCTACAAGTATTTTCTACAATTATTTTCTACAAGTATTTTCTACAATTATTTTCTACAATTATTTTCTACAATTATTTTCTACAAGTATTTTCTACAATTATTTTTTACAATTATTTTCTACAATTATTTTCTACAATTATTTTCTACAATTTTTCCTACAAGTATTTTCTACAAGTATTTTATACAAGTATTTCTACAAGTATTTTCTACAAGTATTTTCTACAATTATTTTCTACAAGTATTTTCTACAATTATTTTCTACAAGTATTTTCTACAAGTATTTTCTACAATTATCTTCTACAATTATTTTCTACAATTATTTTCTACAAGTATTTTCTACAATTTTTTCCTACAAGTATTTTCTACAATTATTTTCTACAATTATTTTCTACAATTATTTTCTACAAGTATTTTCTACAATTATTTTCTAGAATTATTTTCTACAAGTATTTTCTTCAATTTTTTTCTACAATTTTTTTCTACAATATTTTCTACAATTATTTTCTACAAGTATTTTCTACAATTATTTTCTACAATAATTTTCTACAAGTATTTTCTACAATTTTTTTCTACAAGTATTTTCTACAATTATTTTCTAACATTATTTTCTACAATATTTTCTACAATTATTTTCTACAATTATTTTCTACAATAATTTTCTACAATTATTTTCTACAATTATTTTATACAATTATTTTCTACAATAATTTTCTACAATTATTTTCTACAATTATTTTCTACAATTATTTTCTACAATTATTTTCTACAAGTATTTTCTACAAGTATTTTCTACAATTATTTTCTACAATTATTTTCGACAATTATTTTCGACAATTATTTTCTTCAATAATTTTCTACAATTATTTTCTACAATTATTTTCTACAAGTATTTTCTACAATTATTTTCGACAATTATTTTCGACAATAATTTTCTACAATTATTTTCTACAATTATGTTCTACAATTATTTTCTACAATTATTTTCTACAAGTATTTTCTACAAGTATTTTCTACAAGTATTTTGTACAATTATTTTCTACAATTATTTTCTACAATTACTTTCTACAATTATTTTCTACAATTATTTTTCTACAATTATTTTCTACAATTATTTTCCACAATTATGTTCTACAATTATTTTCTACAATAATATTCTACAAGTATTTTCTATAATTATTTTTCTACAATTATTTTCTACAATTATTTTCTACAATTATTTTCTACAATTATTTTTCTACAATTATTTTCTACAATTATTTTCTACAATAATATTCTACAAGTATTTTCTATAATTATTTTTCTACAATTATTTTCTACAATTATTTTCTACAATTATTTTTCTACAATTATTTTTCTACAATTATTTTCCACAATTATGTTCTACAATTATTTTCTACAATAATATTCTACAAGTATTTTCTATAATTATTTTCGACAATTATTTTCTACAATTATTTTCTACAATTATTTTCTACAATTATTTTCTACAAGTATTTTCTACAAGTATTTTCTACAAGTATTTTGTACAATTATTTTCTACAATTATTTTCTACAATTATTTTCTACAAGTATTTTCTACAATTATTTTCGACAATTATTTTCGACAATAATTTTCTACAATTATTTTCTACAATTATTTTCTACAATTATTTTCTACAATTATTTTCTACAAGTATTTTCTACAAGTATTTTCTACAAGTATTTTGTACAATTATTTTCTACAATTATTTTCTACAATTATTTTCTACAATTATTTTCTACAATTATTTTTCTACAATTATTTTCTACAATTATTTTCCACAATTATGTTCTACAATTATTTTCTACAATTATATTCTACAAGTATTTTCTATAATTATTTTCGACAATTATTTTCTACAATTATTTTCTACAATTATTTTCTACAATTATTTTCTACAAGTATTTTCTACAAGTATTTTCTACAAGTATTTTGTACAATTATTTTCTACAATAATATTCTACAAGTATTTTCCACAATTATTTTCTACAATTATTTTTCTACAATTATTTTCTACAATTATTTTCCACAATTATGTTCTACAATTATTTTCTACAATAATATTCTACAAGTATTTTCTATAATTATTTTCGACAATTATTTTCTACAAGTATTTTCTACAAGTATTTTCTACATTATCTACTGCATTCATATAATTTGGTCAAATCCACTACAGATACTTTCTCGTTAATATTCAAGTTACATATTTACATTCTTCTTTTATAATAATCTATTCATACTTATTAGTTTATTTTAAAATATATAAAAAAACATACACATATTATACATATGATTTTTATACCGTACTAATAAATTGCCTTCATGTGTCTGCGTCATTGAACTAGGTAACAAAATATTCTTGAAGTAAGATAACAATAAAAAATGAATGCTCTAAAGTTCAAAGGTCAAACAACACAAGAAAAGAAAGGCGAGATTAGATTAAGATAAGTATGAATACTTCCATCTGTCGATTTATCCGCTTCATCATCTATAGAAGACCGGATGCAAATTATACTGAAGTGATTACAAATCCCATTGTCGTCAAAACAACCCCCAACCATCCTCATCTTTATGTATAGATTTTCCCATCCGTCGGGGAATATATTTCCCTTCCTCGGATAAAATTACCCATCGTTGTGATGATTGTGTGATCAAATTTTGTCTGATTGCTGAGAAATCAATAAGCACGCAAGGGTAAAAGGGGGGGCGGGGTAATTTTAATGCATCGAAAACCAAGCATCTCTCCTTTCATCATAATCGCTCTGATCCCCACCACGCCCGAATTGAAATGAATGGGTCTCGTCTTGGAGAAGTCCCGTGACAAGCTTCTGAGACTGACCTTCACTCTTGATCTGAAATGGAACACATACATCAAATCTATTGCCAAGAAAGTTGGCTGGATCACTCTATCGCTGTAGCACGTATGTCACTGCTGATGCAACGGGGTACTGTTGCCATATCTGGTCAGGAGCTGCTCGGCACGTCCTATCCTGCCTTTATAAACCTAGTAGATGGTGCTTATTTTTCTTCCCTGCAACCTCTTTCCCACAGAAGAGACGTCGCGAGCCTATCTCTGCTCTATCGTTATTTTTATGGTAAGTACTCGTTTGAATTCTACTCTATGGCCCCCCTTTGCCAAACTTTCACAAAAAACTCGACTAGTTAAAACTACTATATATGATTTGTTTTCCATCCTCTATCTCTGCCTAAATTTAAACGCAAATTCCATGAACAAAGCTTCTTTCCCAGAACTGCCCGTCTTAGGAACACTGTTCTACTGGCATGCTTTCCGGTTGAATGCAACATGGTAGCCTTCAAATCTAATATAAAAAAGTTCTTGTTGAGCCATCTTCATAATCAAAATCTACCCAATTTACACCATTAACGATTACTTTAATACCACCTTACATTAATTAACCCTTATCCTCGAGTTTCCTTGGGACTTGATAAGTGATAACCTCCAAGTAAAAAAAAACTTGCGAAACAAAGATCTCCGAAATACTTCATATAATGCAACAAAGATCTCCGAAATACTTCATATAATGCAACACGTGTCTCCACAATAGCAGACAAGAAGGGGTCAATACAGATGCTACTTAATTATATTTGCCCCAGATAAGGCGCTTTGTCATTGGGACTGCTTTGAATTAAGTACCAGATTTATAGAAGCATCCTAAGTAGAGAGTTTAATGGTGAGATGTTTGTTCACATTACATTTATATTTCTGCATGATCTCACAGCAGAGAAAACAGAGGAATTTTAAAGGCAAGCATTTGAGGAAAAAAAATATTACGAAGGTCTTTCCAAAAAAATAAAGTCTTCTAATTTCAAAACTAAAATTCCAAAACGTTGAACATTTACGAAAATGGATGTGATACCATTAAAACAGGTTACCTTTTGTGCTCCAGAATTTATTTTTCTACATTCTCAATGCAGTTATATATGTCACTTTCGATGCCTTGGTCGCAAAAATGCCGGACACATTTTGTCACTCCCATTTCTGTTGCCACTCTGAAATCGACGAACCCGTTTACTAACTGCATTGATTTATAACTGCATCGGCTTCGTAAACATGTTGATCTGTTCATTTTTCTCTGCGTGGAGGAGTTGTATGACGTTTTCTTAGTGTTCACCCTATCAATATCTGCAATCGAGAGATGAACCAGGCATTAATGGATCAGTTTAGTCATTATAAAACAATGCGAATGTCAGTCCTTTCTGCTCTATTCAAAATTAAAAAAAAATAGGAACGTTCTTTCGTATATAAGGAAGTTTTTCCATTACATTAATCCTACATTCCATCGAAAAGCTAACATCGTGGAAAAATGACGTAAACACAGAAACAATCGGACGTCCAACACTTGAACCTGGGTTGGAATTAATAAAAAAGCAAAACAATAAAAGAATCGAATTCGTATTTATGGAGAATGTCAATATAAGAACAACAGAAAGAAAGAGAGAGAGAGAGAGAGAGAGAGAGAGAGTCGAAAGGAAAATTTAAGACATTTCTGCACCGCCTGACACGCACCACCTTACACACCCCATCTCATACGCACCACCTCACACGCACCACCTCACGCACCACCTCAATGTCGACATCATCACATCACAGCTTCCTATCAATTTTGTAAATACACTTAAGTTGTTTATGTTATAATTCGCCTGCTGTCATTTGAACAAACTGCATATAATTTCGCACGTGCTTGACAAAAATGCGACCAGAAATTATATTGACGTTAAATAACATTAGACAACTGTTATCCAACAATATATCCGTAAGAGAAAACAAGATTTTATTGAGATATAAGATACTGGAAACTTTTTAGTCCCGTAAGAAAGCCCAATTTATTTGCAGCATATTGGCAGTATCTTTTATGCATTTATATTTTTATATATACCCTGATTCTCACTTGGCTCCAATTTAAATATATGGCTCTCACCTCAAGGAAGTACCCTTTCTTCGAAAGGCTACTGTGACTGACCTTCACTCCTGACCTGAAATAGAAGACTTACATCAAATATGTTTTCAAGGTCGCTGGAAAATGCTTGCATCATTCTACTACCCCAGAAGGATTCTTACTTTTAGGCGCAATTTTCAAATTATATAAGAAGCAAATACATCCTTAAATGGAAGACTATTGCCAAATCTGTAGGGGGGGAGTGCTCACATTACCCTTTTACTGCCTTTACAGGGTTCGAAATCGGCTCCAAAACCGGCTTTGAAACCTGCTTTAAAACCTATTAGATGATGTCTGTGTCCCCTCCTTGCAACCTCTTGCTTGTCTATATCTATTCTATCGTTATTTCCACGGAAAGAGTCCCTATCTACCAAACATTCACAGCAAGCACTCGTCTAGCTACAACTACTGTCAACAATACCACCACTCTCTCATCTCATCTCATCTCTCTCTCTCTTTCTCTCTCTCTCTCTCTCTCTGCCTAAATCTAAGCACAGATTTTATGAACAAACTGTCGTTCTTAGAACGCTGGTCGTCTTCAAGTTCAATGCAAACAAATTTTTGTTGAGCCGCCCTCTTAAATAATCAAATTCTACCCAAATTTACCCACTACTAAGTCCTACTGACTGACAACTTTACAGTGATTGACTCTTATCCTCGAGTGGTATTCATGCCATGATAAGTTGTGCTTCCTTTGTAAAAAAAAAATATCCATTTTCATTTACATTACACGGAGAAAAAGTTAATCTCCAAATCAATTTTTAATGCGGAGGTGCCAGGCTCACCCCACACCAGAAATAATTAATTCTGTCGTACACATACAATTACAGATACTGGTATAGTCAAGTCAGATAAGACAAATTACACCGAAAACAAACAGGGATTAAATCGATCGAAACGTGAAGAAATGAACTAAAATGATTCTCTCACTCTCTCTATCATCCCCTCTTGTTTGTCTTTTTGCTTTTCTCCTTACTGTTTTTTTTTCTTTTTCTTTGTCTGTTTTTTTTCTCTTGGTTTCTTTTTCATCGATAAGGGATTCAAATTTCTTTGGGGTTTTTTCATCCTTTCTTTATCAAACGTGTTGAATTATGTTTACATATGATTGGCCCTCTTGAGAAATCCTGAATCACGAGTATAAGATTGCAGTCGAGCGATATTTCAGCTGTGAGATTTCAATCCCTCTCGCGAGAACCAACGAGAGTTCCTACAAAAAGAGAGACGCAACTCACTACAGACTTTTCGTTCGAGGAGACTCGCAATCATACTCTCGACGCTCCAACTCGGACGCACACAGTCGACACGACATACGAAACTCAACGACACAAGGAATACTAACTAACTTATTCAAATTTAATAGGGTTTACTTTTCTTATTTTACTAGCGGGGGTACCCGGTGCTACCCGGGTGTTTAGAGGTGTGTGTGTTGGGGGGGGGGGGGTAAATCAAAACAAAAGAATAAACGAAGTAATAACCCTGTTTAAATAATAGTATAAAAAACAAAAAACGAACGTGATGTAAACAAACAATTTTAAAATTTCTTAAAATCGGAAAAAAACTAAAAAAGAAAAAAACGAACGATGTTAAAACTTCTTAAAAAATCTGAAAAATAAAAACAAAAAAAACAGGGAACACAAAAAATGGCATAAATAACCATGTTTCAACATTAAAACTGTAGATGTGTGTGTGTTGGGGTCGATAGAAACTAAAAGTAATAACCCTGTTTAAACATTTAAAAAAAACATTCAAAAACAAAAAGAAACAGCGAAAAAGTTTTCAGTGGGAGGTAGACTTGAACCTGAAGCCTTGAGCATAATAGTTTGATGACATAGCATGACACCACGAACGTAGGAACTTTAGAACAGTCGAAAATAAGCGTTTAAAAACGAAGGTGGTTTTCTAGGTCAAATCTTACACCATAGCAGCAGTAGAGAGACGAATTCACAAATTTTGTTGCAAGATAAAAAGGGCTGAAGTAAAAGATTTTTATGGCATCGTTTCATAAGTGCTAGATATTATAATCTTGGTAGAATATAAAAAGTTATAAGAATGAGCGAACAAGCCGAGAAGCAGCCAGAAAAAGAACTTTGCCGGACATACAGAAAAAAATGCACGCACACACACTTTCGCTTTTATATATATAGACAAGCGAGGAGGGGTATCCGGCGTTGCGCGGGTGTTTAGGGGTGTGTGCGTGTAGGGGGGGAGGGGGAGAACTTCTCAAAAAAGTGGAAAAACACAAACAAAAAAAAACAGCCAACGAACGTAAAACTTCTTTAGAAAAAATCGGAAAAACAAACCCCCTCCCCGTCCCCCCAAAAAGGACTGCGTTGCCCGGGTGTTTGGAGGTGTGTATGTAGGGGGGGGACCAAGAATAAGCGAATTAATACCCTGTTTGGGGGTACCCGGCGTTTCCCGGGTGTTTGGATGTGTGTGTAGGGGGGGGGGCTAAAGAACTTCTTAAAGAATCGGCAAAACACAAACAAAAAAACAGTCAACGAACGTAAAACATTTTTTTTAATCGGTAAAAAGGACGGCGTTGCCCGGGTGTTTGGAGGTGTGTATGTAGGGAGCAAAGAATAACCCTGTTTAAACTTTTTTAAAAATCGGGAAAAAATGTAAATAAAACAGCGAACGGACATAAAACTTCTTTAAAACAATCTGATAAACAAACCCCAAACAAAGGAAAAAAAAACAAAAACAAAAAAAAGACAGCGACAAGCGAAAAAATGGTACAAATAACCTCGTTTCAATATTAAATGTTTAAAAATCTTGAAATAGGTATATCTGATAACTGGGATCGAACCTGCAATCTTCAGATAACGACACTGTCACTTAACCCATCGCTCTACAGACGCTTGGATGAAAGTAGGTCGGTTTTTATAAGATTTAAAACGAATTCAATGTACAACGTCCTTTGTGCGTAATGACGCATGTGTAAAGCAATCATGAAGATACCATTTTTTCACGCCTCCTTGTAAAAAGGAGAGCCGTTAAGTATGAAGGAATGAATGTTTTTGCCCAATTGTTCGATTGTTGTCCAAGATGTGGAGTTTCAAAATGATACCGAACTCGTGAAAATCCGTGACCCGTGTCGAAAGTTTGTGGCAGACATACAAACACACTTACTCACACACACATTTTGCCTTTTATATATTAGACTAGCGGGGGGGAGGGTACCCGGCGTTGCCCGAGTGTTTGGAGGGGTGGGAATGTTAATGAAAACATAAGAATAAAACACACAAAAAACTAACGTAAGGCAAACGAACGATGTTAAATGTAAAAATCGAAAAAACAAAAAAGAAAACAGAATAACGAACGTTAAAACAAAAAAAAACACGTGAAAAATGGCTTAAATATGCCTGTTTCGATATTAAAATTTAAAAAATCGGTGGGTACCCGAGTGTTTTGGGGTGTGTGTCGACGGTCGGGGGTGTTAATGAAAACCTAAGAATAAGCGAAGTAAAAAAAAAACGAGAAAAGGGAACGTTACGTGAAAAATGGTTTAAATAACACTGGTTCAATATTTAAATTTAAAAAATCGAAAAAAAAAGACATCTCACACCACGATTCGAACCCAAAACATTTGGATAATGACCCAACGCGCTAACCAACTGAGCTAACACGATATACATGAAATTCGGTCAGTTCTTCAACTATTTAAATTAAATCAGGTCATGACGTAATCTGACGCATGCGTAGAATCGGTTGTCGTCATGAGAGGATGGTTTTTGTTGACACCCCTCTAGAAAATTGTCGATTTCGGGGTGAAAAAATTAACGTTTGCGGCCAATTTTTCAATATTCTTTGGGCGAAGGATGGAGCTTCAATATGATACCAAATTTGTGAATTTTTGTCTGTCGAAAGTTTTTAGCGGACACACAAACACACATACATACATACAAACATACATACATACATACATGCACATATTTTCGCTTTTATATATAGAGATGTCTGCCAACTTGAACTCTAACCACCCTCTCACCTTTATCATTCAGTCCTTGTATGACGTCAAAATTCAATGCATGCCTTACACTGACTTTCACAAGCAGAGGGTTATAATTACCGGTCATATTAAAGGAGCGATAGATACACGTACATAGAATGGCACATATATCACGAAATCACTTGTTCATAGTGAGAAATCAGAATTCAGTAGCAAGGAGAATATTGAAGTATGTAAATGCTCTTTCGTGGCTGTAGGAGACTGTCAGAACGAATTTATTGAAGAACCGACTATTTTCTTTTTTTTACATAGGTATCACCACTTATCAAGGCCAAGAGGTCACTCGAGGATAAGAGTTTAAAGAGTGTACAGTAGAAATTGGACAATATAGTAATCGTTAGTAATGGAGATTCGGTAAATTTGTTAACTCATATAGAACAGCTCATCAAAAACTTGTTTACGTTAGACTTGAAGCAAGTCTAAAAAGTCCGGAAAGCAGGAAAATGGAATACAATTCCATAGGAGTGAAGTTCTAAGAAAGAAGCTTTGCTCATGGAATCTACGTTTAGGTTTAAGCACAGATAAAGAGTGAGAGAAATTAGTAATAGTGTTTTCTGCTATACGGGTGTTTCTTGTGAAAGTTTGGCGAGGGGGGCATAGATTGGAGCTCAGCCGATCATTTGCCATGAAAATAACGATAAAGCAGAGACAAACTCGCAAGATCTCTTCTGTGAGAAAGAGGTTGCAGGAAAGAGAAAAGGACATCTCCGACGAGGCTACGAAGTCGTTTTTGAACTCTATCAAGGCAGGATAAGTCCTTTGTAGCAGCTCCTGTCCAAATGTGGCAACAGTACTCCATCCTAGGAAGTACCCGGCTCTTATATAAATAGAGAATTGCATCAGCAGTGAGATATCTACTGAATCGATAGAAGGACCCCACCATTTTTCCAGCGGCCTTGGCAACAGATTTAATGTATGCGTTCCATTTAAGATCAGGATTAAAGGTCAAGCCCAGAAGCTTGTCAAAACATGAGGTCTCCCCAAGACGAAAGCCATTAATTTTAATTGATGCCAGATGGGGATCAGAGCGTTGATGATATAAAGATAAAAGCTTGGTTTTAGATGCGTTAAAAGTAACAAGCCACCTCTTTTTCGCTGTATGGCAGTATGGATTTATGCGGAAATACAAATAATAATGTCTCGCATGTAAGGATAAAGAGAACAATGTGATTGTTATCGACTGTCAACTCACGATTTATAAATCATATCCTCTGTCACTGCTTCTACAACTTAGGTGTTTAATCACCGATCGTTTTCGAGTGGTTCGTTCTCGCTGTTATTAAAGTTTCACAACACAAAAAAGACGAATAATCCGAATTTGTAAAAATGTTTCCTATTAGTCTGTTGACAACGCTTTTATTCCGCAACAGGTGTAAGGGGACATTCGAAGGTTCGACCATCTGGAACCTTGACTTTGTAGAATATATCAATTCTTAAGATATTGCTTTACCTGTCCTTCTCGCTTCAAAGCTTCCCAACAGCATGACTACTCGTACTTGCTAACTCTCTCTTTAGGCCACGTAAATTACGCTTAAACCAGGACAAAACTCAAACAAAACCAAATTGCTTCCTCCCTTGAGGCTTGCCTTTACGAACACCCGTGGGTTCAGAACTAATTTGAATTTTAGAAGTGTAAGCCATGTTTAGTTTCAGATTGTTCGCTGTTCTAAACAAGTCTTGAGAGGTGTCTGGTTTGCAGTAGACAGAACAGTTTCCGATTGTTCGTTGTTGCACATAAATCGTGAGAGGTGACTTGTTTGCAGTAGACAGTTCCACAGAACAAAATATTCTTACCGTGTCGAGACGGAAAAAAAAAACGTGAAATTGGTACAGAAAAGGTTTAATATTTATGGAGCAATTCTGGTTTCTGATTGGTTGGTAGCAGAACGTGAATTAATTCGATTCGTCAGTTCCTGGCAGCATCGTTTATAAATAGAATCGCCCGACTTTGTGGGGTCATACCCCATTATATTTCCAAAATATTGCAACATCCTCCCTATTTTTTTTATAATGGGGAAGTCCCTTGTGTTCGTTCTGCTCAAAAATAAATATGTATTTTCATATTCAATTATACATAACAAAAATTAGAAATCATTTGGATCTTAGAATTTTAGCATGTAAAAAGACGCCATTTTTAATTGTGTTCAAATGTCAAAACAGATATATGTGTACGGAAAGAGAAATAAAAGAAATGGAAGGTATTTTAACATTAAAAAGGGGTGGGTATGTGAAAAAGAAGCCATTTCTTTAATTTGATTAGGCAGTATTGTAAAAAAAGAAAAGAAAAACGCATACATATAAATAAATATGCATAAAAAATAAACAGACATGCAATATGTGCCTGTTTAAAGAGTATTTTTAATGAAAACAATGCAAAAAAGATAGGACATTTTTGAAAAATAAGAAAGAAAACTAATGTGCACAAAAAAGTCAATTGTAATTTCTGCGCGCCTTAAAATAAGCATGCAAAAAGGTATGTTGTCACAAAGGAAAATTACAAAGAGTTTTTTTTTAAGTGACTTTTTTTTCAGCAAAAGTATTAGTTACACATTAGTAGGTTAAAGTGTTAATACAAATAAAATGGATACAGTTTAACGTCTTGTCCAGGACTATATTTTTTATATATTAGAAATCTATATACATACAGGGCCATGGAAAAAAAAACCAAAATTATTCAGTCGAATCCCCCAACAAGTATTGAGAAAATAAACGCTGTAACTTTATTCTTGTTGCGGGTGTCGTGAATACATCAGCGATATTTTGTTCTGATGATATGTAATTCACATTAATGGATTCCTTTTTCACCTCGTTTTTTATGAAATGGTATTTTATATCTATATGCTTAGATCTTTGGTTGATTATCGTGTTCTGTGCGTAGACTATACTGGCTTGATAATCACAATTAATTACTACGCGACTTTTACTTAATTCTGGCTCTAAAATAGTCTTTGGGATATTTTTTCAGGTAGAGTGCTTCCTGGGTCGTGTGTGTGATCGCGATGAATTCAGTTTCACACGTAGAAAGAGATACAATCTGTTGCTTTTTAGATTTCCATGAAATAATAGACCCATTTTCTGAGAGTCTGAAACAATATTCAGATATACTCTTGCGATCTTCGTCGTCTCCCCTAGTCTGAATCCGAAAAACCTTCTAATTTTAGGGGATTTTTTGATTTTTTAAATACTAACTTCTGTTCTTTAGTTCCTTTTAAATACCGCAGGACTTGTTTAGCTCTGTTTAAATCCTTCATTGTCGGTCGTGATAATATTTGTGACAGCTTTGTTACTGTGTAGCATATGTCGGGCCTGGTTGCAGTCATTAAATATATAAGACTACCTATAATTTCGCGGTATTGTTTGTCATTTATTATTTCAGATTCTGTGTGTATATTTTTATTAATATAGGAGCCAATAAGAAAATATGGTGTGACTAACGACAAATCAGTGCTTTTATCGTGGCAGAAATGTAAACCTATACAAACGAACTATTTGCGTGTATCTGCTGTTTGTCCCTAGTAAGAATTTACCCCTCGTTTTTATTTTCAAATATTTTATACATTTATTTTTTTAATTTCTTTTGAACATAAATGGTGAAGGAAGACGTCTTGTGCAGGTAATGTGTGCTGGAATAAACAGAAAACATGACGCTTCAGACTCTGATACTATAAAGTGGACCTGAGGTGGACTTGAGTCACTAAGTTCTGAGAAGGGGGAGGCAATAGACAAAGGAATAGGAAACAATAGATAGGAAATAACAAACAATGAATCTTTAGGTATTTTTAGATCGAGCTTTTTAGAGTTTTTAGAGACAATAGAAACCTACAGAAAAAACAGGGGAGGGAAGTTTCCGGTAGCCGGGGTGGGAGGGGGCGACCTCAGATACCAACGTAGAGGAGACAGTTAGTTGACAATTAGATATCCGTCACGGCGGATGGGGGTTGGACATTTTTAAGCAGAAATAGAGACGAACGTAACATCGATAGAACGGGGAGAAGACACACACACACACACACACACACACACACACACACAAGTCCAACAGTCAATTATATGTGAACATTGGCGTTAGTGTTTTCTTTTCTTTGTTCCATTATTTATTATATTTCTACTTTTGTGAAACCACGTGTGTTCCCATCGACAGTCGCCAGCGAGAAAATGACGATCCGGCCATAAGAGAAATAGTCGAATGAAAAAATCCACGATACACGACGTTGGGAGTCGGCGATCTGTCGGGAGCGCGCACGTCTCGTCACAAGACTATATACTCTCCGATTTTCTTCAGGTACATCTTGTCAAAATCGTGAATTATACTCTCGAATTCGAGAATCCGTAACGCAACATGCTTACAAGAATATATGTACTAAGTAATGATCAGTTCCAAGTGAAAATCGTTTGGAGGTTGAAATTTCAATTCTCAATATCGGTGATATTAAGAATAAAATTATGGGTGACTTAAGACTCGTACCAGATTATTAGAGCTGTGACAACAGCATATTCTTTTCATTATTTTGACTCTCGAGTATATATGCGACACACTTAGACACAATTAATCAACTCTATATAAAACATATAAGATATCAACGGATACACACTCGAGAGTCAAAACAATGAAAGAAATATGCTACTGTCATAGTCCTACAGATTATAGCATAAGGCATGAAAGCAAGTTAGTCGTCGATTGAATAATGGGTTCGACAGAAAAATTTACAAGTCTGACAAGGTGCAATTAAAGGAAGCTGGAAATATCATCGGCTGAAACTTTACAAGAATAACCCCCAAGTAGTTCGAATCATCTGAATGTTATTAATTATCAATTTTTATCTTAAAAAAATTCTGAAAAAAATCACCATAAACGGTTCAAATAGAAAAAAGTATTCTTATTTTTATGAGGTTTCTTTTTACTATACAGTGTCATTGATGTTTCTATTTACCAATTAGTATGATTTATTTTATGAGGGTTCTATTTACTTTTACGAGGGCCATTCCAAAAGTAAAGCCTCTTAATGTTTTTAACTTAAAAAGTTGTAGGGCTACAAAGACAGAAGTGATCCCCTTAAAATAAGCAACATTTTGTGCTCCAGAATTTGTTTCAACAAAATCATCGTCATTTTCAATAAACGATGATTTTGCATGGGCGTCCGGTGCGCGTTTTGGCATACGATGGTAATTCCAAGAGTAAAGCCTCCTGTTTTTTATGCAAAAAGTTGAAGAGCTACGAAGACAAGAGTGCGACTATTAAAACGAGTGACCTTTTGGATCAAGAATTTATTTTTCTACATAGTCCTCTCCATTCTTAATGCACTTCTATCACATCTTTGCTTCTGAAGCTCGGCCATGACAGGGGGTGTTTTTTTAGAGTCTTACACCGTCACTATCTGAAAATTAGACATGAAACTTTCAGTCCATAAATACATATAAAAATACAGGATGTATTACTTTTGGAATGATCTTCGTAAGATGTTTTTTGTAGACATGCGAAGCGTCAAAAAGAAATCGAATATGTTTCAATCGGATTATTCTTCAAGGCGTTTTTAACGCCGCGTTTACCAATGAACAAAGCAACAATATCTAATAACCTATTCTGTTTTCTCTTGGGAAATCATATATAAATTCTTTCAGACAGACTAGTGGACCAGTCTAGAATCTACGCAATTCTAATTCGTTTCATTATCGATCACCGCTTATGATCATTGGTCAATTAAATAAATAAAATAAACCGATACTTTTAATCTTATTGTTCCCCCGACAAAAGTCGGATTGGGCCTAGTAATTCACTTTCGTTCTTTTGTTCGTTTGTTCGCACTTTTCTCTACAACCACGTCTTGGATTGTTTAGAAATTTTGCATAAACATTAGTTATGGTGAAAATAAATTTCTGCAAAAACGAGATTTCCGGGACAATACTGGTTGCCCCCGTAGGGAAAATTATAGGATTAAAATTGCCCTTAAATCGTTCATCCGTCTCAATAAACACGCCTTGGACTTTTTTAGAGATTTTGTACAAACATCAGTCATGGTGGAAGTAAATTTTTAAATCGTGGAGGGGTTCCACGCATGCTTTGCTTATTAGAATATTAAGATACGAAACAATTTTAAGTATCACTAAATAATACGTTTAGATTATGATAATAATATATGTTGTATTATTCGAACGTCTATTCTAATCTTAGCTGTTACTTTGGATATTAGACGAGTAAATAAACTAATTTATTTCAAAATGAAAGGAAATAAAAGTGTCATCTGACTGAATATAATGCTAGGATTAAAAGACCATACAAATGAACATTAATGTATATGATATTACATGGAACCAAGAGAGAATTGGACAGAAACATTTGTCCTTGCGTGCATATAAAAAAACTAAATTTATCAGACAAAATATGATTAAACAATTGTTATTGAATACACTTTCGTAATTAATTGAATTTATTCAAAGCGTATCGCAAAAACAAAACCAAATAACATCTACGAAAATCACGGTATACGAACACTCAGCTAGGTAGACGAGTGGTAAGAGGTTAGGCTCTTACCATAAGATCCAGATTTCGAACCTCGCTGGATTCAGCCACTCGACGTGTCAGTGGATAATTATATTTTTAAAAATATATATATAGAGAGAGAGAGAGAGAGAGAGAGAGAGGAAGAGAGATAGAGAGAGATATGGGAAGAATATACTTATTCTATTATATTTCACCCTTTATTTATACCTATGCTTTTGTTTATGAAACTCGATGTATATTGAATATAACTACAGAGCTTAACGACGATTGAAACTAGTTTTCCGACCTTTTTGGATTTATGTTATCATGCCATATTCGTTTTTTTTTTTAATTAATGAGTTCTTATTCCACTGATATGTCAGGGCGGAAAATATTTCAAAATCGACACAATAATTATTGAATGTTTCTGCGCTACGAAACACATGCTGTCAATAATCGACATTTTAACATGAATAGAATAAACGATAAGATAAACAACATCTTAGACGTTCTTATGTATGTATATATATATATATATATATATATATATATATATATATATATATATATATGTATATATATATATATAAAAAACGTCTAAGCTATATATATAAATACTTATATATATATATATATGTATATATATATATAAACGTCTAATATATATATATGTATATATTTATATAAACTTCTAAGATATATATATAATTATATATATATATGAGAGAGAGACGTTTTCATGTGTGTATATATATATATATATATATATATATATATATATATATATATATACATGAGAGAGAGAGAAAAAAATAATTAAAATATAAAATGTATACTAATGGATATGAATTTAATCGTTGATTTAATAGGGAGATTACATCAATTAGGGGTGTACCCATTTCGAATTATGGATCCCTATTCGGATATATAATACACACACACACACACACACACACACATATATATATATATATATGTGTGTGTGTGTGTGTGTGTGTGTGTGTGTGTGTGTGTGTGTGTGTGTGTGTGCGTGCGTGCGTGCGTGTGTGTCTGGGGGTGCGTGTGTGTGCGTATGTGTGTGTAACGAGAGAGATAAAAAGGGAGAGAGAGAGTAAGAAAAGAGGAACAAACCGAGTTATGTGTTCATCAACGTTTCATCTTTATTTCAAGACTTCCTCTGGATGAATGAGATTAAGAAAACAAAATCACCAGTACAAATATTTGAAAATGTGTGACGCTGTTCTATTCAGAAAACTGAAAAAGACGCTGGAAATTAAAAAAAGGAGGGAAGCTTGCGTTGTTAAAGAGAAGAAGATTTTTAATAACATCATATAATCGTTAATGTGTTTTCAAAAGATATGAACGCAGTAAAAAATCTTTCTGGAAAGAATATGTCTGTTAAATTCAATATAGGTATGTAACAGAAATGAAATGAGTGTGGTTTGTTATGTAAATTTATTGATTAAGATTATATGTATTAATTATTACAGGGGGTGTTTCTATGGTGTGAGAAGGTTAACCTGGATGTCTCGAAATAAAGACGAAACATTGATGAAAACATAACTCGGTTTATTCCTTTTTTTTCTTTCTCTATTTTGTCGAAATAATATTACCATTATTCTCATCATATATATATATATATATATATATATATATATATATATATATATATATATATATATATATATATATATATATATATATATAACTACTTAATTTACTCACATAAAATTAATATACGAAAGTATAACTTTATGCGTAAACTTTAAGTATTTACTATTTATAAAAGTGCTCAATACGTAGTTAGAGCTGTTTAGTAAGTTATAAAATAAATATGGCGATTAAGCTACACTGAATATTCCGCGTTTCATCCAATCTAGGACTTTCAGACTTATGCGCATAAGCCTGAAGAGTCCTAGAGTAGATGAAACGCGAAATATTCAGTATAGCTTAATTGCCACATATATTTCATAACCTACTATATATATATATATATATATATATATATATATATATGTGTGTATATATGTATGTATATAAATATATATATATATGTATATATATATATGTGTGTGTGTGTGTGTGTGTGTGTGTGATGAGGCAACATCTTGTCAGACGAGTGCTACTTCCTCAGTCATTGAAAGTCTTTGTGTCCGAAGATGGCTTTTTAGTTTTGCCAGCGACTTGCACACCCTCAAGCAGACATGACACTGAAAACGGTCATTGGTATACAACCATATATATATATATTTCTGTAGAAATATATTTTCTTATTATATATCAATCTTTATGTAAGAAGCTCAACGTAATTACAGAGCAATATAAAGAATAAATGACAAAAAGTTATATTCCAAATTCATTTTGATAAAAATTCAATATGGCGTAATGGAAAAATATAAAGGTATCTGCAGCTTTTCTTCCAATTTTCGGATTTTAATCATGTCAAATCACATTTCAATCCCTTTTGACGGATTGATTGTTGCTATTTCATCTGATGAGTTAAGGGCATAATAGATTCATTAATTGTTATAATAATTAAGTAATTGATTTTGCACTACGAAACAGATACTGTCAAGAATTGTATGTCAACTGAATTAAGAAAATAAATTATAAGATGGTCAACATTATGAACTTTGGAATATAACTTTTTTTCATTTATTCTCTCTCTCTCTCTCTCTCTCTCTCTCTATATATATATATATATATATATATATGTATATATATATACATACATATATGCACATACACATACATACACATATACACATATATATATACATTCACACATATATACATATATTCATACATACACATATGCACATACATACAAATACACACATACATACATATACATAGACATATACATACACACATACATACATATACATACACATTTATACACATAATACATAAATGCATACATATACATACACACATACATATACACACATACATATACATATGCATACATATACATGCATGCACATACACATACATACATATACACAATATGTACATATACGTACATACACCCATATGCATATATACATATACATACACATGTGCACATACACATACATACACACATACAAACACACATACATATACATACACACATACATACACACACATACATATACATACATATATATACACATATATACATATATATAAATACATATACATACACATACACGCATATACATACTCATATATATATATACATATATATATACACATACATATACATGCATATATATGCATGCATATACATACATATACATCCAGATGTAGTATTGGGAATTCCAGATTAAATGCTATATAAGTAGTTTTTAGAAATAGAAAGATATAAGCTTATTTTGATTCCCATCAGCGAGTTAGCAGGGGCAGAAGGTTAGATTTGACAGCCATCAAATGAAGTCACCTTTAATGACATAGATTAGATGCACCGGAAATCAAAGGGTGACACGGGAATTATGGTGGTAACCTTCCGGTTTACGACCACATGGAGAGAGAGTGGTTTTGGGCAGCAGAGAATACAGACCGGAAATTTCGGCTCTCCGACAACCAGGGTCTGAGTTTTTAGACTTGCCTTGAATAAAAGAATGAAGCTTCAAACCCGATCTTGTGTTCATTAATGGATCTGTCTTCAGTAGTAGCACTCCCCACAAGATGGCAGACCAGCAGCGACCAGAAAGCATCATCTGCTGGCCAAGGCAAGCAGGTATGTTCATATTATATTGCACATACACATCTCGGAGGCTTTCAAGACAAAAGAAACTGTGTCGGATAAGAACACACACACACAAACACACACACATATATATATGTATATATATATATGTATATATATAGCAGTGAACGGCACGTAACATACGTAAGAGCATACACACCCACACCAATATATGTAAGAAAACAGGATCTAAAAATATTCTTAGTAGTGAAAGTAATAATAAACAGTAAAAAGAAAACAAAGTAAAAGTAAACGATTAAATAAATAAATAGTAAATCAACACGAAAACACTATTTTTAACACATATACACACAAACACATGCATATATACATACACGCACATGCACACATATATATACACGCATATACATATATATATATACATACAAATATGTTTACATATATACATGTACACATACATTTACATGTATAAATATACATACACATATACACTTATACATATGCATATAAATATATATGCACACATACATACATATATGCATAGAATAATGGTAGATCAGTGGTTACATGCTTCCAACATGTCAGGCCTGCACGCGTTACTACTTTTCTATCGCCACAGGACTTTTGGGGTGTTTTTGTAGACAAATGTCTGAGGGAGTATCTGTACAATGATTTTATTGTCCTAGTTTTGTACGACAGCTAACTCTCTCTCTCTCTCTCTCTCTCTCTCTCTCTCTCACTCACTCTCGCTCTCTCACGCTCGCTCTCTCTCTCTGTTCAAAATTCAGCAACAAGCAAGAGCAAAATAGCCAGCAACAAGTCAAACTGCAGACCAGCTTTATGCGGATACTGGTCTTCCACTTTATGGTTTTTTGAATCAGAGAGTTGCTTCTCCTAGAAGGGTTGCATTCACCACGGCTTACTGGAGTCTTCTCCACATCAATGCTGTTCGGTTCATGTCTGGGATTTAGGTTGCTGGGCACCAGAGCATATTCCACACACCGGTGGGTCAGCAGACCGCAGCTGACAGGGCGTAAGCTTCTCTGGAGATTTTTGTCAAGGTTACGCTATGGCTAAAGAACCTTGGCCCAAAGGCAGTGGAGGTCCAGTTATACAACGTCGGACACACGCTGTTTATCAGAGTCCCAACAATAAATAAATAAAAACAACTCCAACACACATGACAGGTAAAAACAGGTGGTCATGAGTTGCGGTGTCTGTGCAAATCCCAAACCAAATGGCCGACGAAAACGGAAGAACTCCCCAGCGATCACGACGACGGTGATGGTGGGTCCAATTAAATTAATTTAAATAATTTGCTTTCACCTATTCATGTTCAAATCAATTTAAATACATTGATACATGTAATGGGCAGAACTTGGTAGCAATCCTCTGTTCAAAAAGTTCATATAGGGAAAAAAAAACGTTTTAAGGACGCTTATATATATATATATATATATATATATATATATATATATATATACATATAAATATATATATTTATATACATATATATACACACTAGCAATATAAATATATATATTTATATACATATATATACACACTAGCAATTGAGTCCATCTATGAATTCTGACGAAGCTGTTTGGATATTTCCTCATCTTCTGAGGATATCTTCCTAGCGGAAACAATATGTAAATTCATTCTGGACTCACAGCAATAAATTTCCTATATACTGCTCTGGCTACACATTGAGCACTCTAGTCCGGTTTTTTCACCACTGATGGAATAAGATATATATATATATATATATATATATATATATATATATATATATATATATATATATATTGTGTATTTATTTGCTTCCCCACCAAAGAAAATTAGGCACAAGGCCGTTTTTAATGTGGGGTAAAAACCAGCTCCCCTAAAAATAGGCAAAAAGGGGACACTGGTTACCAAAAATAATAATTGTCCCAGTATAGAGGGTTTCCCCTCCTTTGACTGGTACAAATTGTCTTAAGTGCAGCATATATATATATATATGGGAGAACGATGATTTGTTATATTCTTTTTCCATCGTGAACAGTACAGATTAATAGATTTCGCAATTTTTTAACAGTAGTTAAGTATATTCCTTCTGTAGCCAATGTATGACTATGTTATCCCAATATCACAGCTACATTTTGTACTTTAGTGGAGTTGACCCTAATACTATTTCCTCAACGTATTATTGTCACCACCAAGAAAACTTCTAAAACTAACATTGTGCGTTCAGCATTAGTTCCTGGGCAAAAAGCTTTGTTTATATCGCGAGCAGTTCAGTTTTTCGGCATAGCTTGAATTGAAATAAGAAAATTTTGCAAATTTGCTGGTTTTTTTTTTATATATATTGTATTCAACATTCTTAAAAGAAGATACTTGTTTCAAAACAAATGTAATTTAAACGATCAGACAGAGCGAAAAACACTTTATAAAATTATATATAAAGTACAGGTATTATAACGAAAACTTATTTGAAAATACATTATTTGAAATCAAGATTACTGATTCTGTAAGAACATTCCTGTCAACCTATTTTTCTTCAAGATACGTAAATTACACTCTTTTCTAAATTGAGAACGTTTTCACTTTTATATATACAGTTTGGTCGAAGTTATATAAAAACGAAAACACCAAATTGGCGTTTATTTAATTCGGTCCCCATTGCTATTCCAATCTTGTGAAATATCGACTAACGTAACCTGCATCTTTTTCAACTAGGAAATCTTTGTCGAACGTAAGGTAAATTTGAAACTAAATTCTAAAACAAAAATCAAAAGCAATTTTTGCTTGTAAAAAAGGCTTAATTTGCGAAATTTGTCTAAAAAAAGTTTGAGTGGTTCTAAAATAGGTGATCAATTTACTAGATTGTTACATTAGAAACTGAGCACCCCTTACAAATATTTAGACATTGACTTGAAAATATTTTTTGGATAATCTGGTAGAGTAGTGTTCATTCGATAATAATCTGCTGAAAAAAAAAATGAAAAACAGACGAAAATACAAAAAAAAAATGCAGACCCTTTTCTTTTCTTAAAAATAAAAGTTTTAAATTAGCCGCCAGGGACTTTGTTTTTTATTCAGTCTGAAAATTTTCACGTCTTATAAGCAGAAAACAGAAAAAAACAAAACCGTTCACCTAGGTGGAAATTCTGAATCTGATTCGAATTGGGCGCTAGAAAATTTTTAAAAGAAATTCCATTCTAAAACATATAATCATTGGTTGACTGCTACAGTAGCCCACTGAACTGAATCCTTTATTTTATCGAGGGGGGTAGTTTACTTTCGTCAGTCTGTCCGTGTCGAAGTCTTAAGTAATTCGTACTAAGAATTGAACCTTCAACCTCTTAAAACTGTCACTTAAAACTGGTTATTATTTAACATTTTATCTGTTCCTTCCCGTTTTCCAAGTTCAACAAGACTAAAATTAAAGTTGTAAGTTAGATCAGCCGAAACTTAGTGATTGAGAATAATAGTCTGATTGATCCAAATAGTACATTCCCTTTCAATCTTTCAATCAAAATATGTTAGGAACTTCTTTGCCCACCCCATAAATATGTCTTGCTCGGTACTCTTTTCTCAACTAATATATTAAGATTTCCAAACTTCCTGGCGTTGCTCTGTCGTCTGTTTGGCTACGAAGTAACATGTCTACACCCTAATATCTCGCAGAACTATTGTGTTTTTTGCCCGATTGTCCATAAAATTGCCTTTATGCTGAAAGCTTTGGATTTATGGCCAACAGATGGCAGCTCACCATCAGCGGAATTAAATGATGCGCAGGAATTTGCACTTTTACTATAAGCCGAGTAGTAAAAGCGACGAAATTATCTTTTGTTTGTTTTGCTAAGCGATTACATCTATCAATTATGATATCCGTCGGCCGCCATTTTGAAATGGCGACTGGCGGGAACGAAATTCATTATGGAATAACAAAGATGTATTTTTTGCTTTTGTTATTTATAGAGTTTTGGATACGTCCACCCATCTCAAGTTGTAGCTCTGTCCGTCAGTCGTTCCTTTTTTAATTTTTTAAAAACGTTTATTGCCTACAAACAAGTCGCATTTATATTGACATGTAAGGGTTACAGTTATTAAAGGGAGTTATTTTAGGAGGAATCTACATGTCAGCATGTTTATAAAGTTGGGAAAACATGGAGCAGGAAATGGATTTCTGAAGGTCAGTGGTTCGTGTGGAGTGTGAAATGCAGTTATATTTAACTGTAAATTTATTTGACAGATTTTTATTGTCTTTATGATTTAGTCATTCAAGCAATGCCGACCAGGAACTATGAAACTATGAAACTATGAAACAGTTTTGCATAACGAGTCTTTCTTCATCAAAGTCCAAAAGCAAATCGAGGATAATGGAATGATTTATGTGTATGGTTAAACAAACACATAGAACGTTTGCAAATGGTTAGATCGCGATATCATTTGAATACTCATGATGATGTTTCAATTAGAATTTGTTTGCATTAGACATGAAAACGACCATATTGTAGTCAACTGTGAAACAGACACGTTGTATTGCGCTTCATGGGCGGGTATTTCTTGGGGAGTAAGCATGCTTCTAGTAGTCATGTTTTAGCTTGACCTATATAGCAAGTTAGATGTTTTGCAGTGGTAGTAGCTATACGAGATTTGTTGCGAATGCGAGGAATACAACTTAATTGTAACTTAAATTAATTCATAACATGAACATAATGATGGAGCGAGGCAAGACTATCAACGTACACACACGCATACATAACATTAATAGGTAAACAACTATGTTCGAAATTCCAAGATGTTATTCATCTTACCATTTATTTAGTTCCACATGCCAAAACGTACGACTCTTAACACTATCTGTTTCGTAGCGCAGGAACAAAAAGGGCATGATCACATAAAGCCGAAAAATATTTGCATCGTTTAGTGTTTTTGGAATGCATTTGCTTTCTCTCCAACAGACAGGACAATGGAACAGCACAGATATTAAACCGATGATGTTAGTGTTACTGTTATTGATGATGATGGTGATGATGATGATGATGATGATGATGATGATGTATTTAAATAGTTATTCCTAGTGTTTGCTTTAACGAGTTACTCATACTGTAAATTGATGTGTATACCACCGAACTGATTGTATTTAACCTGATAGGTACTATTCTCAGTTGGAGTAAATATGGGAGCAATTGCAAATAATGGGCAACTTGACACATTCAAAAGCTCTCAAATTACGTCCTAGCAACTAGATACAGATTTGCATCATAACCAAGACATGTTCTATTAAACTTGTCCCCAAACTCCAAAATTGAGATCTGACTGCCTGCTTCAGTTCCATGTTATACCGAAAGAAAATTCTGTTTCACGCTGAAAAATAAATGTAACGAGTTGGGAGAAATAGCAATTTAAGGATGATTTAGAATTCTTTATGTTTGTCATCTATTGGTATATTCTCTGTAGTTATATTTAACATATATTGAGTTTCATAAATAAAAGGATTGGTATATATAATGAATGAAATATAATCGAAAAGGAACATTTTCCCATAAACATATAATATATATATATATATATGTGTTTATATATATACGTGTATATATATATATATATATATATATATATGCGTATATATATATATATATATATATATATATATATAAAATAAGATAAAAATTACAATTAAATTTACCAAAATTATTCAAGATGCTAAAAATAAAGTATAATATAAATATCAAAGAATTAATATTTATAAAGTTATCTCAGCCAGATGTAAAAGCTCGATAAAACCAAATAGTAGATAGAGCTTATAATACGAGCAAACAGTTAATAAAACATGTTAAAAAACACTTTGAAAAAGAGTTTAAAAAACATATTTAATCTGAAAAGGAGACACTTGATAAGTGGATGGTCCTTAATCCGCGGAGTTTCGAAGAAATACTTTTCTTCTCATCAGAGGGTAGGAATTAGCAAAATGCGGGATCGGATTTTGCATACAAAAGTATTTGATGAAACAACAAAGTGTCTCCTTTTCAAATTAAATATGTTTTTAACTCTTTTTCAAAGTGTTTTTTAACGTTTTATTAACTGTTTGCTCGTATATATATATATATATATATATATATATATATATATATATATATATATATATATATATATCCCTTAATTTGAAAATAGTAGTGCTATATAATGAACCGTGTTTAGTTCTATTTTAGTAAATAAACTAGCGGGGGTACCCGGCGTTGCCAGGTTGTGTGTAAGGTGGGTGGAGGGGTAAAGTTAAGACTAAGCGAAGAAATAATCCTCTTTAAATATTCAAATAAAAATAAAAACGATGTTAAACTTCAGTAAAAAAAATGGGCAAGACAAAAAAAAACAGCGAACAAACGTAAAACTACTTTAAAAAAAAAATCGGAAAAACAGAAAGCATAAATCAGGGAAAAAGACGATGGACGTGTTTGGAAAAACGAAAACCAAAAAACACAGCGCAAAGCAGAAAGCGAAAAAAAAATGACATAAATAACCCTTTGATTCGCTTAAATCCAATGGTACGTTTCCCCCAGTCCATTCCAGTTTTTTTAATCAACTACAAAACGAAATAAAGCGAAATTCCCTTCGAGTTTTTTTTTAGTCAACTACAAAATGTAATAAAACGAAATAAAAAATGGCATAAATAAACCTTCGATTCGTAGAAAACATAGAATGAAAAGGAACGTTAAAATGCCATTCTATCTTTTTTAAGCAACTACGAACCCAAACCGCTGTTTCTTCGTACTGTCCCTAGTGAAGGGATCCGCAACAGTGTAGGTGGAAGCGGGCGTAGGAAGGATTTATTAGAGAGAAAAGATTTTACAACTTACATTGATTCTAACAGATTTTTGCAGTGAACTGTCACCAGAAAAAATATAGGAATCCACGATTATCAGGACGTGTAGCGGTAATAGGCCTATAACACACGGTAGATAATGTGCTGTAGTTTGTGCATATTACATGTGTATGAAATGTCTTGATTTTCAATCCTATTGAGGTCAAAATCCGAGGGGAAAAATGAGTTCATTTTATATATATATATATATATATATATATATATATATATATATATATATATATAATATTTCTATTAATCAGCATTTTATTAATTTGAAATGTATTTATCTTCAAAGTGCACTTTTATACATTTTACAAAGTAAGGTATTAAATTTGTATACTTTACTTTGTAAAATTTATAAAAGTACACTTTGAAGATGAATAAATTTCAAATTGAATCTTGTACCTTTATTTTTAAAGCCTATAGTAAAAACATTTTGTTTAACAATTTTTAGGCCTTGGATGAAATGCTTTTCTAACTTGTATATTTTTCCAGTGAGCCGATCGGAAAAATATTTTTTTTAATATTTCTAAAAGAACAATTTATAAAGACCCTTGACAACGCCGAATAAGGACAGATATTATCCAGTATTTTTATTTTATACAGACGAAATAGACGCATCTAAAACACGTCTATCCTTGTGTTTCGTTAAGCGATCGCATTTATCAATTACCAGGTGCGCTGGCAGCCATTTTAAAATGCGGAACCCAGAGGGAAATATTTTATTATGAAATAACAAAGATTCCTGTTTCTTATTTAATTTTATTGTTAGCAATAGTATATAAAAAAAAAGAACGTGAAAACCTGCTGGGTTGATCATAACGAACATAAGTGCTTAAAAGCCGGAAGTGGCCACCAATTCAGAATCGTTCGCTGGTGCCAGTGTTCCCGGTGTCAACTTTGTCTGCTCGCTCGTGCTATTTGTTATAAGTTAAGGCACGAAAACAACGGCGAACATTTTGCCAGTTTCCTTTCTATTCGTTAAAAT
The DNA here is from genome assembly GCF_053919585.1 of Euprymna scolopes. Lineage (NCBI taxonomy): Eukaryota > Metazoa > Mollusca > Cephalopoda > Sepiida > Sepiolidae > Euprymna > Euprymna scolopes. The sequence continues at coordinate 82,797,223 of NC_136518.1, forward strand.
GTCCCAAGCTGCCAGGAAGTGTGTATTGGCAAGATAAAATAAAGAATATGCCGACATACAAATGATCTAAACAAGGCTTATTTGCCTGGAGCCAAGCTAGGTCACAGTTTTTATTTTCACCTCCGGTAATTTTGACATTTTGATATCGTAAATACGCTATCTGAGATTAATTTAAAAGTGGATGCAGCGTTTGCAGTAACAATGAATTTCCCGCCATTTTGTACTGAAACTGGTCAAATATTGATTGTATGCTTGCGCGTTTGGAAGATCAACACTTCTCTTTCCTTTCTTATACTTGGTAAGACATTAGCCTTGACTTGTTGAGTCGCCTTTATCGAGAGAAGAAAGTTACTAGGGAGTGGAAGGATAAAATTGTCGCCCTATAAAAGACGACATGTTTCCATTTCCGTTAGATGAAAACCGTTTTTCTATTTTTGTTGAATACTATCTAATACTTGGCTAGTTGTGTATAAATGTACAAAAGAGATATGGACCTCCTATCATGCCCGAAAGTGGCATAATGCTCAATGAGTGAGATCGGAGATGCGTCGCTGTACAACTCATGCTCTCTACCGATCCAAGTTATGCCTGTTGAATATATACAGTTTCAGGTGAGCATTTCTGAGCAGTTTCAATTCTGCCTAAAGCCAACCAGAGGATTAGTTGGCTAAAACGTGATGGGATGACAACTATGGAAGGCAGTAATTACTAAAGATACGGTTAAAAGATTCATCATTCCTATCTGGTCGCGATTAATTACTTGATGAAGGCCAGTGGAAACGTTGTGGAACAACAACTATAAAGTTGAAGATAATAGTCCGCAAATAAATAAATAAAATATACAAATTTCTCATCTCAAGGAATTCCAATAATGAAACAATATAAGGTCTTTTTTTCTTTTTTTTTACAAGGTGGTCACCACTTATCAAGGCCCGGAAGCCACTCAGGGATAAGGGTTATTGCAAGTACATTACGTTAGTGTGGAGATTTAATAAAGTGTCTACTTAAGGGGGCGGTTCATCAGGAATTTGTTTACGTTGGACTTCAAGACATCCAGATTGTAGTCAGGTGGGAAGCAGGCAGACGGAACAGAGTTCCACAGGCGTGCACTTCTAAGAAAAAAGATTTGTTCATGGAATCCAAGTTTTGATTTAGGCATAAATAAAGAGTGGGGAAGTTTTTGACAATGGATTCAGCTAGACGGGTGTTTTTTGTAAAAGATTGGCGAGGGGGGCCAGGGATCGGAGCTCAGACGAGCACCTGCCATGGAAATAACCATAAAAAAGATAGGCTCGCAACGTCTCTTCTGTGGGAGAGAGGTTGCAGGGAAGAGAAAAGGGCATCCCCAACTACGCCACGAAGTCTATTTTGTACTCTGTCAAGGCAGGATATGCTGTTTTTAGCAGCTCCTGTCCAGATGTGGCAGCAGTATTCTATCCTTGGACGTACTTGGCTTTTATATAGATAGAGAATTGCATCAGTAGTAAGATATCTTCTGGGGCGGTAGAAGAATCCCACTATCTTTCCAGCGACCTTGGCAACGGATGTACGTGTTCCATTGCAGATCAGGAGTGAAGGTCAAGCCCAGAAGCTTGTCAAAACATGGGATTTCTCTTAGACGAGAGGCATCCATTTCAATTGATGCCAGATGGGGATCAGAGCGTTGATGATGTAAAGATAGGAGTTTGGTTTTAGATGCATTAAAGGTAACCAGCCACATCTTCCCCCACTGTACCACGCGCTCGAGATCAGAGGAGACAGGATCACAGAAAACTTTATCATTTACAGCCTTTGATGTATTGCCGTAGATGGTCGTGTCATCAGCATAGATGTCAACGAATGATTTAAGTATGTGTTTTGGAAGATCATTGATGTAGATCAGGAAGAGAGTTGCGCCTAGGATGGACCCCTGAGGGACTGCAGCATTAATACTGCAGGCCTCTGATTTTTGTCCATCAACCACTACTCTTATGAACCTATCAAAGAGAAATGATTTAATGATATAGAGAAAATTTCCAGTTATACCGTAGCTGGAAATCTCGTGAAGTAGGCCTTTATACCATACCTTGTCGAAGGCCTTTGATATGTCAAGAGCAATTGCCCTAGAAAAGGAAGCCTTTGTCAAGAGATTCACTAATCCTGTGGGATATAACCGTCAGCACATCTGCGGTAGATCTTGCAGAGCGGAAACCATATTGTGTGTCACTAAGAAGGGTATTCCTGCTGAGGTAGTTGACTATTTCTCTATTTAATATGGATTTCAGCAGCTTACTCATGACACATAGGAGACTTATTGGTCTGTACTAAGAGGGAGATGACTTATCACCTGAGTTCTTAAATACAGGGCATACTGATGAGGTTTTCCAGGGTGTCGGAAAGCACTTCCCCTTAAGGCAACGCTTAAACAGTTCCGTAAGTATGGGAGCAAGTTCTGGTTGAAGCTTTTTTAACACTATAATTGGGATGCCGTCAGGGCCAGTTGCTTTACTGGAATCTAGGTTCTTGATTAGCTTGGCGACCTCATACACGGATATTTTTATGTTACCTAGCGTGTTCTGTGTTATATGAGGAAATATGGGGAGTTGATGGCCTTCGTCGCATAGGGTAGAATTAGCTGCAAAGTTCTTGGCAAATAGTTTGGCCTTGTCTGAAGCTGACGAGATGACATCTGGTCCATTGATAATGGTTGGGATAGAACGCACACTTCTGTTCAGGATCCTATTTGTTATTTGCCAAAACTGGTGGGAACCTAGCCGCTGATCAGCTACTTAGGATTTAGCAGACTGGGCATATAGCTCTCTTGCATTTTTATTACTCTTTTACAGTGGGTGCTGGCGTTCTTGAAAGCAGTTTTAGTCTCAGTGCATCTATTATGTTGGTAGCTATGGAAAAAGTGATTTCTGTGCGCGATGGCAGCAGCACATTCTCGGGAGAACCATGGCTGGCTGGCTGGCTGGCTGGTAGGTTTTTGTTGGAACTTTTTAGATGGTATAAGTCGGTCTATGCCTACAATCAACCATTCTGTCAGGTCTGATACTATAGAGGACACATCCTTTTTAAACATGGAATGCAGAGGTAGGTCAGATATAAATGTACGGAAGCTATCCCAGTCAGCCATAGAGTATCGGTATACAGTACGGTGAAGGGGTACGTCTGGGGTCTTATTTGTTTTATTTTATTTAACTTCATATATCCATTTATTTTTTCAAGATAATCTTAATATAAATCAGTAAATATGAACTTACTGTTTGATATAACCAGAATGGTGTTGGTCTTAATATTTCGAGAATCAATCTCTTTTTCAAAGTTAAAGAGAACAAAGAATAGCCTTAAAGGAAAAACATTGAAAACATTAAATTATTTCCATGTTTTTTCTTGTTCAGACGTCACGCCAATGCAATGAAGACTAATATGGATCTGACAAAACTAGTTTGACTAATTCGAATGAATTAAGCGTGAGAATATTTTACTTTTCCGTGTTGATCTATTGTAGTTCACGTATCCAATATAAATAAACGTATAGAAATGTAGATACAAAATTAAGAATTCTTATTAAACTAGAATATATTAATAAACAAACTCTTTCCTTCTGTGATGCTGGATCTGTGATTATCCAAAATTAATAAGAATTTTCCAAGAACGAAAACATTGGATATTTTTAATAAAATATTTGCATTATGATCTCGTTTCAAAATGTTTGGTCGATTTATTCAATTTTATAAAATTTTATTAAAGATTCTTCTAAGAGTTCTTTGCCAATTCCCATAATATTCGAGCGATGACGCAGAAAAAAATGTACAGTAGAGAGTTCTTTTCAAGAGTATAGCGTGCGACAACTCCTGTACACTTCTCTGATGCAATAACAGAGGCGCAAACATTTTACTTACGAAATTAAAGCATTTCCTTTTCTAATAACGGATATTTTGCTATCCGAAATTACATTTCAAGTATAGAGACAAAAAATCGATTGTTTTTATTAAACAACCTATTTAGATCTTAACGTGCTCTCAAAACAGTTTGTCGGTGCTAGTGCATTGTACGAACTTGAAGTCGGTTATTGTGCGTATTTCGAACCGAGTTTCACGTAAATATCAGTTCGGGCTCGACCGGCATCTGACGTTACCATGGGAATAAGCCGAGTGATAGTAAAAACGATCGGAAACCCTTAATATATTATAATAGTATTTTCACGTTAAATTCAATTATCTTTGTTTATTAAAGTGTTAGGTTGAAGTAAAGAGAAAGTTGCAAAACACCTCCTCCCCCTATATTAAGAATGATTTTCTTAATATATTTCAGTACAGTAACATAAACGCATAATTATCCGCCATACCAGTCATACCAGTCATACCGGAAATTTACGATAAATCCGGTTCGTAATATGCAGCAGTATAATTTTTTTCCGTATTTATTCGTTCCGTTGTCAGGCGAGGTTGTGCAGTCACATAGCAGAGTTATGCTCTTGTCTGATGTATTCGTAAGGCAATACCCTAGAGGTATTAATCAATTTAATTTTAGCAATATATACAGTCTCTCGCTCTCCCCCCCCCTCTCTCTCTCTCTCTCTCTCTCTCTCTCTCTCAATTGTTTCAATTAGCTGAATAAATAGGCGAATTAAAGCATCGATTTACAAGATAATATTTCGAGATGGAAATAAAATTAGATGTCAAATCGGAAGGACATTAACATGGACTTCTACAAAAATTGACCAATACATTAATTGCTTAACTAAACGAATACTTCCGTTGTATTTCTATGACAACAAATATGATCGATATTTCATTTTCTTTAAAAACATAAATTTACTATAAAAATAAATGCACATTTTTTTTACATTTTATTTATATTTTATGTTTCTAATATTATGTGTGATATAAAACTATGAAAAATAAGTGCTAAAAACACAAACATATCATTTTATTTTATATTAAAAAATGATAAAAGTTTGAAAAACCTACAATTGTTGATGGCTACACGCTTTTAAATATACAATTTTCTGTCGTTGGAATAACACAACCTTCACTTTATAAGCACACACACACAAACACACACACACACACACACACACACACACATATATATATATATGTGTATATGTATATATATGTGTGTGTGTGTGTGTGTGTGTGTGTTTTATTTTTTTTATTACTGTTTCATCTGTTTTGTTACATAGGTTTCGGATGTTGGATCATGTTTACGATCCAAGAACCTCGGCAGACCTTACAGGAATAGTTGTTAGTATTAGAGGCTGCAGGGAAGAGAAAAGGGCATCCGCCACTAAGCCACGAAGTCTATTTTGTACTCTGTCAAGGCAGGATAGGCTGTTTTTAGCAGCTCCAGCCCAGATGTGGCAGCAGTACACCATCCTTGGACTTACTTGGCTTTAATACAGATAGAGAATTGGATCAGTAGTCAGATATCTTCTGGAGCGGTAGAAGGATCCCACCATTTTCCCATCAACCTGGGCAACCGACTTGATGTACGTGTTCCATTTAAGAACAGAAGTAAAGGTCAAACCCAAAAGCTTGTCAAAACATGGAGCCTCCCCAAGACAAGTGCCATCCATTTCAATTGATACCAGATGGGGATCAGAGCGTTGATGATGTAAAGATAGGAGCTTGGTTTTAGATGCATTAAAAGTAACCAGCCACCTCTGTATATCAGGAAGAGAGTTGGGCCTAGGATGGACCCCTGAGGGACTCCAGCATTACTACTGTGGGCCTCTGATTTCTGCCCATCAACCACTACTCTTATGGGCCTATCAGAGAGAAATGATTTAATAATTGAAAAAAAAACATTTCCAGTCATACCGTAGCTGGAAATCTTATGATTAGACCCTTATGCCATACCTTATCGAAGACCTTTGATATGTCAAGAGCAATTTCCCAAGAAAGGAAGCCTTTGTCGAGAGATTCATTAATCTTATTATATATAACCGTTAGCACATCTGCTGTAGATCTAGCAGAACGGAAACCGTATTGCATGTCACTAAGAAGGCTATTTCTGCTGAGGGGGTAACTACTTTTCTATTTCATATGGATTCCAGCAGCTTACTCATGACACAGAGGAAACTTATTGGTCTGTACTGAGAAGGAGATGACTTATCACCAGAATTATTATATACAGGGCATACTGATGAAGTTTTCCAGGGTGTCATTTCAAGCCTTTAAAGTTTACTTATATGGCTATCTATATATCTATAAACGCGAGAATGTTTGTGTGAGGACACTTCTCAACCTATTTACTCAACGAATGTTTGATCTACAGATTTAAAATTTGGTATCTAAGGTATTAAGGCATGTTGAACACTTTTAATCGGTTTTCGTCCCGGAAAAAGGTCTTCTAAGGGGTAAACATATAAAATTTAGTACGTAGAGGTCGGCAATTTTTTCTCACATCCACATTCATGGAATATTTAGCAGATAGATAGATACTAACTTTTACATTAATTTGCCACGCTTTAATTTCAAGTAGAAGTTTCATCGTTAAACACAGAAATTGGACTCATCTTATTTGCTTTTTATTCTTTCAAAATCCGTGTTTATTCCCTTCTCGCTCTTTCTTTTATCTTCTATCGGCTCTCGTGTTCTTCTTTTTTTCTGTCTCGGACAACCCGGAATGCAATGAAAAAGTCAACAGTGATTGATACGTATATTTTAAAATGGATATAAACTCTACCAGTCTTGGAGTTACCACACTAAAAATTCCATTTTTTTTTTTTTTTTTTTTTTTTTGCTTCTCTCTTTTCACATGTTGGGTGGCCAATTTGAATGGAATGACTCTTTGCGCTGAAAGTTATTTTGATAGACAGAGAAAATTGACGCACAATTCCTTAATAATAATAATAATAATAATAATAATAATAATAATAATAATAATAATAATAATAATAATAATAATAATAATAATAATGACAACAACAATAACAAAAATAATAATAAACTACTAGAAATTTATAAGACAGCCTTCGTGATGATGATGATGATGATGATGATGATGATGATGATGATGATGATGTACCAGGAAATGATTTTTTTAAATGCCTCAGCCACCTCTTTAAATCACACATAATTTGATGGCACCATCTTCGGGTTATAGCACACAAAATATTTATGAACAGTCAAGGAGAATGGAAAGACCGACGAGAGTGAGCACTAACCAGAACTCCGCGGCAAAACTGCGAAGTGTACTGGAAACTTACAGGTGCTTAGTGCGACCTCAATACCAAAAAAAAAGGGGGCATGGTTATTGCTCGTGATAAGTCAATGGTAAACGGATGCTGAGATAACGCAGCATCATTTGCGGTGATTATCGTAAGATGGGATGTACTGGAAATCTGGAAAGATTTGTTGTCACTCAGACTCAAGAAAACCAATACTGGCTATAGTCAGAAAGAAATCGCGTCTCCTTCTTCTCCTCCTCCACTTCCCTTTCTCATCCGCTACTCCTCCTGCTCCTTATTTTGACACTACTACTAATAATAATAATACTACTACAATAATAATAATAATAATAATAATAATAATAATAATAATAATGAAACTGCCAAAAATCCCACAATTCTGCATCGCCACAAACCTCATTTAAAAACCCGTGTAGCACATAAAATATTTGTGAAGGCCGAGGAGGATGGAAACTTCGTTGATGGAAAGATTCAGTTTTGAAACTTTTACTCGAAATGCGCGAATAATATTAGAATTTAAAAAAAAAAATTATTGCAACCCAAATCCCAGTACTCTATAATTTAGGCTATTACGAAAAAATCACAGTTAGGCGGCTGTTGCGCTCACGCAAGGCGATTTGCAACGGTTATAAAAAATGTGATAGACTGGTCATTCAGCTCCCAAGGAATACTTTATTATATTGCTCGTAAGCAATAAATGATAGAAACTAATGTAAACAGTACTATAATAATTAAACTTATTATTAATGAAGATATGGTATCTCTCAGAAGCCGAAATTATAACGTTACCTTTCATAATTGTGTCTTTAAATGTTTTTCTGTTCAATTAGTTTTACAATAGTATTTCAAACAAGTGCTTTTTTAATAAGAATGTAACTGTTTTATATTCATTATGTTATCTCCCCAAGCATTACCTCCTTCTTTGTAGGAATGTAGCCTAATATACGTTCTATTGTCATAATACTATTATCCATGCATTACAACTTACTTTGAAAGATGGTCTTGTATATATTTGTTCGTTGTGTTAAAACTTTCTGGGGCATTATCTCCTCCTAATGAATAGACCTGATAAACCCCTATTGCTTCCTCGGCTTTTCATACCCAACACACTAAACTTAACTTAGCTTATTCAAACCGGTACACATGACACGTCATGTCCGGTTCCACTTCGGATACTCCCGGTGCAAATTGACCGGTCAACCAAGTTTGATACATGTCACAACATGACGACTTAACCTGCATGTACGCTCAACTTATTGGTTTCCATATTTCAATCTCTGTTGTGTACTCCACTTGACAGATAGATAATTAGATAGACCGATAGGAAGATAGATAAACAGATGACGAAATAAATACTAGCAATCTAGCTAGCTGGTTAGCTAGCGAGCTAGCTAGCTATATAGATAGATAGGTAGATAGATAGATAAATATTTTCTCCCCGTCGTTACTTATAATAATTCAACGACTCAAATTGTTTCTATATTTTATTCTGCATCTTTTTGTCACTGCTACTATTCACAAAAAATAAATAGCTTATAGATAATTCATCATAAGAGGCCATGAATTTTGTTAAATCCTTTAAAATGACCAAAACAAAATAGTAGCCCATGTCAGCTGACATCGTGTACAAGTGGGATGATGTATCTGTTGTAATAATGCTGCAAATGGTTGGAGGCATATGTTTGCTACGTTTCATCATTTTCTGCGACCTTTGCGATTAATACTGAAATCAAGAAGTTTTAATTTGGTTCCATGTTTTTTTTAATTATATGCTGTATATAATCTTGATGAGAAGTTTTTCAGCAAAATGTTTCTATTTAAATATCAGCATAAGAGGAAACTTTGAGGCACCCATCGTAAATTAGTGCATCAAATATTAGGACAGAAATGGTCACTTGATTAAAAACATTCTTTTCGATTAAAACTCGGATGTTATTTTGTTTAAGGTGTATCATTTACATTCAAAAAGAAATACGATACCTTTAAAGGTTCAAATTAGTATATTTTTATATTGTTCAAACGTATCTGGTGAATTTAATTTCCAATCATTAATAACATCTTCCTCAATTTGTGAATGTATTTTAATTTTTTAAATGTCTTCGCATTTATATTTGCGGTTTTGTCCGTCGGCCGTTTGTTACGTTTCGCTTTGAATATTTCAATTGATTATTTTAATGTCTTACCTTTCTTGTAATCTTTTGTACTTATCTAAGACGAGAATCGATCTAGCCTGATGGAGTATCCAGCTTCGTGCTTTTAATTAAGATCATATCACATGGAAAAAGTGCATCATTCATCGAGAAATCCAGTATAGATTATCCATACTGAAAAGATCTAATTTGGATCGCGAATACGAAATGTGATTTTGAATATATAGTTAAAGGTTTACTTGTATGGAAACGTATCCTCATGTCAGGCTCTACTGGGCAGAAGATAATTATGTTTTTAACTTCTTAACTAACTCAATGTTTCAGATATAAATGAGAATTCGTATTATTTGGATTCATCGGACTACTGTTCTCATCTTGAGTGTGATTTTCACAACGTTTCGGTCGATGTAACCTCCGACCTTCTCCAGGTGTATCTTGTCGAACTCGGGTGTGAATCCTCAGCGATCACTAATAAGGATCTCCTTCGTCACATACGAGTCAATCCTCGGTCACGGACTCCAATGTGACCCGTGCTCGTTCTCCGCAGAGGACTCAGTCGATCTGGTCGGAATCACTTCACCTTCAGGTTGATAGGTCGCTGCTCGTCGGTCTGTCACACTGGAAATAAATCAATTGCATGAACATAAAAGAAAGACAGACTCGGATGTATCTATTCTACTGGTTAATTCAAGATAGGTGTAAAAAATATTACTTATATACAATGTTCAGATATTGATTTGATAAAACTCGACCGAGTCCCAATTAGATTTAATTACTCTCAGTTCTGCGGTAGTGATGGCCAGGAAGAGGAGAGGGGGTGATTACCCTTCGATTAGTATTAGATTCGCTCAAATCTGCAACTCTCCCAGGCCTGTTTTTCAAGATCGAAAAAGGTCAATCCCCAATCTCCCGATCGGTTATTGCACTTGTTAGCATCGGAAACGAAATTATATTTCGTCGTGTCTCTCAAAGTGACATCAATTGTCACTTTCACCAACCAATCAGATTTATTTGTCAGTTTCATAAAAATAATAAAATTTAGAACCTTTCAGCAGGGTTGAATGCCGATGCCTGGGCGTACAATAATACTTAACAAATAAAACAAGCATATCTGCCCGACATTCTCCAGTGTTTCGGGAGTGTCACCCTTCCCCCAATGAGGAGACCTACCGCTCCTGGAAGAGGTCACGTCACACAGGAATGTTTCTGTCGAAATCGGGAATTTAGATGGTACTTCGAGCCGAACCTTTTATTTACTTCACGGGAGTATCATACTCTTGTTCCATCAGATAGAGGTCCTAAGTAATTAGCAATTGTATTTTTCGGTCGCCCACACTGAAGATTGAGCCTTCAACCTTCAGGAGAATATCACTTTTTACAACTAATTTTTCCAAGTACTCTAACCACTGCGCCACGGGTTCTTACGGAATTTTTATGAAGGGTTTCGCTCGAAGTTCCGTCCAAATTCCCGAGTTCAACAAAAATATTTCTGAGTTCGACAAGATACACCTGAAGAAGGTCGGAGGTTATATCAACCGAAACGTTGTAAAAATCACACTCAAGATGAGAACCGTAGTCCGATGAATCCAAATAATGCGAATAACCAATCATCATCTCAAAAGATCATGTAAACGAAAACTTTAATGGAACATCCAAATATCTATGTATCTCATATAGAGTTCAAGTGTTAAGCCCCGGAACGGGGTCCGTTGATTTCTGAGAACTTCATCTGAAGTAAAAGGAAACAAAGCAAAATTTGCATTTGTTTTTACATATTTTTTCAATCTTAAAATACTTGTCCGAGTTTTGACAAATCCATTTAAAAATAATTGAAGCTGACCATACAGGATTAAATCTCGGAATTGCATTGTTTTCAAATCATGCTGTAAAATAGAGATTTAAATGCCATGAAATAAAGCAAATGAATCTGATGTTCATTTGTGTTTTGGTGTCTCAGATATTATACGTTTCGGAGAAAGTTTTAATATATTTTCAGCTTAAATTATATGGCGTTATCTATTCATTGCAAAAATAATAAGGGATATATTTTCCAACATATAGCCAAGATAGATGTATAGAAGAAAACTTTTTTTTATTTTTTTTTAATGCATACATACATACATACATATCTATATGTATATGTATATATATATGTATATATATGCATATATATGTATGTCTTTTTCAATACGCACACACATGTATATATATATATATATATATATATATATATATATTATGGCGGTAGAGTTCAATTTCCTAGAGGTACATCCAATGAAACAACACGTGTCTACCCAAAAGTGCTCAATGAGTAAACAGAGCAGGTATATTAAGTTTATTTATACAAACATTAATGGCTACATATGTGCATACATGTTTCTGTAATCACCCGTGCTAAGGGAGATTACGTCTTCAGACCATGAATTACCTTCGATAACTGACATTTCAAGACACCAAAAAAAAACAATTTTTTTTTTATTTCGTTTACAAACTTTCGAAATCTTGTCACCTAATATGGGTGGGGGTGGGGTATGTGTAGGAGGATTATCAAAGTACTTGAACGATCCATTCATCACAGGTTTTTATCTTACTAATATCCTAACCCTTTATTTTTATTATTCTTTTCGTCATTCTCGTTCTTTGGTCACTTGAATTAACGTGCTCGAGGGATTAGACATTTTGTCTCGTTTGGCCTGTGGTCCAAAGAGTTTAGATATTTCCGGTTGTTACCCATCGCGATTTAACCGGTATTCTTCGTTTACACACGCAATCTATTTTAGAAGCAAAACAAACATATATACATATACACTTAGTAGTGGGTACACATGTTTGTTAAAATCCAACTTACGCATATGCACCGAAATATAAATTATAAGCACAAAACAAAATATAAATATGAATTTATAAAATTTAATCAGTCTACCGACTCCCGCACGTATAAAATATGCATAAATTCATGTATAAAACTCACTACTTTAATACCCCGCGTACATATAAACATATATAAACATACTCACACATATATATAATGTTTACACACAGTTAAATCCATTTATATTAAACGTAAACGCTCACCCATTACAATCTAACATAGATATTCATATACGTAGCTATATCTATATAGATATTTATTATAAATAGCCATATACATCCGTGTTTTTATATACCATCCCCATTATTATACCAGTATCAATAAAACTGTTAATCAGGTACCTCCAAACTCCATAGATATTATGATTTCTTTCGGCATTATTTATTTTGTTTATTTGTCCTACTATTAAATGAGTGATATTATTGAGAAAGAGGGAAGATTTGTTGTTTTCTGGGTGAAAATCTATCCCACCTAACACTTATCGTTGACGGTTTTTGACATTGAAGTGACATTTTAGCTCCTTACATCAAGTGGTTTTCTGCGTTGTCTGGAGTGATTTCAATCATTTTTTTTTTAATTCAACATTGTTACAAATAAAGATTTTCTGTTTAATTAAAACTTTTTTTTCAATTGTACTTAAGTTTTTCTAGTGAAAATCAAAAAGGTGTCATAAACGTTTTTGATTCCTCGTCGAATCATCTTCGAGTGAGAAGCAAATGAATGGTGTGCTACGAAAATTAGAAATGAAAGAAAATTAGTAGCTGCACATAGTTAGTATTTGCAGATATCAGAGTGTCAAGGATGTTTTGGCGCCATTGCACAAATCTGAAGTAACAAATTTGGCTCACCTGCCAAAATGTGGAAAATTACGACAAACATTTTAAAATAGTGTTACTAGTTTAAAGGCAATGTTGTTGATTTATCATTTTAGATGTTTATATGTAGATAATTAGATACGTAACATCGATTCTTTCTAATGATTTTAAAGTTAGGTAGACCTAGATGTTTTGAACTATAAGGTTTTGGGTGTTAATTTTTTAGAGTATAAAATGAGTCTGAGTTTATTGTTATTATCAGCTGAGGATATTTTATGCGTATGATATTTGTTTTACTTTCTTTTGATTTAATATTTAGATGCATTTGATTGCATCAGAATATGTTAATAAAACTTTTTTTGTAGTAGTGTGTTTAAAGTTTAAAGAATTAATTTTATTTTATTTTTTTTTTAAATTGCATTTTAACCCCAAACAAAGCACATTGCAACTTTGATGTAAGAGGCTATTACGGGGACATACGTTCAGCGTAATGTACGTTCATATTACACTTGAACTGTAGAGCAGCGATATGTCCGTTCACATTACACTTGAACTGTAGAGCAGCGATATGTCCGTTCACATTACACTTGAACTGCAGAGCAGCGATATGTCCGTTCACATTACACACGAACTGTAGAGCAGCGATATGCCCGTTCACATTACACTTGAACTGTAGAGCAGCGATATGTCCGTTCACATTACACTCGAACTATAGAGCAGCGATATGTCCGTTCACATTACAGTTGAACTGTACAGCAGCGATATGTCCGTTCACATTACACTTGAACTATAGAGCAGCGATATGTCCGTTCACATTACACTTGAACTGTAGAGCAGCAATATGTCCGTTCACATTACACTTCAACTGTACAGCAGCGATATGTCCGTTCACATTACACTTGAACTGTAGAGCAGCGATATGTCCGTTCACATTACACTTGAACTGTAGATCAGCGATATGTCCGTTCACATTACACTTGAACTGCAGAGCAGCGATATGTCCGTTCACATTACACACGAACTGTAGAGCAGCGATATGCCCGTTCACATTACACTTGAACTGTAGAGCAGCGATATGTCCGTTCACATTACACTCGAACTATAGAGCAGCGATATGTCCGTTCACATTACAGTTGAACTGTACAGCAGCGATATGTCCGTTCACATTACACTTGAACTATAGAGCAGCGATATGTCCGTTCACATTACACTTGAACTGTAGAGCAGCAATATGTCCGTTCACATTACACTTCAACTGTACAGCAGCGATATGTCCGTTCACATTACACTTGAACTGTAGAGCAGCGATATGTCCGTTCACATTACACTTGAACTGTAGATCAGCGATATGTCCGTTCACATTATACTCGAACTGTAGAGCAGCGATATGTCCGTTCACATTACACTTGAACTGTAGAGCAGCGATATGTCCGCTCACATTACACTTGAACTGTAGAGCAGCGATATGTCCGTTCACATTACACTTGAACTGTAGAGCAGCGATATGTCCGTTCACATTACACTTGAACTGTAGAGCAGCGATATGTCCGTTCACATTACACTTGAACTTAGAGCAGCGATATGTCCGTTCACATTACACTTGAACTGTAGAGCAGCGATATGTCCGTTCACATTACACTTGAACTGTAGAGCAGCGATATGTCCGTTCACATTACACTTGAACTGTAGAGCAGCGATATGTCCGTTCACATTACACTTGAACTGTAGAGCAGCGATATGTCCGTTCACATTACACTTGAACTATAGAGCAGCGATATGTCCGTTCACATTACACTTGAACTATAGAGCAGCGATATATCCGTTCACATCACACTTGAACTTCTGCATCTCAGTACATTTGCGAAAGCAGGAACCCGGAAGAGAGTTCGAAAGTCTTACAGTACTGGATAAAAAACTATTAGACTAAAAGTTTTTCTTACATCTAGCGATCTTTACTGTCTAAGGGTGGGATTTTGCTGCTTGTCAGGTATGTAAGGGATATTTGCGTCGACGGCTTACAAGGGATTGTAGTTCTTTGGAGCATTCACCATTAAAATACTTGTATAATAAGCAGAGGGAGGCAACATTACATCGATGGGACAGAGATTGAAGACACTTATCTGAAAGGTTGTTCATCGACGATGTTAGTTATTGATAAAAAAATTTTGTATTGTTTAGTAGAAGGAGTAATATTTGAAGACCCTGTCGAGATAAGAACTAACACTTCAAATAATACAAGACAAATGTTTGCTTTAAATTGTTAAAAAGTTGGAAACCAAAAATCTGCCAATCAAACTACGTAAAATTTTTATGAAGTGGAATATTTCTCTGTGGTTATTTAAATACGGTTTACAAATTCTTTATCCATGCCTAAATCAAAACGAAGCTTCCATGAACAAAGCTTCTTTCTTAGAACTGCATTCCTGTGGAACTCTGTTCCGTCTGCCTACTTCCCTCCTGACTACAACTTGGATGTCTTCAAGTCCAATGTAAACAAATTTCTGATGAACCGCCCCCTTTAGTAGACACTCTAAAATATCCACACTAACATACTGTACTTACAATAATCCTCATCCATGAGTGGCTTCCGGGCCTTGATAAGTGGTGACTACCTTGTAAAAAAATGGTTTCTATTGAAATAAACATTTTAATACAATGATACAAGCCAGAAGTATAAAAGCGTTTCTTTTTTCCACCCCAAGAAAATCATGTTGCCACTTGGACGTAATTACTATTTGGGATCATGTCTAAGAGCTAAGCAACGAGATGTCTATCCAAATTGAATTTAAACTGCTGTAGGTTAGTGCAGTCTTGTTTAACTTTCTTAAAACATTGGAAAATGCAGATATTAAAAATAGAGAACTATTAAAATGATGATATAAGGTTTTGGGATGTGGGCAGTGGGGTATGATTGTTCTCATTCATCCCCGAATAATGTTTTTTTTTTTCAAGTTGCAAAAACTGAAATTCTGTAAATGATACATTCCATTCAGCTATTGTTCACGTTAACGTCATGTTACCGATTGGAGATGAATGTTCAAAATAATTGAGAAAAGTAATAAAAATGAAATAGTTATTTGCAAAACATTTCTCAATCAGACATGAATATGTTCGAGGTATTTAAGAAGCACATGCTTGTAAGCCTCTAAAACTAATATTAGCCTTTTTTAGTATCTATAGAATAATCCACTGTTAAAAAGCACATACTTTTTTTTAGATGTACATATATATTTATAAGTTAAATTTTCGACCCAAATAACAGCCTTCCTCAGGAAAATACTCACTTATTTTTACGTGTCATGCTGTTATTTATTTTAAAAAGTGACATACATGCGCATGGCAGAGCGACTCTAACTGACTCGGACATTTAAATTTGAATCTTCGTCATTAAATTAATAAAAATATTTTCCTGATGAAGACTCTGATATCGCTAGAAACGTTATATTTTAAATGAACAGATATGCCTATTAATTTTTTTAAATTATATTTTCATCCAAAAAAGGCAGGGTGGCACTTTCATGAAGGGGCTACTATCAGGGACAGAAGTTGCAGAGATACTATGTAGGGAGTTGAGCAGCAAGATGCCTGTTTACATTACACTTGACCTTTTGCATGTCAGTACAGTTGGAGAAACATGGAATCAGGCAGGAAATTCGAAAGTCTAGCAGTTCTGGTAAAGAAACTATTAGAGTAAAAATCTTTCTGACATCTGCGGATCTCTACTTTGTGGGGTGGGATTTTACTGGTTATAAGGTTTGTCGGGGGTATTTACGTCGAGGGGATACAAGGGTTTGTAGTTCGTTGGAAAATCCACCATTAAAATGCTTGTAAAACAGCCAGAGGGATTCAACATTTCGTCGATGGGACAGACATTTTTATACGTGCTATGTTATTATTATTGAAAAAAAAAAGAAACCCACATACGCAAATAAGAATATCTGCATTTTGTCTGTTCTATGAACCGTTCTATTTGAAATCAGCCTTTTTAGTTTTATTAATGTGTGATGATATATGGAAGTGAAACCTGGCCAGTAATGGTTGAGGACATGCGTTGCATGGAGAGAAGTGATGAGAATAATACAATAGGTGTGTTTTGTTGAAGTCGACATTCACCTACTATCTCATACATTCCAACTGATAGATTTGTTAAATATTCTAACTATTTAAATGTAAATGTTTTTATCTCTTGCACTTAGTTCACCGGGTATATTAGCCAGGTACTTTTTAAACGTGTTTTTCATAAGTCCTATTGCTCCTATAATCACTAGAATGATGGAGATTTTCTAAGAATCCAGTTTCTTTTCATGCCGTACAATGGACGTGCGTATGTCGTTATATTTTCTCTCTCATCACTGTTTCACTCAGCATCAATGCGGATACTAAATTTCACTGTGTTACTTTGCTTTGTTATTCTGTCTTTCCCCATGTCATTATGTCACATTTTCAAAATACGTAACTGAATTATCACAGTGATACATAATATGAACACATTATGATTCAAGTAGAAAAACTGCATCTCTCACGAACGCACACCATCTCGGCTCGACGCTCACTAATGACGGATACATTTTTTTCGAAGTCGCTGTGCACCTAAATGCGACGAAAGGTGGAATAGTGTACCATGAAACATGGAGACGATTGGACAAAGTTTATAGTTTTTTAAACAGTGATGGATCTGTAGTGTTATAGACTGATTTTCACAGTTTGTCCGTTTCCTGGTTTTCTGCCAATATTTTTTATGCCAATTGAACACGTGAAAATGTTGTTCTTAATGCAAAGTATTCGATCACTTTAATGCGGCGTTGTTTTGTTTGGGGCAAAAAAAAT
This sequence comes from Euprymna scolopes, assembly GCF_053919585.1. Classification (NCBI taxonomy): domain Eukaryota; kingdom Metazoa; phylum Mollusca; class Cephalopoda; order Sepiida; family Sepiolidae; genus Euprymna; species Euprymna scolopes. Next base: position 82,815,070 of record NC_136518.1, read on the forward strand.
GAATTCTCATATATTTGTTTTACACCACATAGCAAGAGTATGCATAGATTAATAATAATTTCATAGACACTGGTAGATATGAAAAAGTTTTCTAGCTCAGTAGAGAGAGCCTACTTTTCTCTCAATCAGCAACAAAAAAAAAGAAAGCAGAAAACTACGTTAGTAAATTTATTTTGTAAAAAGTCAGGAATATTAACAAACAAATGTAAAAAAATACAATGTTTTTTTAGGCTGCATTGCGAGTTAGATGATATAATAAGAGCTAGATAAACAGTATTGATTAGTTTTCTCTTGTAAGCCCATATCCGTATCCACCCGACTTGGTGTCTTCTTAAAAAACGGACGACATTTCATACCACGTTCTCTTTTTGAGCCATGTGACATCATATCTGTTTAAAATACATTTTCACTTACCAAGTTGGTGACGGTAGTCAAATGATAAACGGCTCGATCTGACAACCTGGGTGTTCCGAGTTCGAATCCAGTTCGTTCTACAAAATCATAACCACTTAGGATGTTGGAAACTTCACGTGGCACTAGGTACCTGATGTCTGTTTAAGAAGAATTCTGACTAGAGAAATCTCGTAGAAAATAAAAACTATCAACAGAATCACCTGATTTATGCGATATAAATGAATTACCCCTTAGTAATTTTCACGGCAAATACGCCTCTTTAACATAGCTTTATAATATATTAAATCATCTTCCCTTATGTATTCTCGCCTTTATAGAAGCATCAATTGTTAACTCAAAGGAAATCACACAAAATGAATTTGTGTGGCTTTCAATTGAATGTACATTACATTTAAAAAAAAATTCTCATCAAGTTATTGGAATATTGATCCCGTTTTTTCTTTTATGAGCTTGATACATTTTGACATATAAATTTAGAATATTCTTGGAATAACAATAATATTGTATGACATATTTGGAATTCCAATATATTATGTCCACAGCACAATACAAGATTTATTTATAATTTGATTCCTCACATCATATAATAATCTTAACTATTATATAAAAGTAACTTTGTGTGTGTATGTGTGTGTATGTGTGTGTTTATGTATGTGTGTATCTGTGTGTTTATGTATGTGTGTATGTATGTGTGTGGGGGGTCCTCCCTGATATGTTCCGAAACGGCTGAGCCTATCTTTTGCCAATTTTACACAAAGGTATTTTATATAATCTGGCAGTGTTCTTAAAAATATTTTGTACAGAAATTAAACCGATAACTATTGAAAATCGAAAAAAATCTTTCTCTTATAGATAAAAAGAACTATTACTGTGAATATTTTATGTTACACCGGCCCGTGTTACATAAAATATTCACCTTTAAAAAAGTTATTTTATCTTTAACAGCAGAAAGATTATATTTAAATTCGTCAAACCCAAATATCAGCTGACGCGATATTGTAAACTAACACAGACGGAATTTGATGACCGACATTATTATTATTATTATTATTATTTATTTATTTATTTATTTATTTGCAAATTAGTCCACCGGGCTAATTAATCCTCGTAATATATAGAGCATAATCAAGAGAGGACAGATTCTATGATAACACATACGCAATCTGCATCGATTAAAATATCAAGTTTAAGCGTATTGTAAGACAGGGCAACGCTGGGTGGCCATTTAGTATATATATATATATATATATATATATATATATATATATAAAATATATTTTAGTCATCGACATACAGACAAGTTTCGTTGTTTCACAACTCATCAGTGCCGCTAGACTAACACCTCTCCCAAGCCGAGGATCGAACCTAGAACCGTCGTGATGACAGTCGGCAGTTCTACCCCTTGACTACGGAATCGGTGGCCGAAATTAACCTGTCCGAACGATTATTTAAATAAACATCCGTCCGCTACTCGTAGAGGGCTCAAACGTTTGTTTGTAAACAAATCGCGAGCTTCGCATTATTTCAGCTAAATTAAGTAGCGAGTAAGATAATTTACGAGAGTGTTCTACCAAAGAGGGGAGCTTTTATAAAATATATTTTAGTCATCGACATACAGACCTGTTTCGTTGTTTCACAACTCATCAGTGCCGCTAGACTAACACCTCTCCCAAACCGAGGATCGAACCTAGAACCGTCGTGATGACAGTCGGCAGTTCTACCCCTTGACTACGGAATCGGTGGCCGAAATTAACCTGTCCGAACGATTATTTAAATAAACATCCGTCCGCTACTCGTAGAGGGCTCAAATGTTTGTTTGTAAACAAATCGCGAGCTTCGCATTATTTCAGCTAAATTAAGTAGCGAGTAAGATAATTTACGAGAGTGTTCTACCAAAGAGGGGGGCTTTTACACGGCAGTGTTTGAATATATAGCTAAGTGGCAGTTTTAGTCAGTTAGAACTGCTTTAAAGCTTCATCGCTCACTCATTTTCCCACCAAATGTCAAACAATTATTACAGTTTATAAATCACCTTCTCAGCTATAAGAATTTTTCAATTTTCAATTTTCGTTCATTAAAACAAAAGTTATGATAAATTTTCTGATGTTCAAAATCGTAAAAATATGTAAGGAGGTGAGCGACGCTTTTTATGGCTGATTCCCATAGCAACCACGTCGATTTACCGACTACTGTTGCTACCAGTTCACTGCTGTCGCGAGAAGAGAAGTAACACGTGAAACAGAAAGAATTAAAACATGAAAGGGAGATTATTGGGGGATTTTATTGAAAGCAGACGAGTGCCGTACATTGTTATTACGTATGTGTATATTATGTTATACCATATGTTTTTATTCGAGCAAAAAAATAAGACAGAAATTAAACAAAGAACAAGTAAATTTATTAAAAGCCTGGAAAAATCATGGATTACAATAGCGAAATGCAAGCATGAAAAGTAATATGGTTAAGCTTAAACATGGAAAAGTAAAGGACTAGTTGTTAAAACTGGAAAAGAAAACGACAAGATAGTCTAGTAAAAATATAATAAATTCGTAACTTAAAATATTGCAGCATTAATTTTTTTTATTCCAGTTCAATTTTTCTATTGTAATATATATATATATATATATATATATATATATGCATATATGTATATATATATATTAATATATATATATTAATATATATATTAATATATATATTAATATATATATTGATATATATATATATTGATATATACATATATATTAATATATGTATGTATTAATATATATATATTAATATATATATATATATATATATATATATATATATATAAAAATGTATATATATATATATATTTATTAAGTTATTAGAATGTGGTTCCTGCCTTTCTTTTTTATAAAGTTGATTTCGATTGAATACATTTTGAATATGAATTAAGAATATTCTTTTGAATAAAAATGCGCAAGAATCTGTATAAAATATTTGGAGCCATCATATATGTCCATAGTACACAACAACTTTTGTCTCATCACGTTATATATGAAACTTCTCTTCATATACAGGGATTCCCAATAAAATGTATATGCTCTTTAAATTACCTCAACTTGTTACATGAATATGCAATGCCACGTCCCCAAGAGATGTTTAGGAATAAAGAATGACGCTTGCAGCAGGATGGAGCACTTCCCGTCTACCATCATGGCGTAAGACCATATAGTGATGGTCACCTACGAAACAAATAGGTAGGACGAAGAGGAAGTATGGAGTACTGTCCACGCTCACCGGATTTGAGTTTCTCTAAACAGAGACATACATTTCGAAAGAATCTACTGTTGATTGTATATACCGGGCCTTTCTACTTGTCCGCTGATCATTGATTAAATTAAAATTTAAAATCAACAAGCCAGGTATTCTGGTTCACTTTTGATATAAACAGAAGCATTCATTCTAAACGCGCTCCTGTCATATCAAAGAGCCTACTGTTGATTTTATATGCCGGCTCTTTCTGCTTGTACGGTAATAAAACTTTAAAAATGCATTGGTGATGTTAGGTTGTATAAGGCGTTAAATCTAATCACAAACACACACACACACACGTAAACAAGGTTGCTTTTTATATAGCAGTAGATATTAAATCATTTTTTTCTATCTTTTTTTCCTATTGTCTTACTTTCAGTAGACGTTGGTAATTGTGTAAAGAACAAAACAAATCAGACATTTCGTTATAGCCGTCAAAAGCGCAATTCTCTTTTACCGATTTGTTTCTGATTTATCCCATTCCAAGACTTACCAAACATTATAAGCAAGCTGGTCGAGACGCATATATATCAGAATAAACTAATCAGTTGCTTAACCGAAATAGATCACTTCTTATTTTTTATTCATGTTTTATGTTTCTATCTGATTAAATTTCATTTGTTTCCCAGACGTTCTGCAAATATTCGTTTAGCAGACAGTTTTCGCCATTATGCTTCAATCCGCGGCATTGAGAAACCATCTGGCGGTAGTGTGAACTATGAACATAGCATGCTATAAAGTGCCTTCAATAAGTTTCTGGACCTTTTCGTACGGCCACTTCTATTGATAGTGCGCACACGAAACTCTAGACCCCATTGAAGTAATCTCCTCCGGCTACCATGCACGTGTTGTAACGTCCGAACAACTTCTGGAAAGCACCATGGAAGTTCTCTTGTTTGAGCGTGTCAATGTCCCTCGTCACACGCTATTTCATCTCTTCGATTGTCTCATAAAGACAGCCTCAAAGCTTTATATTGAACGTAAAGAATAACCAAAAGTCACAGGGAGCAAGGTGTAGACTATAGGGAGGGTGAGGAACTGTCTTGATGCCCATGTTAATCGAACAGTTTGTGACAAGGATGGAGTTGTGTACTGCACACTTAGGATAAACCGCACAAAATTATTTTTTTAGTGGCATAAGAGATTCAGGGAAGCAAGGGAGTCTACGAGGAATGATGACAGGTGGAAGGAGTAAGGAAGTCCGAAGACGAAAATGGATTTGAAAAATAAAGCATTTCATGGATAAAAATCGCCTTGTGTCCATAGTTTGAAGTCAGGGCGAGAAATGTATACACAAATTATTCACGAGGAACTTAAGATGTGGATGATTTGCGCCAAATTTATTCGAGGGTTGCTCAGAGGAGATCAAAAAGAAAGACGTTATGATAGCAGAGAAATGGTCGTACTAATCAATTCAGTTCTCACAGTTCTTAGTTTTCTAGTGACCTGCGATGAAGGCTAGATTCAGTGTCATGACCAGGGGACCAAGAAGCAGAGTTCCCAGGTGAAGCATGCTGGCTCTCACAGACCATACAGACCCAAAATAAAGACAGACAGAGCAAATACATACACCTTTTATGACAGCATGGGCATGATCTACGTGAACGAAGTTCCCACTAGACAGACGGCCAACAAGAAATACAATGTTGAGGTTTTAAAGGAGTTCAGGAAGAGATTCCGTCGGAAAAGGTCAGCACTCGTAAGATCAGGTCAATGGCATTTGCACCAGGATCACAACTCTATCCTTGTCACAGACTATTTGACTACGATGGGCATCAAGGCAGATTCTCATCCTCCCTTTATTATAAACCTTGCTCCCTGGGATTTTTGGTTAATCCCTAAGTTCAAGAATAAGATTAGAGGCTGTCGTTATGAGACAATTGAGGAGACAAAAGAGACTGTGACGATGATCATTGAGACGCTCACACAAGAGGACTTCAATGGGGCCTTCCAGGAGTTGTTGGAACGGTACAAGTGCATTGAAGCCAGAGGAGATTACTTCGAATGGAACTAGAGTTTCATGTGTGTGCTATAAATAAAAGTGCCTGTACGAAAATGTCCGGAAACATATTTAATATGTGTGTACGTATCTGTGTATGTGTGTATGTATCTGTGTATGTGTGTATGTCTCTGTGTATGTGTGTACGTATCTGTGTATGTGTGTATGTATCTGTGTATGTGTGTATGTATCTGTGTATGTGTGTATGTATCTGTGTATGTGTGTATGTATCTGTGTATGTTTGTATTTATCTGTGTATGTGTGTATGTATCTGTGTATGTGTGTATGTATCTGTGTATGTGTGTATGTATCTGTGTATGTGTGTATGTATCTGTGTATGTGTGTATGTATCTGTGTATGTGTGTACGTATCTGTGTATGTGTGTATGTATCTGTGTATGTTTGTATTTATCTGTGTATGTGTGTATGTATATGTGTATGTGTGTATGTATATGTGTATGTTTGTATTTATCTGTGTATGTGTGTATGTATCTGTGTATGTGTGTATGTATCTGTGTATGTGTGTACGTATCTGTGTATGTGTGTATGTATCTGTGTATGTTTTTATTTATCTGTGTATGTGTGTATGTATCTGTGTATGTTTGTATGTATCTGTGTATGTGTGTATGTATCTGTGTATGTGTGTATGTACCTGTGTATGTGTGTATGTATCTGTGTATGTGTGTATGTATCTGTGTATGTGTGTATGTATCTGTGTATGTGTTTATAAGTTCTATTCCACTTCCCTTCAATTTTTTTTATGTTTATCTAGTTTTCTTTTCAAGATAATTCCTATAACCATTCTTAATATAACAATATAGCAGAACATAATCGTAAAAATAATGAATCAACCCAGATTTGGAAGTTAAAAAAGGCATCACGTAGCGTAGCAAGAATGGACGCTTTCTCAGCAAAAAAAAAAACTGAGCGAGAATGGTGAATCAGTTATATGAACGTTGCTGCCTTTGGCTCGAATACTTGTCTTATTTCGATCTGGCACTGTATGAAAGTTCCGGATTTTCTTTCTTTGAAACCTTATTGTCCGCTCTACTTGGCAATAATCCTAAACTTCTTGGAGATTTGCTGGCTGTATTTGTAGCATTTGTTTCTTTAGTAACCATTTAGTTGTAAGGAGGAGTTTTCTAATGGACAGTTTTCACATCATCATAAATAAGAACACACACACATGCATATATGCATGTATATATATATATATATATATATATATATATATATATATATATATATATATATATATATATATATATATATATATATATATAAGGGTGTGGTCACCAACAATGTGTATTTTTTAACATTATTTTATTATTCCGTGTCTTCGTTTGTCATTGAAAATTATGTTTGTTAAATCATTGAAATCATTTTTAACGTGTTTCAGGCGTTCTGTAAAGCGTCCTCCACAGAAATTATTTAAAATGCTTAGAATATTCACGATGTGTTGAATATATTTTAAGTATTTTAAATAATTTCTGAAGAGGACACTTCACAGAACGTGTAAAACGCGTTAAAATGATTTCAATGATTTAAAAACATTATTACAATGATCTAGACATAATTTTCAATGAAAAACCAAAACATGGAATAATAAAATAATGTTAAAAAATACACATTGTTGGTGACCACATCCTTATTTAAATATACATCTTTCCTTGTTGGAATTTTTTAACCCGTTATATATATATATATATATATATATATATATATATATATATATATATATATATATATATATAGTCTTATTTGTAGTATTTCGAATTATACTGGGTTTAATCCAAAAAGAGATGACTTGAACTGTAATCTACAAAATTATCATATTTCATAATTGAGCATTCATATACTGTTTTAATAAAAACCAAGACTTACAGAGATGGGTTGATAGCAACAAAAAGTGTATTTCATTGTTAGTTACAATTTTTTCAAGACCATTTGGACAAATTCAAACATTGTGTCGTTTGAAAATTTTCGCAAGACCAGCGTTTCTTCAGACTTATTGAATAAAAAATTCTATAATAATATTCAACCCAACCTTACAGATAATAATGAATTTTGCACCGTAAGCGTTATTCTCTACTATCACATGGATGTGCGACTGACGTATCTCAATACTCCTCATTTTCTGTATTTGTTTCTTGTTTTTTCTTTTAATTTACGTCTTTCTGCAACTTACTGGGTTGTGTGTCTCTTATAAACTCGTACGGCTCACAATACTGGCGACGAGGAAAGTTAAAGAATTCTGACTTTTCTTGCTACAACACTGAAAGCGAGTTATTATTAAGGAAATCGATATTTATATAATTTAATCCTTAAAAATATTTTGTTAGCACGAGATTTCTCAACTCCAAGTGCTAAGAAATTAATAAATAAAATAGGTTTTATCGACAGACTAGAAAAATAAATCAGTATTTTTTTAACTAAAGTGAATTGCATTTATTCTCTCAAATGAGATATCATTGATCTTATTTCATTCCGGCACTCATTAACAAGAAAGGAACATTTCCCTGTTTCGGATTTATAAGCATATATTTTGTTGCGGGATTAATCCAACTGTGAAAACTTTTTACGTGCAATCTCTACTTATATATAAAAGATAATGTTTGTGTGTGTGTGTGTGTGTACGTCCATTTCCTATAGGCTATGAAACGGTTAGGCTGATTTTTTAATTACATGTAAATAACTCTCTAATTCTCTCTCCTCTGATCTTGAACACGTGGTACAATGGGGGAAGAGGTGGTTGGTCACATTTAATGCATCCAAAAACGAAGCTTCTATCTTTACATCATCAACGCTCTGATCCCCATCTGGCATCAATTGAAATGGATGGCTCTCGTCTTGGCGAGGCTCCATGTTTTGACAAGATTTTGGGTTTGACCTTTACTCCTGATCTGAAATGGAACACATACATCAAATCTGTTGCCAGGGACGCTGGGAAAATGGTGAGATCCTTCTACCGCTCCAGACGATATCTCACTACTGATGCAATTCTCTATCTGTATAAAAGCCAAGTACGACCAAGGATGGAGTACTGCTGCCACATTTGGGCAGGAGCTGCTAAAAACAGCATATCCTGCCTTGACAGAGTACAAAATATACTTCATGGTTTAGTGGGGGATGCCCTTTTTTCTTCCCTGCAACCTCTCTCCCACAGAAGAGAAGTTGCGAGCCTATCTTTTTTTATCGTTATTTCCATGGCAGGTGCTCGTCTGAGCTCCAATCCCTCGTACCCCCTCGCGAATCCAATCGTTCACGAGAAACACCCGTCTGGCTGAAACTATTGTCATTAATTTTCCCCACTCTCTATCTGTGCCTTAATCCAAACGTAGATTCCATGAGCGAAGCTTCTTTCTTAGAACTGCACGCCAGTGGAACTCTCTGTCGCTTGCCTGTTTCCCACCTGACTACAACTTGGACGTCCTCAAAACAACCGAGTTTTCAGATCAGTGACTGGTGTATTCTAGAGTCAAATGATTTCCAACATTACTTTCGATGGAATTAGCAAAATAATTAATATTTAAGTATTAAAAATGCCGATAATTTATTTGGCACAGACTGGATGCAACAATTCAATCTCTGGAATTTACCGGTCAACGCGTTTTTCTAAAAAAAATAGAAAGTCTGACAACTGAGTTAGAAAAAAATAAAAACTGAATTAAAAGTAACCTGTAGAAATGCATTTATGATAAACAGGCCAACTAGTAAAGGCTGTCGAACACACAGACACATCAGCAGTTGCATGGAGTACAAAGACTGAAAATAGAAAGCGTGTGCTAGTGTATGACAGTAGTCTGAACGATATAGTTCTGCTTTGACCTCACGACCCTATGACCGATGTTGACGTATTTCTGTGTGGCTTTTTGTGACCTGCACTTCCTCGTCCTTTACTCGACCAGCGACTTAGTGAAGCTTAGAGGCGAAGGGGAGAGGGAGAGCATGTAGTCGTAGAAGCTTGAATTCCTGAGTCATCAATCAGCCGGCTGATGAATAAAGAAATCATCATCTATATTTTGTAACCGTTTGTCTTCTCTCGTCATTCCACCAAATGAAGAGTTATATGTGTTTTGCCTATCTTCCAAGTATTAATAGTCTGTCTCCTCTATCATTAATAGTCTGTCTCCTCTATCATCAATAATGTGTCTCCCCTCTATCTGTGTTAAAAAACAATTGTTGCATAAATATCCCAGGTCCGTAATAATAATATGATGTTTGACACTTACCCCTATTTTAGTGAGTCCAACCAAGAGATCTTTTAAGGATTCTAGCCGTTCTGTTCAGTGCAATCGTTTGTATTTCCCTTGCATTTGCTACGTTTTACTTGCTAAGCACTTTTTGAATTCTTTTTCATGAGCGCAATTTCGCCTGTGATGATTGGTCTACTTGAAACCTCTTTTTAGTTTCCCGTTCACTTTTCGGTAATATGATAAAAGAATTATCATCACGGTCGTCATGATGTACCAAGAATATAAATGTCACTCCCTCAGAATTATCATTATCGTCCATCTGTATTATGAGTCCGCGTTATATGTTGTCCCAATATGTACCTACAACACAACATGTAGGAGGACATCGACACTTTTCTACAAGAGTTGCAAAAGCCTAACGTCGTCATTTTTTCTACTCTCTCATAACAGAAATATACATGGGACTGAGGACTGCTTGCGAATTACATACTCCTATAGCACTTCCTCCTTTAAAGGAAATCGGTTTAAACCCGCACAGGGTTAGTGCCGTCCCCCGACCAAGAAAAATAATAATTATAAATGTGGAATTTGCGACTCCATTAAACGGAGTCTACCTTATCAGATTCCTAGTTCTTTTTTAAGGGGTCAGCTAAAAAATCCCTCGTCATTCGCAACGGTATTTTAAGCGTCGCCTTCACTACCTAGTTGTGGCTGATAGAGCAAGAACGTGGTATGTCCGTGCATAAATTAAATGGTTTCTTTCGATGTTCAGTGCATTACCAAGTTCGACAGAAAGAGTCTTGAGTTCAACAAGATACACCGGAAGAAGGTCGGAGATTACATCGACTGAAATGTTGTGAAATGAAAACTGAAGATGAGAACAATATCCCGAAAAATTATTTCATAATGCTTGCAGCTTCCTCAGTTTTTCCGACTTTTATTATAAGTATACGCATATTTATTGTTACGCGAATATCCATCGTCTAGAGCTCAGTCTTGTAATAACTGACACTACAGACTAAATCAGAAAAAGCCCAAGTCAGCATCTTCTACTTGAATTGCCAATAACATATTGAAGTTACTCTGTGTAAAAGACTGACCTCGGCGTCCGACAGAAATCGTCGCAAGGACATGTCGCTCTATTTAAACGTTGTTTATTGCTTTGTGCCCAAAACGTTTTCGTTTATGCTTTTGATTGCCAATAACTTCTACTTTAGACAACTATCTTACGTTAAAAGTTATCCATTTATTCCTTACTCAACAAGCAGCTATTTTACACACACACACACACACACACACACACACACACATATATATATATATATATATATATATATATATATATATATATATATATATATATATATACATACATATAAATATAAGTTTAGAAAGCGAATTAAAGGTTGATTTTTAAAAAAATAAACAAAAATGTTTAAGTACTTTTCGAAGTAATCTCGTCTTCATCAGGATAGACACAGTTGTTTTTCATCTTATTTATCCCTCGTGACTTGATGCCATTTAGAAAAAACAAAAGCCGTTCGATGTTATCAACGACGATTTACAACTGTAAGGTTAGGAGATACGCGTGCAAGAGTTATAGAAGGATAGGTTCTCTCCGTGAAAAGTGTTGTTAAATAAGAATTCAAAATGTAAGTTTAATAACACAATTCCACGCCTATTTTATGAAAATAAACATTTTTTGTTGTTATTTTTCCTGCTGAAGATGATATTATGTCGAAAAGTACTTAGCTTTAAAAACAAATAAATGTGTGTTTATTTTTGTGAAAATCTGCGTTTAATAGACACACACACACATATATATATTCATGTGTTTATGTGTATGAGTGTGTGCTATACATGGAAAAAAGAAAGTCATAAAAAAACAAAAAAACCTACACCAAATGAACCAAATGTCCCCTCTTTGAACAACTCTGACTGGGCACTACCAACAGTTACTGTTGGGGACAGAATGTCTGAGAACACATAACTCTGAAAAACACATTTAGTATCAGCAGATGTAAAAATAACATTTCAAACTCTCATTTAAAAAAAAAAACTTTTTTACGAAAATATCTGAAGAGAGCGAACCAAAGCTTGAAACGCGTTATAAAAACATTTTAAAATAAAAATATGATAAAAGGCTGAACCCCCCATAATTGTTGATGGCTACACTCTTTTAAGTATGTATATTCATATATATATATATATATATATATATATATATATATATATATATATATATATATAAACCGCGCCAGAGACTTCTTGAATCTGCGCTTATCGCAATTTCAAGCACTATTAAACAACGTGGAGGTTTCTATAACATAGCGCCATTAATAAGTAAACTGTTATTAAAAGAACATTATTTAACTGTGGACACAGGTTAACTTTCTCACGCCATTCAAACACCCCCTGTAATAATTAACACATAATTTCAATCAATAAATTACATAAAAAACACTCATTTCATTTCTGTTACAAACTTATATTTGAATTTCAACTGATATATCTTTTTCCCCAATAAGAATATAAACTTGCGTTCATAGTTTTAAAATTAAATTAACGACTATATGACGTCACTAACATTTCCTTCTCTTTAACAGCGCCAGCCCCCCCTCCTTTTTGAATTTCCAACATATATTTTCCGTTTCTCTTAAATAGAACTGCGTCACACTGTGCACGTGAAACATTTTCAAATATTTTGTACTGGTATATTTTTTGGTTTCTTAATCTCATTCATCCAGAGGAAGTCTCGAAATAAAGACGAAACGTTGATGAACACATAATACGGTTTGTTCCTTTTTATTTATATATATATATATATATATATATATATATATATATATATATATATATATATATATATTAAGTCTCCGAAACAGCTACATGGTAGGCAGCTGATCATCCTTGTTTTCTCTTTATCAATTTTTAAAACCTTTTTTCCATCCTTATTAGTTGAATTCTCTTTTGTAATTGTAGACATTTTAGATTTTAGCTTATGCAATGCTAAGTCTGCGATACGTTAAATTTAGTTGTCTTTTTTTTTTTCGGGAATTTGAACTGCATTCTTTTTTTTTTTACATTTTGTTTACTCAAAGCTTATTTAGACTACATATATGCATATATATATGTATATGTACATATGTATATGTATAAATACATATATATATTATATATATATGTGTGTGTGTGTGTGTGTGTGTGTGTGTGTGTGTGTGTGTGTGTGTGTGTGTGTTAAAAAGATAAAGTGTAAAGTTACATAAAAACTTTATTAAATTATCAAGTCAATAAAAGTTTCAGCAGAAGGAGTCAGGGAGAAACCCCTTTAGGCAATGGTATTTCGTCAGACGGAAATGGAATCACGTCGTCTTTTCTCGGGCGGCATTTTTTTTCTATTTCACCCTGTATACCTGATATAGATAAAAAAAAAATACAAATAGCTCACTCATCAAAACACAGACAAAGAACAAATAGAATTAAACAGAAAATTAGAAAAGTTGACTTCATATGAAAATAGGGTGATTCATACCTTATGTTTTGAAATCAAATAATGTAGGAAACATCAACAAATATAGATAGAAATAAAGCCAACCATTAAAGTGAGATTAATTTAACAACATAGAATCGACATGAGCATAACTGGAAAAGTGAAAAACGCAATTATCTCTGGCAAATGACGATCTGCACAAACATTAGTTCATAGCAGAAGAGAAACTTTTTAAAAATATGGCTTTGGAAGGAACCTATTCAATGTCGCCATAAACTGGCAGTCATTGTTACTGTGTAGCTCTGTGATGTCAGCGTCTGGCAAGGAGGTGCCAGCATCTGGCCGTCTAGCACATACGTTTGGCTTTCTCGTTCCAGTATTCTGATGATTTCTTCTTGTCCCTCGATCTCGCCCTCGATATCCTGCTCCCCCCTATTTATCTGCTGCATCCTTATTTTATTTGAAGTCGCTCAAGACATTCAGCTGAGGTCCGACTCTTTTCATACTACCTTTTGATGGTCCTTTTTCTGTTGTTTTATTTTTTCATCCAGGCTTAGCCAGCATAGGTGTCAACTTTCTCACGAAGAAATCTTTCATAATCGTTAGACTTGAAGTCGTTGTAGGCGAAGAGGTTCTGATGAAGAAGGTACATCTGCACGATGTTGAAGGCACAGCATATTTTTCTTGGGATCTGGCTGGATTTAGGCGTCAGGTAGTCTTAGGCTAGTGGGGATGCAGGTCAATCAAACAGTTCTGCAGAGTCATACACAGAGGTTGGCGTCTGTGTGGGATCCATTAACTGTTTGAACCCTGCCTTGATGTTGTCTGTTGAGCCGCTATTTGACTGACATAAAGAATTGAGAAGACGTGAAAGAAGTTCTTTATTGAGACATGCCTAGATTCTGCCGGGCGAACCGAACAATGATAAAATTTAACAGAATGACAAATTCATCAAAAGGAAAATGGCAGAAGATAATAAAATATGTAGAATGGAACGTCTGTTTCATGTTAAATAACTATTTGTTTGTGTGTTGGAATTTCTTATGAAATTCCAAAATCCAAGGGTATGGAATTTTTCAAAGCACATGTGTGATTTGAAAAATTATGAATTATGAATTCTTACGTCGACACTCCCTGACTCATTATATGGTTTTATAAAAAACAAGTAAAACGGGATATAAATACAAGTATAAGAAAAAGTGCAATTCTTTGTATTTAACTTGTATTTTTTTTTACATAGGCGTAACCACTTATTAAGGCCCAGTGACTCCTCGAGGATAAGGATTAAGAGTGTACAGTAATCAATTGGACAATATATAGTAATCGTTGGTAATGGAAATTCGGTAAATTAGTTAACTTAAGTGCAACGGCTCATCAAGAACTTGTTTACGTTGGACTTGAAAACAACCATATTGTAGTCAGCTGGAAAGCAGGAAAACGGAAGACTGTTCGACAGGCGTGCAGTTCTAAGAAAGAAGCTTTGTTCATGGGATCTACGTTTAGTTTTAGGCACAGATAAAGAGTGGGAGGAATTATTGATTGTGTTTTTAGCTAGACGAGTGTTTCTTGTAAAAGTTTAGCGAGAAGGGACCATAGATTGAAGCTCAGTCGAGCACTTGTCATGAAAATAATGATAAAGCAGAGACAAACTCGCAACATCTCTTCTGTGAGATAGAGGTTGCAGGGAAGAGAAAAGGGTATCTCCTACGAGGCTATGATTTCTCTGTATTGTGTCACTGAAGATATCCAGAGAAAACCGCAGTACTTACAGGGGAAATTACAAACTCGAAAGCACTGGATTACTTTAGTTGAACAATTTATGTCTGCTAAAGCTATTAACTGAACATGAAAATTATTGCGGAACTTTCAATTTTGATTAAAAATGACGTATTTTCGAATAAGATTTCCTTATCATACCTTTCTAGTTTCATTCAATAATTACAAGAAACCCTCTCTACCACCTATAGCAATTGCCAACGACTCTTTATCTGAGAGTACATCTTTCAAACTCCTTGGCCTAACGTTCACAGGAAACATGAGTTGGAACAATTACATTGAAGGCATTGCCAGGGCCGCTGCAAGAAAGGTGGGCTCTCTCTACCGTGCTAGACAACTACTAACACCCGAAAGTATCCTGTACCTCTATAAGGCCACCATTCGCCCATGTATGGAATATTGCTGTCACATCTGGGCTGGTGCATCTGCTACTAGTCTCTCGCTCCTTGACAAGGTTCAAAAGAGAGTCGCAAACCTGATAAGCCCTGAACTGGCATCTAAGTTCAGCCTCTGTCCCATCGACGAAATGTTGCATCCCTCTGCCTTTTCTACACGTATTTTAGTGGTGAATGCTCTGACGAACTGCAATCACTTGTGCCCCCACGACGTGAGCACCCTCGACAAACCCGACAGGCTGCTAAATCCCACCCCCGCACTGTAGAGATCCCTAGATGTAAAAGATCTTTCTACTCCAGTAGTTTCTTCCCCATAACCGCTAGACTCTGGAATTCCATTCCAAGTCCCTGCTTCCCCAACTGTACTGACGTGCAGAAGTTCAAGTGTAACGTGAACCGACATCTTGTTGTCCAAATCTCTACATAGTACCCCAGTAGTTGTTGCCCCTGATAGTAGCCCCCTACACCAAAGTGGCAATTTGCCTTGTTTGGGGTGAAAATGTAATTTTTAAAAAAAATTTTAAAAATATATATCATTTTAAAGAAGGTTTTTCACTTTATGCAATCGTTTAAATTACAATCGTTTTAAACAATTATATCTTCTTTTCAGAACGTTGACTACAAGATTGGAAAAAAAGCAAATTCGCACGATTTTCTTATTTCAAGTAAAGCTAGTCCGAAAAGCTGCTGAAACAATATCAACGAAGGCTTTGCCCCAGGTGCCACTACTGAACGCACATCACAATGATGGTTTAAGAAATTTCGTGGTGCCGACGAGAGTCTTGAAAACGATAAGCGTAGTGCTTTATCGAGTGTTGATGACGATCAATTAAGAGCCTTAGTTGGAGCCAATCCATGCACAACTGTTCAATAACTTGCTTCTGAATTAGACGTAACATGTACGTCGATTTCAGGGAGATTGGAAAGACAAAAGCCAATAAATAGGTACCTGCAGAATTGAACGACAATCTCCCCCCCCCAAAAAAAACTTCGTTATGCTGTATCATCCTGCCTTTGTTACGCAACAAGAATAACTCGTTTCTGGAGCGGGTTGTGACTTGTGATGAATAGTGGGCTCTTTACGACAACCGGCGCTGATAATCTCAGTGGTCAGAAAGTCTCAAATTTTTTTTTTATTATTATCGAAATCGGCGAGATCGCCTATTCTTAATCAAATCGATTTATTGCCTACTCTAGTTGGGGACACATTGCGGTGCACCAGGAGGAAGCCTTTACATGCCTCCCCGTAGTGACTTAGTCCACAATACATTGTAGTCTACATTGCATTGTAGAGAACTTCGGTTTATCTTATAAAATTATTTGATATATAATGGTTTGAATTCAAGTTTAAAATGCAAAAGTCAAACATCATGTGTTTTAAATAGAAACATTCATTTCGAACGCAACCCTGTTATATCAAAGAACCTACTATTGCTTTTATATGTCGAGATTTTCAGCTTGTGTTGTAGTAAAACTTCTC
Organism: Euprymna scolopes; assembly: GCF_053919585.1. Taxonomy (NCBI): domain Eukaryota; kingdom Metazoa; phylum Mollusca; class Cephalopoda; order Sepiida; family Sepiolidae; genus Euprymna; species Euprymna scolopes. Next base: position 82,832,098 of record NC_136518.1, read on the forward strand.
AAATGCATTTGTGATGTTAGGTTGTATAAGGTGTTAACTTTGGTCCAGATCGCCTGTTCCTTTTTCAACAAATTATTTCGATTATCGATTATCAATAGTTATCGAAGGTATTCCATTACAAACACTATGTAAGAACACTGTCAGGAGCATAAAATACTATCGTGTGAAATTTCATAAAAATTGGCCCAACCGTTTTCGAGTGCATAGGGAACGAACAAATACACATAGACACATACAAACACATACACATCCAACGTTTTTTTTTTTCTTAATATAACAATAAAGGAGATTATCCAAAGTAGGATATCCACGTAGACTCATGATTATATGTGAGAATTTATTTCTGGTTATAATTTGGACAAGAGAAAATGACAGGAGTGCTTATTTGCTCTATTACGACTGATATTTGGAACGGAAACTTGTCTCGTTTTGAAGTGTTTTGTGCGGTTTTCCAGTCTCTCAACTCCATTCAAAGCCGAGCTGTGCTTTACTTGTTTCGTACAGCTCACGATCAAAGATCTGCTGAGACCGAGATACACAAAACTGGCATGCTCCTCCTCCGAAATTGCAGGCAGTGGCGTCTGTCTGCTATTAACAAACCGAATAAGCGCAACACAAAGCCAAAACCAGATCAAATAGCATTGAGATACGTCCATTCAATATGTGCGGTTGATGTCGAGTATGATATTTGAAGCATAAAATCTGAGAAACCGACAAACAGACAGTGCATCTCAAAAAGAAACTTAGACACACGCATCAAATACTTATATGTGATCCGTGCTTTAAGATGAAAATACCGTTTCAAACTTAACATTTGTCAAGAATGAGAGTTCCATATAGAAACTTTGATTTAATTTGAATAAAATAAAATACACATCAAGTCCGCTTGAAAGCCAAATCACAACGTAATATTAGGAAACTAAACAAATATTTTACTTGTTTGAAATTTATAACAAAAATATATTTCGGAGCAAAATGTTGTACATTTTTTAGTACATTTGTATTATTTGGATTCTTCGGACTATTGTTTTTATCCTGAGTGTTATTTTCACATTTCGGTCGATGTAATATCTTACTTTCTTCCGGTCTATCTTTCGTGCTCGGGAATCTTTCTGCTGAACTGGGGAACCTTTCTTTGGGACTAAGGAATCTGCACGGAATTAGTCGCGAAACCCTTGATTTTGATCCACGTGTATAGCATGATCTTGTCCCATCAGTAGAAGTTCTAATTAATTCGCACCTAGAAGTTCTATCCAGTCATACCTGAGGAGACAAGAGCATGCTACCCTGGTGGATTACAATAAAAGGTCCATTTTTAAATTTCGCGTAAATTCCAGAGTTCAACAGAAAGATTCCCGGGTTCGACAAGATACACCTGAGGAAGGTCGTAGATTACATCTACTGGAAGGTTGTGGCAATAAAACGCAACATGAAAGCAGTAGTCTTAAGATTCAAAGCAATAAATATAATCCATATCTAAAAGAAAAGACAGAAACATTAAACCAAACACAAAAATATCTCATGTTTGAACGTGACAAATTAAAACAATATATTAAATTTACGTATATCATACCAAAGTAAAAACTATTGGAAATTTAAGCATTTCAAACTCAAGCATAATAGACTGGAAAATGTTTTTGTTTTTTTTTTCAGACTCAATTGTAACAGATAGCTGAAAATTCTATTTTAAACTTAATAGTAAAAAGATGAAATTATTTTAAACTGAATAGTAAAAAAATGTAAATTCTATTTTAAATTTAACAGTAAAAATATTAAATTATTTTAAATTTAATAGTAAAAAGAAGATGGAAATTTTATTTTAAATTCAATAATGAGAAATAGATAAAAAAAAATTTTTTTAAATTAATTGTAATAGACAGAGAAACATTTTATTTTAATCTCAGTTGTAACAGACTAATTAAAATGCTATTACAAACCCGATCTAACAGTAGATGACACTATTTTATCTTAATCTTAACAATCAGATGGAAATACTATTTCAAACCCAAGCGTAACAGACAGAAGAAAATTCTATTTTAAACTAAGGCTTATTATACAGGTAACAATTCAGTTTCAAACTAAAGCTAATAGATTAAAATGTTATTTAAAACATATTTTTAACAAACAGAAAATTTCATTTCAAACTTAATCATAACAGACATAGGAACTTTCTGTTTAAGACTTAATCGTCACAGACAGATGAGGCTATTTAAACCCAAGCGTAACAAACAGAAGAAAATCTTATTTTCTTAAAAGAAATCGCTCGAGACAAGGCATGATGTAAGGTTGGTTGGTTGTTTTTGTTTTACGGCATATCAACCCTTTTCGGGTTATTTAATGCCGAATCCAAAGATTTAAAGAACATTTTTAATAGAATAGATTTGTTGTCTTCAAGTCGGTTTCTATTTAACCCATAGTTGGGACCCTAACAGGTACTACCACTCCGGGTCAGAGTGGACCTGGGAGCAATGGCAATTAAAGGGTGGCTCCACACTCCCCAAAGCCCGCAAGCTGAGGCCTCACCACTGGATATAGTTTAAGGTCATATCCAGGACCCATGATGTAAAGAGCTAACAAGAACGAAAGCTGATTGTTATAAGGACAGGATATGCCTATTGACCTTAGTCTTAAAATATAAAGTCTGTAGGTAGAAGAGAAACAGTTAGCAGGAATAGAGTTCCAAAACCTTGCAATCCTTCGAAAGAAGCTACTGAAATAGGAAAAAGCATTACCGAAGTGATGAAGATCACTAAACTAATGAGTAAAACGAGCTGGAACAAAGGAAGCAGAAACACGTGTCATAATAGTATTTGTAGAAAAGAATGAGACTAGCAACATCACGGTTCTATTTGAAAACTGTTTGTAAAATATAAATATATTTCAAACTTAAGTATAGCGGAAAGAAAATACTATTTCAAATACAATTGTACCTATTTACAATGCCTCCCCACGGGACAGAGTTAGACACTAGGGTCGTTTTTTAACGTGGAGAAAAGGTACAAAAATAAAATAAAAAATTGTCTCAGTCGTGAAGGATTCCTCCTCCACCGTTTCAATTTAAATCTAAGTGCAGCAAATAGAAAAAAAATCTTCAAATTTAAGTGTCACAAATCAAGCAACAAAGAAATACTATTTCTGCAAACTGCAATAAGAGACTTCCATGTAATTCGCACGTCTAATGATAAATACATCTTTATCAACTTAATCGTGACGAACATACAGATAATTAGAATTCCATATTCGACAGATTCGGGCGTATCTCATACATAATACGTCCATTACACTACAGACTTAGCGCTGGAAATGCTATCAAACGTGACAAGCGAACAGGCGGGCGATCCCACCAGCTCCGCGTGAGTCTCGGACGCATCCATGAAGAGCGGAGTTCTTTGATGCCAAACTAAAGCAGTTGAAGATAAACACGAGGAAAAACCGTGCGCTGAAAAGACCCGCTGTGCCATCGACTGTAGTGTCTAGCTGAGTTGGCGAACTGACAAATAGATTTAGGGGCTAAGCACAAATTGTGATCTGGAAAGCTTATATATATATATATATATATATATATATATATATATATATATATATATATATATATATATATATATATATATATAAATTTTAAACTTCTAATCTTGGCTATAACATTAAGAACTCCTACATAGACGAATACTTAAGCTGGTGCACACACACACATACACACACACACACACACACACACACGCACACACATACACACACACATACACACACACACGCGCATATGTATATATATATATATATAAATATAAATTTTTAACTTCTAATCTTTGCTATAACATTAAGAACACCTACATAGATGAATACTTAAGCTGGTGCACACGCGCACACACACACGCACACACGCACAAACACACACACGCACACACACACACACACACATATATATATATATATATATATATATATATATATCGTATTAACATCAGTATACAGTATGTATTAGTAATAGCATAATAGATTCTAAAAGCGAATTAATTTTTAATTATTTTTTAATTATTTTCCGTTTGTACCCCATTATAAAAATAAAAACTTCTATACAAAAACTATTATTTCCATACATCGGATTTTACTCCCATATTACACTACAATATTTTTTATACGGACTTTACATTATTTTCTAACCCCGGATAATTTTTTTCAAACGATTCCAAAGTATATCTTACGAAACTATTTTTGGATTCATTAATCGCCCCATTTATTGCGAACTGCTGGATATTTTTAACGATGATGTTCTGGGTTCTTTTGATACTTTTTATAGTATATAATAAATCTAATCTTAGAATTGTTCTATATCTATGTATGATGCTTTTAATTATTTTTTTCTTCCACTCTAAAAGTTGGTGTCATTTCGTTTTTATAAAATATGTCTATAGGGTTAGTGTTAGAAGATTGACTAGTATTGCTGTTAGGGTTTTAGGGGACTGTAACAATAGTTTAATTTGTTGATCAACAAGAACCTCATCGTTAAAAATAACTCCTCGCCAGCGACAAAAATGTTGGAGCAACCCAATATTGTGTACAAATTTCAGTGCCCCTTAGGAGAGTGTAACTCCGAAAATAAAAACGCATATATTGGACATACAAAAACAACATTGTCCCGTAGATTAACGATGCATTTGAACAGTACTAGCTCAATATACCAGCATTTAACAAATCAACATAGCTGTCCCCCCTCTAATCTTAGAAAGGTCCTCGTGGACAACACAAGGATTTTGCAACGAGAAAGTAATTGTAAAAAATTAAAAATACTTGAAGCACTATATATATAAAAACCCAGCACCGATCTATAAATAGCATTAATTTTAAAAGTAGCAATAATGTGCTGAAATGTTTAGCATAACCAGTATACGACTGGTTTTACTAACATTGCCTTTTATAATCCTAATTTTTAATCAAGTTTTTTATCACTCGTAAATGTATATTTTAATCGACTTTTCATTGACGCTTTTTATCATTCGTAACTATATATTTCACTTCTATTTTTAATATTTTATCTCCACCTGATGATGATTCAAAAAAGTATCGAAAGCGCTCGTGTGAACCATGGAACATTTATAAATACCTTCCATCTTGAAGTTAAAAATATCTTACGAAAGATCTAAAAAATGAAAAACAAAAGAATCATTAAGCAAGATATCTCTGTTGTTTTTAATAATGTTTGCCTGCATATATATATATACATATATATATTACATATATATATATGGTATATATATATATTATATATATATTACATATATATATTATATATATTACATATATATTATATATATTACATATATATATTACATATATATATTACATATATATATTATATATATATATTATATATATACATATATATACACACATATATATGTACACATATATATGCATACATATATATACATATACATATACATATACACATCTATATATATACATACATATATATATGGGAGAAAAAAAATTTAATCTGTAAGTCTTTATTCCGCGGAGTTTTGTAATTTCTCTCATCAGAGGATATAAGGTAATCAGCAAATTATATTTGTAGCAATGCTAGAATTTGGTAATTAAGGCATTAAGTGAAACCACAATTTATTGTAGTTATAAATTGTTCCTCCCAAAAAGTGAAAAATGTTGGATATGTAATATATATATATATATATATATATATATATATATATATATATATATATATATATATATATAATATAATATTAAGTAATGTGATTGATAATTTAAAATTTAAAAATCAAATTATAATTAAATTAAAAATTAAAAATCCGTTTCATAAGAAGGAACAACAACAAAATCAATTATCTTTACGATCGTTTCGGAAATCAATGCTTTTTATTGTGGTATACATCAAGTTATAATATAATATTATATAATCTATATATTTTTAAAGCAAATTTATTATGTAAATTCAAAAATATATATTTTTCTCTACTTATTTCTATCTCTAACCCATATTAATTTTCTTATAAATTTTAAATCCAGACCTTTTATTTCAATTTTTTCAGATTCATCTGCCTTACTTTTAATGCTAGGTTTATTTATGGTGTCTTTTAAATTCAATAAAAACCCTTCAAAATTTGCTGATGAGGAGACCTTGCTTATCAAAAATCTATATATAATTATTGTACATAACTTGATGTATACCACAATAAAAAGCATTGTTTTCCGAAACGATCGTACAGATAATTGATTTTGTTGTTGTTCCTTCTTATGAAACGGATTTTTCAATTTTTAATTTAATTATAATTTGATTTTTAAATTTTAAATTATCAATCACATTACTTAATATTGTATTAGCTCTAGGACATTTAACTATCGAGCTTATTATATATCTAAATTACAACGAGCACTTTCTATTTCCTGTATTTTAATTAAACTAGTAATTTTACTGTTACATTAAAATACACTCAGCTCTTTAGACTATTGTTCTAATCTCCTTTAAATTATATATATATATACATATATATACATATATATATACATATATACATATATATATATACACACGTATATATACATATATATATGCATATATATACATATATATACATATATATATATATAAATATATATATACATAGGTATATATACATATATATATATACATATATATATATATATATATATATATATATATATATATATATATATATATATATATATATACTGGAATTTCATCGTCTGCGCTTCTTGCGGATTTAACGAAGTTATAAGATAGATTAAAGGCCTCAGCACAATTTATGAGCGTGGAAGATTACCAAAACTATGACTATTGTGTATGCATCAAAGCTTAGTAAAAGAAAATACAAGAATAAAAATTATTTTGTGTAAGGCTAAAACATAAATTGAGTAGAAATCGATTTCCTAAAAAAATAGAATATGAGAAAACGATCGTGTTTGGTAATCATGGGAATCATGGGAACTATGGAGAAGTCAAAATAGAAACGAATAAGAATGAAAACTATGTGAAAAAAAGAAACAAAGAAGTAGAAAGAAGAATGAAAAGAAGAAGAAGAAGAAGAAGAAGAAGAACGAAAAAAGAAGAAGAAGAAGACAAAATAAAGAAAAAGAAGTGAGAAAAAGGGAAGAGAGGACAAAAGACGGGGGGGAGCTGGACAAAGATGAATGATGCGGCAAAGAAGGAAATTAGATGAAAAAAATTGCAAAAGGAAAAACCGGAAAAGATGAATGTGAAGGGACGAGAAGGTGAAGAACGGGAGGAGAGGAAAAAATCCCGGAAAAAAAAAATATTAAGAAGAAGGAGAAAAAGAAGAAGAAGAAGACAAAGAAGAAGAAAAGAAGAAGAAGAAGAAAAACAACAACAACAATAATAATAATAATAATAATAATAATAATAATAATAATGTCAAAAATAGTTCTTCTATTACCTGCTGAGTCTTTTATATTAAACCCGCCATATACCTTCATACACCTGGGTGTGCTTTTAAGGAGTGCGGGGTTATAGGTAAATAGCAATGATTATTTGAATTATAGTAATTATAATGATAATAATAATAGCAATAATAATAATGAGAAAGTTGAAAGGAATCTGAAACATGAAAATATCTATTGTACTTTGAACAGCTTAGAAATATCTGTTGAAAAGACTAGAAAGAAATTAGAATCAAAGGGAGGATTGGCATCACACGACTCAATGATGAAAACTGATGAAGCATTAAGAAATGTCATCGTTTGCTAAATATACACAGACGGAGGAGGATGTGATGGAGAAGAAAAAGTAGACGAAGACGAAGAATAAGAGAGGATAATGATGGCGAATGGAGTAAGAAAACAGAGGGAGGAAGTCGGAGTAGACGAAGTAAGAGGAGAGAAAAGAAATGATGAAGAAAGGAGACAAAAATAAAGGCTGAAGAGAGATGATGAGAAGGGAGGAAAAAATGATGAAGTAGAAGTGGGGGTCAGAAAAAGAATTAATACCTGTAATATGCACACTTCCAAACCTCTCCTTAATCAGTCTCTCATTCCGTTTGTGTTACAGAAAACAAAATAGTAGAGGGAAGCAAAGCAACTAAGTAAATCAATTTTGAAAAACTCAATTATCTTTGGATGATTTTTAACTTTTCTGATGAAGACATTTTTTTTTTAATAAATGGTAGAATTTCTTTTATCTACAACTTTCACATTTATGCAAACAAGTGTGTACTATGATTTTGCTAGTTATTTCCTCTGAAGAGAAAAGCCTGATTTTTGAAACCCTATAAGATAAGACAAGAATTTTCGTGAATATTTTTTGCTTAAACATTCGCTGAACTATTGAATAGTGTATTCCTTTATCATTTCAAGTTTCTTACATCAATGCTATATATATATATATATATATATATATATATATATATATATATATATATATATATAATGATTTCGAGCATTTCTGTCATCACCATAAGATATATATATATATATATATATATATATATATATATATATATACAGAGAGAGAGAGAGAGAGAGAAAGAGAGAGAGACATAAATAGATAGATATATAGATATTCTTATGGTGTAAACGTTGAACGGAATAAAGAACGAAAGGTTGAATGAATAATATATCAACAGAAATACAGATATGTGTGTTAGTTTAGTGGGGACTCCGCTCAACTAAAGGACTAATAATGTTACGACTCTCTTCGTCTGAGTCTTGGGTTCAGTCTGACTGGAAAGCAAAACTAGCTTACCGGATTGTGTCAGGAATAGTTCGTCATCAGAATCAGTAGGTGTGTTACGTTAACATATATATATATATATATATATATATATATATATATATATATATATATATATATATATATATATACTTCTTATGAGAACGTACGCTCTTATGATCACTAACCATTGCAAATATCTAAACACTGCATATCCTTTCAACTGGGTTTTAATTAATTTTTTTTAACCTTCATTTCTTTACTTCATTTCATGAAACTTCAACATTATATTATATTTTGCAAATATTACTAGTTTTCATATAATGCAGCTTCAAATTATTCTACTTCGAGCAAATAATGTTGCTATAATATTCATTTACTATTATATTTTCTCTGATGAAAAGAACGTATTCTTTGAAACTCTGCGAATTAAGGAAATCTTGATATTTCTTTTTGAGCATCTTGTCTAATAATAAAGTGTTATAAATTATGATTTACAGACTTAACATGCGTTCCAATATGAGAAGCTCTATTTCTATTTTGGTTGTATTGAGCTTTTTAGATTGAGATTACTATATAAATATAATTATTGCTATTCACTTATAGGTTTACAGTAGCTTTTGACTTGTAAATTTAACTTTTATGTCTTGATTTATATATACCGGTGAAATCGTCCATTTTAAATTAAACTGATTGATTATCTGCCTATGGACTCCTTCCTTATATATATATATATATATATATATATATATATATATATATATATATATATATATATATATATATATAACTACTTAATTTTACTCACATAAAATTAATATACGAAAGTATAAATTTATGCGTAAACTTTAAGTATTTACTTCAAAAGTGCTCAATACGTAGGTAGAGCTAGTTCGTAATTTATAAAATATATATGGCGATTACGCTACACTGAATATTCCGCGTTTCATCCACTCTAGGACTCTTCAGGCTTATGCGCATAAGCCTGAAGAGTCCTAGAGTGGATGATACGCCATATATATTTTATAACTTACTATATATATATATATATATATATATATATATATATATATATATATAGAGAGAGAGAGAGAGAGAGAGAGAAAGAAAGAAAGAGATAGATAGATAGATAGATAGATAGATAGATACATGATACATATATCATAAATATAGCATAACACTCTGTTGATGTATAATTGCTGCAGTCAAATTAATGACTGGAGTCGCTAGTAAAGGACGAATGTAAATAAACGCTCGTTATATACGCATGCGCCCTGAGACAAACCGGGCGCCGCTTCTTGAATGCCTGTTAATATTCTAATGGCCATTCGTGGGCGGAACTCTGATGACCAAGCAGACGAAAATACACCCACTTGTGATGAGCTGCAGGGCTATATAATCTTTGGAATCAAAATGTCTCCATTTTGAAATACGAGTGGAACGCTTTCTATTTTTCCCCAGGGCGACATTATAGGTTTTTAAACTTATGGTTTAGAATGGCTAAAAATGAAAGTATTATGAAGATACGAGAGGCGTGCAATAAGTAATGCCCTTAACCCACTTCCAGTTGTCTGATCTAGCTGAAATTTTGCATATGCAATGATTTATATATCTACGGGTTATGTGCCAAATTACAGCTCTGAGCTTATTGTATTTTCTGTTTTACATGTGTTCGAACTGAGTCAGGTGTGAAATGGAGCCTGTTGAATGTCGAGCAGTGATCCGGTTTTTGTATTTGAAAGGACGTACACCACAAGAGACTTGATGAAATGAAAGAAACTTATGGTGATAATGCCCCATCATATGACCTTGTAAAACGCTGGCATCGTGAATTCAAACATGGCCGGAAGTCTATAGAAACAGCTCTTAGACCTGGTCGCCCCCCCTTCTGCCATTAATGAGGCATCTGTACGTCAAGTTGAGGCTGCCATTTTGGAAGATCGGCGCATTACTATTCACCAAATCGCCCAAGATGTCAAGATTAGTACAGGGTCTGTGAAAATATCATTCATTACTATTTGCATATGCATAAGGTGTCTGCCAGATGGATTCCCAGGTTGCTCACACCATTCCAGAAGCGAGAACGCGTCGAGTGCTCGAGGATGAATTTGGAGATGTGCCAAGAAGATGAGTCAAAGTTTTCAAAAGACTGATTACACAAGATGAAACCTGGGTCCATCACTATGATCAAGAGACCAAAGCCCAGTGGAAGCACTTGGACTCACCACCTCCAAAGAAGGCTAGGGCTCAGCCCTCGTCTGGCAAGATCATGCTCACAGTCTTCTGGGGCCAGGACGGAGTAGTGATGAGAGATTTCTTGGCAAAGGGTACCACAGTTATAGGAGCCTATTATGCTTCACTTTTGAGGAAATAAAGGGAAGCTATCAAAATCAAGAGGCGGGGCAAGATCAGCAAATGTACCCTCCTCCTGCAGGACAACGCTCCGGTCCACAACTCGCACGTCGCCAGATCAGAAGCACGGACGTGTGGTTATGAAATCCTTCCCCATCCTCTCTACTCCCCTGGCCTTGCGCCCTCTGACTTTCACTTCTTTCCAACTATAAAGTTGTTTTTGAAAAGAAAGCGTTTCTCAGATGATGCAGCGTTGATTTCTTAAGTCACGTCATTGTTGGAGGACCAACCTGAGGTGTACTACAAAAACGGTCTCCAGAGCTGCATCAAACGATGGGAGAAATGCATAACTCTGAGTGGTTCCTATGTAGAGAAAGACTAATAACTGGTCCAAGTGCCGTTGCTCTGCTCCTATGGGAAGTGGGTCAGGGGCATTACTTATTGCACGCCCCTCGTAGTTCCGAAAGTAACGCTTTATTTTGTTTTATAATTTCGCTCGTACGGATAAAAGGGGATTGCTAATTGCATTTTTGTTATAAATGAAGTTATGTATCCCTTAACTGAATGATTCATCTCTTTGTTACAGATATTGACAGTGTGAGATTCTAAGAATGTAACCCCTGTCATAGACGTACGCCAAGAGCATAAACATGCCATTAAAATTATGTCAAAAATTTATTGAACATGATGGAGACTATGTGAAAAACTAAACCCTGGAATACAAAAGGTCGCTAGTTTCAATGGTACTACTTACGTTTTCGTAACTCTTCAACGTTTTTTAGTTTATAAATGTAGTATGCTTCAATTCTAGAGCGATTATCATATTATAACACGCGTTCCCGACGCCACACAACGTCATCCTTCATCGCGAGCAGAATTGCACAGGGAATGGTGTAAGTCTGTTAGTCTGAAGCACAAAAAGGTGTCTCGTTTTAATGGTACTACTCTTGTCTTCGTAGATTTTTAACTTTTGTGAGTTTCACAAAACAACATGAAGTTTTACTTTATTAGATGACCCTCGTACTTACGGTTTTATTAGAAATGCGAAATATACAAGTCAATTGCATAATTGCACTCTGTAAGAGTGTTTAAGATGTCGTCATTTTTTAGTTATGGCGACATACATTGAGAATAACGATTTCACATTTTATAACAAAAAAATAAACAAAGCAAAACAGATGTACCTTATTAATATCCCTTATTTTATTAATCACGTTCACCTCTGACAAGGTATATAGCCACTTGGACGTAAGGGGCTACTATTTTGAACCATGCCTAGGAAATATTAACTAGATGTTGGTTTACATTACATTTAAACCTCTGCATACCAGTACTGACCTCCCCGACAAAACTGCCTCTGAGATAGGTATATATGCTGATGACACCACACTCTATAACAGCCATGACAGGAAAACAAGTGAACATATATCTAAAGAAATGGCAAAAACACTAGAGGATGACCTCCAATCGGTAGTGGAATGGGGACATACATGGATGGTCACATTCAATGCTGCCAAGACCAAACTGGTTTCCTTCAATAATTACAAGAAACCTGCTCTACCACCAATAGCAATGGCCAGTGACTCCCTGTCTGAGAATACATCTTTCAAACTGCTTGGCCTAACGTTTACAGGAAACATGAGTTGGAACAATTATATTGAAAACATTGCCAGGGCCGCTGCGAAAAAGGTAGGCTTTCTCTACCGTGCTAGAAAACTACTGCCATCTGAAAGTATCCTGTACCTCTATAAGGCCACCATTTTCCCATGTATGGAGTATTGTTGTCATATTTGGGCTGGTGCATCTGCTGCTAGTCTCTCGCTCCTAGACAAGGTTCAAAAGTGAGTCGCAAACCTGATAGGCCCTGAACTGGCATCTAAGCTTCAGCCTCTGTCCCATCGACGAAACGTTGCATCCCTCTGCCTGTTCTACAAGTATTTTAATGGTGAATGCTCTGACCGACTGCAGACACTTATGCCCCCACGACGTAGACACCCTCGACAAACCCGACAGGCAGCTAAATCCCACCCCCACACAGTAGAGATCCCTAGATGTAAAAGATCTTTCTACTCCAGTAGTTTCTTCCCCAGAACCGCTAGACTCTGGAATTCCGTTCCAAGTCCCTGCTTCCCCAACAGTACTGACATGCAGAAGTTCAAGTGTAACGTGAACCGACATCTTGCTGCCCAAATCCCAACATAGTGCCCCAGTAGCTGCTGCACCTTATAGTAGCCCCCTACACCAAAGTGGCAATGTGCCTTGTTTGGGGTGAAAATGTAATTAAAAAAATTCCCGATTCCGATAAATTACCCATTCCGTACTAAATTCAATATTCCAATACAATTAATGTTCCTTATTCAGACTGTGTATATATCTTTTAGTATTTAACTATAGAGTTATTATTTTCACCCGATTACCGTAGAGACACATGTAAAATGTTAAGATATTTTCTCAAACGTAAAAAAACAGACTTGTGAGGATCCATTGATTTTCGTTTTATTGGTTGTTTAAAATCAATAAATATTATTGTATTATTACTAGTAGGACATATTTTTTAATAAAATAAAAAAAAGTCAATTAAAAGAATCGTTTTTTGGCATCGAAAATAGGCAAATATATTTCCTTTTCAGATATCGATTCCGATACTCCCAAAAGTACCGATATTTCCGATTCTAATTAATCTTCCCAATACTTATACTACAATACTAGTTTTACTTTTATAATTTCGTAGTCTAAATGAATAATGATCAATGGAATAACAACAATTCCAATATATATATATATATATATATATATATATGTGTGTGTGTGTGTGTGTGTGTCTATATATCTGCGTGTGTTTATTGTTCAATATTTATATATATATACTTATATATATATATATATATATATATATATATATATATATAATATATATGTGTGTATATATGTGTAGATATAAATAAAAGAATTAAAATAAAAAAGTGAAAATTACATTTACAATTCAATATAGTAACACCAACCATATAAAATGTCTGTATACAACCGATATAGAAAATAGAGCTGCTTCGACAACATACACAAAAAAGAAATATTAAGAGTTTCTAATAGTAATTTTTTTTTTTTTTGTTTTTATTGTTCTTATATATATATATATATATATATATATATATATATAAGAACAATAAAATATATAAATTACAGTATTATAGCATCGAGATAAGCATCGTTGTGATAAAATGTAATTTATATAAATATATATATATATATATATATTTATATATATAAATATATATTTATATATATATATTTATATATATATAAAATAAAATAAAATATTTTATTAATATTTTATTTTATTTTATTTTATATATATATAAAATAAAATAAGATATTTTATTAATATTTTAATATTAAAATATTTTATTAATATTATTGGAATTTTCCCCTTTTCCTTTCTTTGTACATATTTGTGAATTATTCCATGGATTTCGGCCTTTTGGATTATTTTGGACCATCTTCCAATTACGTGATTTCCTTGGATTTTACTTATGCAAATGGAAACTTAATTAACTTTCTTGGAGTTATATTTTTGGATTTTTCCGTCATTGGATTATTTACCTTTCACCAGACTATCCATTCACGTGTAATCACCTTTTTCTTCACCATATACCCTCTGCTTCACTTTTTGTTATCAAGTAAGATCTTTGACTTACTTGTTGTTTCATCAAATAGTTTTGTATGCAAAATCCGATCCCGCATTTTGCTAATTCCTACCCCTCTAGTTAGAAGGAAAGTATTTCTTCGAAACTCCGCGGATTAAGGACTATCCACTTATCAAGTGTCTCCTTTTCAGATTAAATATGTTTTAACTCTTTTTCAAAGTGTTTTTTAACATATTTTATTAACTGTTTGCGCCTACATATATATATATGTGTGTGTGTGTGTGTGTATGCGTGTGTGCGTGTCTGTGCGTATATCATTTAATTATCATTATATATATATATGTGTATATATATATATATATATATATATATACACTCAATACGTATACATTATATACGTTTGGAAGCAAAATCATGACGAAATGTTATGAGAATAAACAGTTTATATATATATATTTTTTAATTAATATATTTGGAAGCAAGACTTCATCTTCAGAATTTTCAGGGAGACCCGATGTTCTCCGGAATTAAATGAGGATCAACAAACATTCCACCCTCATATACTTTTATTTTCATAAAAATCAATGAAATTATCCATTAATTAAATCGATGGATTGTCTGCTCACTTGGGGACCCATCGCAGTGTACCGAGAGGAAGCTGCACGTGACTCTCCGCCGTGACTTCGCCTGTATTGCACTGTAATGAATGAACTGTTTATTTTATAAAATTATCTGTAAATAATAACTTTGCATGAAGTTTAGAATGCAAAAGTCAAGTCTCACGGTCCAATGTGCTTTAAACTAAAACATTCATTTCAAACGCGCCCCTGTTTTATCGAAGAATCAATTGTTCTTTTTATGAAATTATTTTTACATAATCACTTTAAACTTAAACGTACAAAAGTCAAGTAGGAGTGTCCAATTGTGCTCTAAAAAGAAATATTCATTCCGAACGCGCCCCTGTCTTATAAAATAAGTGAATTTTATAAGCTCGGCCTTTTAGATTGAGCGGCGATAACACTTCTCAAATGCATTTGCGATGTTAGATTGTATAAAAGTGTTTACTTTGGTCAAAATCGAACTGTTTCTTCTTTAATCGATTTAATTTGATTATCGATTTTTTGTTCTTATCAGACATATTTTTATACAAAACCTACGTAAGAACGTTCTCAGACACATCAAGTACCTTCATGAGAAATTAAAATAAAAATCGGCCAAGCCGTTTTTGACTCCATGGGGAACGTTCTCTCCCTCACATACACGCAAATTTCCTTTTACATAATTTTTATAGATCGATAAATAGATCGATACATAGATAGATAGTGATTATTCGATGACGCACGCACACACAAACACGCACACACGCATTCACACACACACACACACACACATATATATATATATATATATATATATATATATATATATATATATATATATATATATATATATACATATTATATCACATTATATTATACTAGCGGGGTGCCATAGCGGATATCGAAGTCAATGAGTAAATCTGGCTGTAGGCCAGTTAAGCCTTCAGCTTTCTGCCGTATTTGTTTCCTCACGCTGTTGGGGAAAACCAGCTTCCTCCAAAAAGGGGGAACTCCTTCAGTGTCCAAATGAATAGCAATTGTCTGATATGAAAGGTTTCCCCTGACATTGATCAAAGCTAACTGCCTTTCTGGAAGTCCCGGCCAGGAAGGCCAGGAGATGATTTTGCTTCGATCAGTTTCGCTTTATTTATATGAGAAAGACAAACAAACATTGGAAACCAGGAATTTATTTAAAAACATCGATCAAAATAAAGAGACGACGTCAGTTCGCAAATCGGAAATATTACGAACTAGGAAATATAAGGAAAGTTCTCCATGAATGTAACGACACGAGAAAGCCGACGAAAAAAGCTTTTCGCGGACATACACAAACGCTCACGTCTATTTTGCTGTTTATATAATAGACTAGCGTAAGTGTCCGCGGTTGGAGGTGTGTGTTGAGCAAAAAAAAAAACATGCAAGCTCGAACCCGTAACGCGAAAGAGGAAAATAACGTGAAAAAAAAAAACGTGGTCTTTACCGTTGCGTTCATCACCAAAACAGAAGTCGCGAAGGTTTAAATTAAGGCTTGTGAATCGAAAAGAGGGTATAACTTTTGAAAATTTCGGCGGAAAAAGCGACCCTACTTCGTAAAAAAGTGCCCAGTTGAGGATGAAGGAATTAATATTTTAATCAATTTTTCGATAGTTGTCGTCCGAAGGGTTGAGCTTCAAAACGATATCGATCTCGTGAAAATCTGTCGCCTCTGTCGAAAGTTTTAAGCAGGCATACAAGCATACATACATACATTAAAACAGGTGAGATTTATGTTATAGACTAAGGTGGGTGCCTGGCGTTGCCCGGGTGTTTGAAGGTGTAAAAGAAAAACAGTTTTGGTAGGCAGGTGGGCTCGAACCCAAGCCTTGATGCGAAGGTGGAAAAGAAAGGAAGAAAAATCTGACACCTTACCGTTCGGCCACGAATGAACGGGAAGCAAAGAGCGTTCTAATTTAACGATCAAAAAGTTCACATGCAGAAAGTGAAAGTGAATGAGTTAACGCAGGAGAAGAAATGAAATCACGTACTTAAGTTTGGTTGGTGATTAGGTGGGGAAATCAACTCCCCCAAGAGTGGGGAGTTCTGGCAGTGGCTTAATAAATAGCAATTGTCTGATATGAAGGGGTATTCCCCCACAGTGATCAAAGCTTCGACACCTGCGGCCCATGAAGGCCAGCGACTCGATTTTTTTTTTTTTTTGAATCAGTTTCACTTTTATACGAAAAACCAAACAAATACTTGGAGGGTAAGAAATATCGCAAAAATAGCGTGTAAAAGTCGCTCAAATAAAAGATAGACACACCCTACTTTCGTAAATCGTAGATATACTCTAGGGAGCATATATATATATATATGTATGTATATATATATATATATATATATATATATATATATATATATATATATATATATATATATATACTAGCAGTTCCGCCAGGTTTATATATATATATATATATATATATATATATATATATATATATATATATATATATATATACTAGCAGTTCCGCCCGGTTTATATATATATATATATATATATATATATATATATATATATATATATATATATATATACTAGCAGTTCCGCCCGGTTTATATATATATATATATATATATATATATATATATATATATATATATATATATATATATATATATTTATATATACTAGTAGTCCCGCCCGGTTTATATATATATATATATATATATATATATATATACACTTGTGCCCGATATTATTCATACCCCTCGGATCTTTGAGATTTCTATAAGATTATTGCTCAAACCAGAAGTTAGACAATATTAAAGGGATTTCAAACAATAAATCAAGCATAAGCATTTAATTTAAACTCAACAAATAAATAAATTATGCAAGTTTGAAACATTATACAAAGAAAAACAATAATGGCACTAGTTCAAAATTATTCATTCCTCTCTTACTAATAGTCAATAGCATGCCCTTTATTCTTAATAACTGCCTGTAACCGTTTTGGATATTTATCAACAAGGTTTTTACAAGCATCAACACTGATGTTTGACCATTCTTCAATGCAGTAGTTCTCCAAATCCCTCAAATTTCTAGGTTTCCGCTTTTTAACCTCAGTTTTCAATATGTGCCAGAGGTTTTCGATAGGGTTCAGGTCGGGACTCTGGCTAGGCCATTCCAAAACATTAATTTGATTATCCTCAAACCATTTCTTGACTATTTTGGCAGTATGTTTTGGATCATTATCCTGTTGAAGGACCCAGTTTGGTCCTAAATGGAGCTTCTCCGCATCCTGTCTAATGTTTTTCTGGAGTATCTCCAAATATTGCTCCTTCTTCATGGTTCCATCTATCTTGACCAAACTACCTTGACCACTAGCCAAAAAGGAGCCCCAAAACATTAGGCTACCACCACCATGTTTCACCGTGGGTATGGTGTTCTTTGGGTTGTAAGCTTCTCCTTTCTTCCTCCAAACGTAAGAAGCATCCATATGGCCAAACAATTCAATTTTTGTTTCGTGAGTCCACAAAATACTTGAGAAAACGGACTCTGGAGAATTCACATGGTTCCTAGTAAACTTTAGACGTGCTGCAAGGTGTTTTCCGGTGTGCAATGGAGTCCTTCTTGGTCTTCTTCCCTTCAGACCATTTTCATGCAGAGTCCTTTGCAATATTTGCCTTGATATTTTTATGCCAGAAGACTCCAGATTTTCTAAAATGTCCTTAGTAGTGGTGGTTGGATTTGCATTAACACTTCTTACAATATTCCTGGTGGCTCTAGCAGACAGTTTCCTTTTCCTTCCTCTACCAATCAAGTTGTTTGTTGTGTGGTGGCTCTGGAATTTTTTGATGATGCTCTGTACTGTTGCTGTAGGGACCTCAAATTTCTTGGAAATTGACTTTTAACCTAAACCATCCTTATGTGAATTCGCAATTTTAGTCCTAAGATCATTACTAAGCTCTTTTTTCTTCCCCATTCTAATAATTTTTATTCTTTTATTGGTTTTCAGTTGATATCATTTTAATTTCTGAAAAATGCAAAAAAACGAAATGAAATTAATCAAAGGTTGTATAAAAGCATTCAAAATAAGAATCAAACAGGAAACAAACAGTCAGAAACTCGATTAATTCTGAAAAAATAAGGAGGTATGATTATTTTTGAACATTGCAGATTTTATAAATAGCTGTATATTTCTTTTATTACAAGTATCCCGAGATTTTAAAATGACGAAAATGATCAGAAGAGGTTTATTAAGAATATGTATCAATATGGACGTAAACAATAAATTCTAACAAAGTTACACCTAATAAACTCAATTTTCAAGGGGGGGTATGAATAATATCGGGCACAACTGTATATATATATATATATATATATATATATATATATATATATATATATATATATATGATTGCAGCAACTCGTTCTCGAGTATTGTCATTACTTAATATATCTCTGGCTCAAATGACGCAAACATGAGTGCAACTAGCAGTACGTGCCAGACGGTCACTTCTATGAACTTTCTATAGTCCTGCACATCCACTGATGACCGGGTACAAGTTATAGTGCCCTGAACACCTACCAGGTCAGACCCTGGAAGTTCCAGAGCCTCTATTGCCATTCACGCCCATATCGGCATCAGGCTTCATTGAATGTCCGTTTGCCGTTTCAGGCTACAGTCAACCTTTTTGTTATCGAGATACACACTGATTGCAAAGTGTGTATTCCATTGCATATCAAGTAATGCCTGCGCTTGAAGCTTTTTATAGTGAGGGAAGACTTTGCATTGAGACAATCCCACTCTCTAAACAACGGCTAACCCTGACAGAAATCTCCAGAGGAGCTTAGGCCCTGTTAGCTGCGGCATACATGACCCACCGGTGTGTGGAGTATGCTCTAGTGCCCAACAACCTAAGTCCCAGTCATGGATCAAGTTGCATGGTGGGTGGAGAGGGCTCCTGTAAGCCGTGGTGAAGAAAACCTCTCTAGAAGGAAAACCCTGATATAAAACCTGCGGCGACTGTTGCTTCCAATGATGTTGATTTGTTGCTCTTCTATTTCGGTTCAATATATATATATATATATATCACTGAAAAAAGCCTTTTGTAGACATACAGAAAAAGCGATACACATACATACATACATACATACATACATACATACATACATACATACATACATACATTTTCGCTTTTATATATATATAATTATTTTTTACTATAATAATTAAATACCTACAGCCACTGGTGTTTCATCTTTTCAGGAATCTTCAGTGCAGGGTGTCACAATTAATACGTCGAACGATTTGAACCCCACAACACGAGCCATCTCTGGCTCGATTAGCGGAGACCTAATCCATTCAGCTACCATTAACCGCGTGAAATAACGTTGAATTTAAAAATCTTAATTTTAAATGTTCATTTACGTCAGTCAGACAGTGATCTAATCGTTATAAGATGATCTATGCATAAGAGCTAAATTTACCGACTTTAATTCAACTGAAAGTGCTCAACGATAAGAAACGAATTTCTTAAAGGGGCTGTCATAATTATTTTTTTACTATAATAATTAAATACCTACATACACTAGTGTTTCATCCTTTCGGGAATCTTCAGTGCAGGGTGCCACGATTAATACCAGCCGAACGATTTGAACCCCCCAACACGAGACATGTCTGGCTCGATTAGCGGAGACCTAATCCATTCGGCTCCCAGTATATATATATATATATATATATATATATATATATATATATATATATATATATATATAAGAATGAGTGACCCCACCGAGCGCCCCCCTCCGAAAGCCTTTGTTGAACATGCAAAAGATGTGCACACACTAACACATATTTTGCCTTTTATATTATACTAGCGAGGGGTACCCGCCGTTGCCCGGAAGTTTGGAGGTGTGTGTGGAAACTCCGGGGTGGGGAAGTTAAAAAATTTAAAAAAAAGTAAGTATGAGGATCGAATCCGAACCGTTGAGGCAAAGTTGCAAATTAAAGTGTGAAAAAAAAAACGTGTGACGTTAACCATTGCCCCACCGCGAGATGCTAACGGAAACACGTTTGAATTTATTCAATTACTTGGATTTGGCATGTGCTCGTTTTAATCAGTTAATGAGGTCAAGTTTGACTGCGGGATAGTATTTCATTTACTGCGGAACGCTTTTTTTTATTTTTATTTTCCCAAGATGTTAAAGGAAAAGACTAACCCACATGCGGCGAGCGACAAATGTTGAATATTTATCTTCCCAAAATCGAGCAAATTATATAGACAGGCGAGCTTCGTTGTTAACTATGAGATATTACGATTTATATGTGATATAAAAAGTTTTAAAAAGTTGTGAACCGACCGACCGCTTCACTGAAAAAAGCCTTTTGTAGACATACAGAAAAAAACGAACACACATACATACATACATACATTTTCGCTTTTATATATATAGAAATCATTACAGTTTTATCCTTCTGTGTAAGGTATAGACTAAAAATTCAGCCTGCTGAGGCGAGGATACCAAATGTAGCCGTTTTGCAATTCGATTTGTAAGGGTGTAGCACATTATAGACTAGAGATACTTAATACTGGTTTACATCTAAATAACTAATAAGAATGTTTACATCTGCAGGCCGAGTTTACAATGGTCCCGTAATACTGGAGATATTGATAGAAAAGCCAACAAAAGATTGATAACCATTAAAATAAAGAGAACAAAAATTAATGCTTTATTTTTACTTCTTATTTAAAAAGATATATAAAATTCAAATTAAGCTTAGAACGTTATTGATTGTATAGTGTCCATGACTTCCCATATGCGAATACTAGCTGGCCGCCCGGCGTTGCCCGGTCGTACAATAAGCTTAAACATGATATTTTAATTCATGCAGATTGTGTATGGATTATTATAGAACCCATGTTCTGTTAAATATTATATATTACGAGAAATAATTTGCCCGGTGGAAAAATTCGCAAAAAAAGTAATAATAAAAAAATAATAATGATAATGTTCTTCAAATTCCGTCCGTGTTTGTTAACTATATCACGTCAGCTGATATTTGGGTTGACAATGCGTGCCTTTGAAAAGTCACTTCTGATTAATGTTTACGTTAAAAATAGGCAAACGAATAAATCATTTGCGGCGATTTTAAATGGTACCTCTTTTTTATCGTAACCCATTAATAAGAAAAAAATTAAAATAAATGGTGATGAACAGGGGATCATTCGACCTGTAATCAAATGCTCTATTACTCAGCTATATCTCGAGATTATAATAATTTTTTTTAAGAAGAAATAATTTGCTGAATTTTTATCATCTCCCTTGGCCGGTGTAATGTAAAATATTCTCTGTAAAAATCGTTCTTTTTCTAAGGGAGAAAATCTATTTTTAAGATCGGAGTTTTTCGATTATTGATACTTATCGGATGAATTTCTGTACAAAACATATCTAAGAACACTGCCAGACATATAAACTAGCTGTGTGTGAAATTTGAAAAAGATAGGCTCAGCCGTTTCGGAACCTATGAGGAAGGAACTCACACACAAAGTCACTTTTAAGAACACTGCAAGACATAAATTAGTTTTGTGTGAAATTTACAAAAAATAGGCCCAGATGTTTCGGAATCCATAAGGAAAGAACTTACACACACATACACATACACACACACACACACACACACACACACACACAAAGTGACCTGCATATAATAGTAGATAGTAAGAGATAGTGATTAAAGTAATTGAAAAACTGTTTTAATTTTCTTTCTTGTTTAAGGTAGGCAAATTACACCAGACGTAAACGATTCTAATGTTGCCTTTGTACAAGTATTCTTTATTGTTGTTGTTGTTGTTGTTGTTGTTGTTGTTGTCTTTCGCTTAGCAATTCAAATGAAGTCCGTCTGGATAAACACAATTATTTGTATCTCGGCAATTTTCAGACTGAGAAGTTTCTTTCTTATTTATTTATTGTTTTCTTGGTTAATGTACCATAAAATCACTGTTGAATTTCGATCTGTTTTTATGCATTTCTTTTTTAATTTCTACTTTTTTTCATTATTTTCCAGCTTTCCCGTTTTATCTTGTATTTAAAATTACGATCATCATCATCATCATCATCAGCAGCAGCAGCAGCAGCAGCAGAAGCAGAAACAGTAACAACACCAACAAAAACACAAGTAGCAGCAGCACCGAGTCCAGCGGAAACTGCACTAGGACCAGCATCATCATCGAGAGGACCATCATCGCTTTAATCACCTTAATCAACACCATCGCAAGCTACAAGAACATCATCATCATCATCATCATCATCATCATGATCCATCAAGAGGCAAACAAACGAATATTAACACCTTTTCTTCCATTTAAACTTCGAATATTGTAGTAATCGAAAGACAAAACAAAAGTCTAGATCTCCCCCTTTCACGAAGTATATGCGTTAAGTTTTGGTTCCCATAATGTTGAAAAAGCGGATGGTCATTTGCGGTTGTATCGATTTTGTTGTGGTATCAAAATGAAACCCATTTCGTCATTTATGCGCATGCGTCCTATTTATTATCTAAAACCTGCCACCATTTTTCATTCACTTATTTAATGTTTTTCTCTTAGTTTTTGTCCAGTTGAAACTGCTTTTACTAAGTAGCAAAGAGTTCTCCATCGTAAACTTACAATGCGTCATGCCCGTCCAGTAAAGCAACTTCATTTTCTAACACTAGAAACCTAAATATAAGACGCCTTTAATAGGTTCTTCCAAACTTTTTTGTATGGGATCTAGTATTGAAAATAACACGTGAAACTCTAGTCCCCTTCGAAGTAATCTCCTTCGGTTGCAACGTACTTGTTCTACCGTCCCATCTTCTGGAAAGCCCCATGGAAAGATTCTTGTGTGAGCGTGCCAGTGACCCTCGTCACAGCCTCTTTCATCTCCTTAATTGTTTAATAACTATAGCCTCTAACGTTTTCCTTGGGCTTAGGGAATAACCAAAAGTCACAAGGAGCAAGGTCTGGGTTATAGGGATGGTGAATGACTGACTTGATGCCATCTTGGTCAAATAATGATGGAGTTGTGACTTGATGCCATCTTGGTAAAACATTGATGGAATTGTGACTTGATGCCCATCTTGGTCAAATAATGATGGAGTTGTGACTTGATACCCATCTTGGTCAAATAATGATGGAGTTGTGACTTGATGCCATCTTGGTCAAATAATGATGGAATTGTGACTTGATGCCTATCTTGGTCAAATAATGATGGAGTTGTGACTTGATACCCATCTTGGTCAAATAATGATGGAGTTGTGACTTGATGCCCATCTTGGTTAAATAATGATGGAATTGTGACTTGATGCCCATCTTGGTCAAATAATGATGGAGTTGTGACTTGATGACCATCTTGGTCAAATAATGATGGAGTTGTGACTTGATGCCATCTTGGTCAAATAATGATGGAATTGTGACTTGATGCCTATCTTGGTCAAATAATGATGGAGTTGTGACTTGATGCCCATCTTGGTCAAATAATGATGGAATTGTGACTTGATGCCTATCTTGGTCAAATAATGATGGAGTTGTTACTTGATGCCATCTTGGTCAAATAATGATGGAGTTGTAACTTGATGCCCATCTTGGTTAAATAATGATGGAATTGTGACTTGATGCCCATCTTGGTCAAATAATGATGGAGTTGTGACTTGATGCCCATCTTGGTCAAATAATGATGGAGTTGTGACTTGATGCCCATCTTGGTCAAATAATGATGGAGTTGTGACTTGATGCCCATCTTGGTCAAATAATGATGGAGTTGTGACTTGATGCCCATCTTGGTCAAATAATGATGGAGTTGTGACTTGATGCCCATCTTGGTCAAATAATGATGGAGTTGTGACTTGATGCCCATCTTGGTCAAATAATGATGGAGTTGTGACTTGATGCCCATCTTGGTCAAATAATGATGGAGTTGTGACTTGATGCCCATCTTGGTCAAATAATGATGGAGTTGTGACTTGATGCCCATCTTGGTCAAATAATGATGGAGTTGTGACTTGATGCCCATCTTGGTCAAATAATGATGGAATTGTTACTTGATGCCATCTTGGTCAAATAATGATGGAGTTGTGACTTGATGCCCATCTTGGTCAAATAATGATGGAGTTGTGACTTGATGCCCATCTTGGTCAAATAATGATGGAGTTGTGACTTGATGCCCATCTTGGTCAAATAATGATGGAGTTGTGACTTGATACCCATCTTGGTCAAATAATGATGGAGTTGTGACTTGATGCCCATCTTGGTTAAATAATGATGGAATTGTGACTTGATGCCCATCTTGGTCAAATAATGATGGAGTTGTGACTTGATGACCATCTTGGTCAAATAATGATGGAGTTGTGACTTGATGCCTATCTTGGTCAAATAATGATGGAGTTGTGACTTGATGCCCATCTTGGTCAAATAATGATGGAGTTGTAACTTGATGCCCATCTTGGTTAAATAATGATGGAGTTGTGACTTGATACCCATCTTGGTCAAATAATGATGGAGTTGTGACTTGATGCCCATCTTGGTCAAATAATGATGGAGTTGTGACTTGATGCCCATCTTGGTCAAATAATAATGGAGTTGTAACTTGATGCCCATCTTGGTCAAATAATGATGGAGTTGTGACTTGATGCCCATTTTGGTCAAATAATGATGGAGTTGTGACTTGATACCCATCTTGGTCAAATAATGATGGAGTTGTGACTTGATGCCCATCTTGGTCAAATAATGATGGAGTTGTGACTTGATGCCATCTTGGTCAAATAATGATGGAGTTGTGACTTGATGCCCATCTTGGTCAAATAATGATGGAGTTGTGACTTGATGCCCATCTTGGTCAAATAATGATGGAGTTGTGACTTGATGCCATCTTGGTCAAATAATGATGGAGTTGTGACTTGATGCCCATCTTGGTCAAATAATGATGGAGTTGTGACTTGATGCCCATCTTGGTCAAATAATGATGGAGTTGTGACTTGATGCCCATCTTGGTCAAATAATGATGGAGTTGTGACTTGATGCCCATCTTGGTCAAATAATGATGGAGTTGTGACTTGATGCCCATCTTGGTCAAATAATGATGGAATTGTTACTTGATGCCATCTTGGTCAAATAATGATGGAGTTGTGACTTGATGCCCATCTTGGTCAAATAATGATGGAGTTGTGACTTGATGCCCATCTTGGTCAAATAATGATGGAGTTGTGACTTGATGCCCATCTTGGTCAAATAATGATGGAGTTGTGACTTGATGCATTGTCCTTGGGGAAATGATACTGACTCGATTTGAAGAGTGCTGGCCTTTTCAAACAGAAACTCTACCTGAACATCCTTAAAACCTATATATAGTATTCCTTGCTGACTGTTTTGTTCTCAATAAAAATACCATGTTTTAACATATATCTGAGCCCGTGTCTGCCTTAGTGACATTTTCAGCTCACCGTAACATTTCCATTTTTTTTTTGTAAATTAAATAGAAAACATTATAAATTAATTTTGTAATATTTTAATTCGTAATGAAGCTAATCCTCTGCTCTACTCGGGAAGGATTGAGACAGACCAGAGGACTAGTTGGACAAAACGTGATAAGACAACAACTATGTAAGGCAGTAATTACTGGCATACAATTACAAGACGCAACATTTCTATCCAGCTGCGATTAATCATCTGAAGAAGGCCAGAGGATGAGTTGGCCGAAACATGGTTAAACAACGACTATAAACATGAAAATAACCGTCCCCAAAAATTAAATTCATAAATTATGAAGTTTCATGTGAAATGATTAAAAAATAAAAGAAATGAATAAAACAAGTAATAAAAACATGGTGGATTTAATGAACTAAGGGTATTAGCTTTTATCGGAATATACATGTTTTATTCTCATTGATTGATTTCTAGTAATGCAGCAATATTGACGTTTCCTTTTTATACGCTTCATTACTCGTTGAATTTACAGGGTGAACTGATAAAATTATGTCCATAGAAAAGACGTCATAATTACATTTCCGTTTGATGAAAACCGGGTTTCTTTTCTTTTTTGTTTGTTAAAGACCATCTACGAGTTTGCCAGTTGTGTAAAAATCCCAAGAGCGACACAATGTTCAACGAGTGAAATCAGAGATCGAAGATGCTCTCTATCGATCCAAGTTATGACAACAGGACGATTACAAGCACCCTTAAAATGCATCGATAGATTGCTACGAATAACAGGGACATGCTTAGGGTGATGAAACAAAGTTTTTAGCCACGATTATGGTCTTTGGTGTGGTTTCATGTGAGGGCAACATCATGCCACTTCACATTTTCGATGTTGGCTTCAAATTCAACATCAAATTGTACGTGGATTGCTGAAGAGTGTGGTGATGCCTTGGTGCAATAAGATGTCAGCTGGCATACACTGAGTGTGGTAGCAGGACTTGACCACGGCTCACAAGTCCAAAGAGATTCAGGCTTGGCTTCAGAAGTTCTATGACTTTGTACCTTTCTCTCACTGACCCCCTACTTCCCCGATCTGACTGATCGTTACAGCTGGTGAATTTGAAAAATGCAACATGAACGTGGGGATGATTTAAATGAACGATATTCAATAAAATTCTGTTTTAAACTTGGAAAAACGCCACCAAAAACATGGGATGCTTCAGACCGCTTTTAAACCCTCTTGCGTGAATCGAACATCTGTTTTTGAATGGCATAAGAGATTCAAGGAAGGCAAGGACTTTGTAAGGAATGGTGAGAGGAGTAAGGATTTTAGAACAATAGAGTTGATTGACCAAATAAGGAATGTCATAGATAAAAAAAAAAGATGCAGAAAGATTGATTCAGAGAAAAGACACAGCAGCATGCCATAAATATATACTGATTGAACTTAAAACAAATTTTATTATGAAACATAATCATTCGCCTTACTTACGACAAAAATGCAAATATTATTTTCGTGTCTAAAATCCCTCTCTTGTTTTTGCTGATGAGGAGATTGTTTTCCAAGAAAAAAACTTTGTCAATTATTGTCAATAATTATTGTCAATAATTATTGTCAATTTTAATTAAAATGAAGATCGTTTCCGATATGATCGTACACTCAAGTAGATTTTGTTCGTTTTTCCTTTTAAAACTGATTGATAATTGACAATTATTATTTTTTTACTCAATATTAATATAGTTCTAGCGCTGTTCTTTTAAAAGTATTAATACATTTCTTAATAGATTAAAATAGACTCTGCTCTTTAGACTCCAGGTCTAATTCCCTTTATAATATATCTATCTATATATCTATAAAAGTGAACGTGTCTGTGTATCTGTGTGTCGGTGTGTGTGTGTATATTTTCCTACGCAATACCTCTGTCAATTTTCAGTCTACAGACTCAAAATTTGATATACAGGATATTGACATTTCGAAAAATATTTGTAATCCATTTTCAGCCAGAAATTTGGCTTTTAAGAGGTCAAAGTTCAACGATTTGATCTTTCAGAACTCTACCAAACTCCTCCGCCAATCTATCTATTATATATATAAAAGCGAAAGTGTTTGTGTGTGTGTCTGTGTGTGTGTGTTTGTGTACATTTTCCTACGCAATACCTCTGTCAATTTTCAGTCTACAGACTCGAAATTTTAAATACAGGGTACTGAAATTTGGGAAAGTCTTTGTAATCCGTTTTCGGCTAGAAATTTGGGTGTTAAGGGGTCAAGTTGCAACGATTGGACCTTTAAAAACTCCTTCGACAATTTTGGGTCTATACACTTGAAATTTTAGATATAGGATCCTTTGACATGGATCGTACTAAATAACTTGCTTTGAGCCTAACACAATACATGTTAGAGGGTCATAATAGGAATCAAAATTATAAAAAATTAATTCTGCGGTTTCTACCAAATTACTCATACAATTTCTGGTCTAAACATTTGAAATTTTACATGAAGGGTATTCAGGATAGGGCACGCTTTTTAATTGGTTTGGGTCTTAAATTTTTAGTTACCCATATATAAATGTATGTATGTATGTATGTATGTATGTATGCATGTTTGCATGTTTGCCTAAAACTTCTGACAGAGGCGACGGATTTTACCAAGATCAGTATCGTTTTAAAGTTCGACCTTTCAGACGACAAATATCGAAAAATTGGCTAAAAACATTAATATCTTCCCCTTCAACTGGGCACTTGTCTACAGGGATGTCGCTTTGTTCGCCGATATTTTTGAAATTCATCCTCTCCTTTCGATTGTCTAGCCTTAATTTAAACCTACGTCACTTCCGGTTTGGCGGTAGTCATACCAGCAAAGACGTCAGGTTTTTGTCCCCGTTCTTTTCCTCCTTCGAGGTACGGATTCGAGCCTGCCGTCCTACTACCACTTTTTTTTTTGGCTCAACATACATATCCAAACACCCGGGCAACGCCGGGCTGAAATGCTTGTTTTGGGTATAAACAATTGAAATTTGAGATATAGGTTCCTTGGACATGGATCTAACTTAATAACTTGATTTGATCCCAAAACAATAAATATTAAGGGATAATAATACGGGTCAAATTAAAAAAAGAAAATTGACCTCTGCGGTCTCTACCAAATTACTCAGACAATTTCTGGTCTAAACATTTGAAATTTTACATAAAGGGTATTCAGAGATAGGGAAAGCTTTTTAATCGGTTGAGGTCGAAAATTTGAGCTACCTATATATAAATGTGTGCATGTATGTTTGCAGGTCTGCCTAAAACTTTTAAAGAGGCGACTG
The DNA here is from genome assembly GCF_053919585.1 of Euprymna scolopes. NCBI lineage: Eukaryota > Metazoa > Mollusca > Cephalopoda > Sepiida > Sepiolidae > Euprymna > Euprymna scolopes. The sequence continues at coordinate 82,862,135 of NC_136518.1, forward strand.
ATTTTCACAAGATCAGTATCGTGTTGAAGCTTGACCCTGCAGACGACAAATACCGAAAAATTGGCTAAAACATTAATTTCTTCACACACCATTGGATCCTTTTCTAAAAGGGGAGGCTCGCCTTTTTTTTTGCACCGATATTTTCGATTTTCTAGTCAAAATTTAAACCTGCGTAACTTCCGGTTTGGCGGTGGTCGTATCAGCAAAGATGTTACGTTTTTCCCCGTTCTTATCCTCCTTCGCGGTACGGGTTCGAGCCTACCTTTCTACTTCCACTTTTTGTTTTTGCTCAACACACACCTCACAACTCCCAGCCAACGCCGGGTACCCATGCTAGTATATCTATAAAAGTGAAATTGTCTGTCTGTGTGTGTCTGTATACATTTTCCTACCAAATAACTGTCAATTTTTGGTCTAGAGACTCGAGATTTGACATAAGGAGTTTGGAGATATTATTTAACTTGGCTGTCAAGGGGTCAAAGTTCAACGATTTGACCTTTGAAAACTCTGCCAATCTCCTCCGGTAATTTTGGGTCTAAACACTTGAAATTTTAGATGTATGTTACTTGGCGATTGCTCAAACTTTTTATTTGATATTAGCCCAAAACAATAAATGTTGAAGGGTCAAAATTAGGGTCAAAGCTTTAAAAAAAAATTGACCTCTGCGATCTCTACACAATTACTCAGCCAATTTCATGTCTTAACATTTGAAATTTTACATAAAGTGTATTCAGATATAGCACAAGCTTTTTAATCGGTTTGGGTCGGGAATCTGAGCTGCCAAAGTCCAAAAGGTTTGATATTTGCGGTGTTTAGCAAACTACTCAGACAAAATTTGGGTCTGAAATTTGGTTTGAAATTTATACATAACGGGTATTCAGGCATGCGGCAAGAATTTTAATCAATTTTGGGGCGAAAAAGTTGACCTTTGCAGATTCTATCAAATTCCTCCGCCAATTTTGGGTCTAAAGACTTGAAATTTTAGATATAGTAACTTTGTATTTGATGTGAGACCAAAATGATAAATGTTATGGGGTCAAAATTAGGGTCAAAGTTTAAAAAGATTGAGCTCTGCGGTCACTGTGAAATTACTCAGACAAATTTTGGTCTAAATATTTGAAATTTTACATAAAGTGTATTCACATATAGGGAAAATTATGAACAGTAGGTAGGACTGCTAGCATATATACATATAGTAGGTAGACTGCTAGCATATATACATAGTAAAAGCTTGACTCATTGCAAAGTATCTAAAATTTCAAGTGTTTAGACCAAAAATTGGCGGAGGGGTTTGGTTGAGTCTGCAAAGGTCAATTCCTTCAACTTTTACATCTTAGGAGCCAAATTTTCGCCAAAAAAACTTGTAGCATGTCTGAATATCCTTTATTTAAAATTGTAAATGTTTAGACCCAAAATTTGCTTAATAGTTTGCTAAAGGTAAACTCTTTTGAACTTTGCCCCCTAGGTAATCAAATTTTCGGCCAAAATAAAATTAAAACGCTTTGCCTATGTCTGAATACCCTTTATGTAAAATTTCAAATGTTTAGACCAAAAATTGATTGAGTAATTTGGAAGAGACTGCAGATGTCAATTTTTCTAAACTTTGATCACAATTTTGACCTTTTAAAATTTATTGTTTTGGGCTGCAAATCAAATTAACATGTTTGATCCAACCTACGTATTACCTACATCTAAAATTTCAAGATTTTAGACCCAAAGTTGGCGAGGAAGTTTGGTAGAGTTTTAAAAGGTCAAATCGTTGAACATTGACCCTTTGACAGCCAAATTTTTGTCCGAAAACTGAATTTAAAAGATTTTTCCATCTCTCAGTACCTCTTATCTCAAATCTGGAATCTATAGACTGAAAATTGACAGAGTAGGTTGGTAGGGAATGTACACACACAGACACAGACGCACACGCAGACAAAAATTTTCAATTATACACACACACACACACACACACACACACATATATATATATATATATATATATATATATATATGATGAGAAATATAGAAATAGTATTCCGACAAAATAGAGAAATAAAAAGGAACAAACCGTATTGTGTTCATCAACGTTTCGTCTTTATTTCAAGACTTCGAAACGTTGATGAACACATAATACGATTTGTTCCATCTTATTTCTCTCTCCCCCTCTCTCTCTCTCTCTCTCTCTATATATATATATATATATATATATATATATATATTTATATATATATATATATATATATATATATATATATGTATATATATATACTAGTATTTTAGCACGAAGTTGCCTGGCTGTTTGGAGGTGTATGTTGAGGGGAAAAAAAGTGGTCAATTTTTTTTTAAAATTGACACCTATTATGACCCCTTAAAATTTATTGTGTTGGGCTCAAACCGAGTTATTAAGTTAGATCCATGTCCAAGGAACCTATACCTAAAATGTCAAGTGTTTAGACCGAAATTTTCTGGCCGAAAACGAATTATAAAGATTTTCCAAAATCTCAGTACCCTGTATATCAAATTTCGAGTCCGTAGACTTAAAACTAACAGAGTTATTGCGTATGGAAATGTACACACAGATACACAGGCACTTTCACTTTTATAGATATAATATATATATATATATATATATATATATATATATATATATATATATTATGTGTGTGTTTGTATTTGTATCGATCTCTCTTTGTGTTTAATAACATTTTAAACATCCAAATAAAACAATTATAACTTTGCCGTCTCTTTACTTCGGGTTTTAAGCGACGACGTATCGTACCACATGCCGGTGATGAGTAATTTAACTCCACTCCATCAATGTCAACTACAGGTGTCGAGCCAACATGGCTGTGTGGTAAGTAATCGGTAGTTGTACGCTTGCAGCACCATTTGGTGAACTCTACGATATTGGAGCTTCCAACAGCGCAAAGATAAAATTTAATAAAGTAAAAACGAATCTTACGAGGATATTAATAAAACATTTTTTTTTCTGTAGTTTTTCTGTTTTCGCTATTTTGCGTCTGTCGATTTCTGTATTTTTCTTTGCCTTGCTTTACAACTTACCATGCGAAAGGTTTCCTTTTTTATTGTGTTTGTTTGTTTGTTTGTTTTTTATGTGCTTGTGGTATTGATTCTTACTAGTGGGGTCGACATTGTTTTCAACGTCAATCTGTAACATTCACTGCTGAAAATAATAATCATTTTGTAATGATAAAATATATGTTAGAGTCAATGATATTAAGAGAAAAATGAATTTTAAATATTCTTTTAATAAATAAAAATAAATAGGTATAAACATCTATTAGTTAAATTATTTTTAACGTAATAATTCGTTTCAATCTTCTTCTTCCAGTAAAAATAATTACTAGCAAAATGTTATTCAAAACAATATTGTACTTCATACAATCCTTGCCTGGGTTCCTGGCGTTGTCCGGGTGTTTGGAGGTGTGTGTTGGGCAAAAAAAAAGTGGTAGTAGGTAGGCTCGAACCTGTACCGCATAGGAGGAAAAGAACGTAAACAAAACATCATGACGCGTTTGCTGTTGCGCCTATCGCCAAACCGGAAATGAAGAATGTTTAAATTACGGCTAGTCAATCGACAAGAGAGGATGACTTTCTAAAATATCGGAGGACAAAAAACGACTCCTCCCTGTAGGAAAATGCCGATTTGAGGGTGAAGTAATCAATGTTTTTAGCCAATTTTTCGATATTTTTCGCCCGAGGGGGCGAGTTTCAAAACGTGAAAATTTGTCGTTTCCGTCGAAAGTTTAAGGCATACATACATACATACGTACATACATTTCAACAGACAACTGAGTATTTATATTATATACGAAGTGGAGAAGTAAGACTCAGATGACTGAGACTTTGCTTCATCTTTGAATTGTTATATGGCATAATCACGTTCACACACCGATCTTCGTAAGATCACCGAAGGTAAGTAAGATTGAGCCTGGTCAGCACCATATTGGTGACCATTTGATAAATGTAGGAGGGCGTCGACATCTCCGTGCAAAGAACTGCAAAAGCTAAAAGTCGAATTTCCCTAATCAGGATATACATGCGAATGTGGACTGCTTGTGAATTTGATATTGCCTAGACACTTTCTCCTTCAGGGGAAGCTGGTGCAAGATCATATAGTAGAAGTAGAAATAGACCCAGTCAGAGCTGAGACCGATTTCTTGGAGTTTAGGCAACCTGTACAGTCTGGCTTTGCTCACCGAGACATTTCTTTCGTCAAAATCGCCGTTGAAATTGAAATGTCGACAGCAACGTGTGTGAAAAAATAAATCTGTACACAAAAACTTTGATCCAAACATTGAGAGAATCTGAAGCGCTTCGTATAAGTTCAGTGTACAAACATGAAAAGGACTTGACCTAGAAAGTTAGGAAATGTTCAGTATCTGAAAGTCTTCTTTAGCTGAGAAGTTCAATGCAAATATTTACTAAGAGAAATCAATGGAAATTCTTACTATGGTATACTAATCCATTCCAAAACCTGTAACACATTTGTCTTTCTGCAACAAACCGACAAACAATAATGTTCTTTTATCTAACATTTTAACTCTTAATAATAATAGTCGATTTCTAAAATCGACTATAAGCAAGGTAACCCAGTGTTGCCCTGCATAATCTAACAAATGGAAATTCTTAAAACATGATTTAAGTGTTCGTAAGGTAATCTACCTATAATGTGTTTCTCCAGCTCTCCTGAACTCAAGTTGGCTCTGATATTTGTTTACCACACACGCACGCACTTAAACATTAATATATCTTCTAGAGTTTCCCAGACAAAGCTGCTTAGTTATTACATTTGTGAATTATTAATGATTGAGGATCTTTTTTCAAAAGTGTGTGCCACTTATTCAATTAGTTACTGATATACAAAATTGATTCTAAAGGTAAAGGCTCCTATTTTTATAACTCAAAACTACAAAGACGGGAGTAGTACCATTAAAACGAGCGATTTTATGCTTCAAATACTTTTATACATGTTTCCCATCATGCTACGATGCACTCTTGTCAGTGATGAACGATTGCTGTGCATAAGCGTGCGGAGCTTTGTCATACAAGTTTTGTTTCAAAAGTTATCTATTTTTTTTTTTTAGCTAAAAATTAAAATTGAAGAGCTACGACCTTATGTGCTCTAGAATTTATTTTACTACATAGTCTTCACCGTTCTCAATGTACTTTTGTCCAATATTTCAATAATACGTCTGTGCTTCTGACGCACGTCCATAACAGTTGCTTTTTTAAAGAGTATCACACCGTCAATATTAGCAACTGAGAGATGAAGCTATCTTATTGTGCAGCTTGACTTCCCTACATCTTATTTTATACAATACTATAAAAAAATATGCCCGCGCTTTGCACTGGACTTTCCTATACGCTAGAGTACACGCTTCGCGGTAAGTTGATGTTGTAAAAGTTGCACCAAATATTACCTTAACCTTTGACCTTGAAAAATGATGCATATCATCTCTAGGTTAGAGGTCATCTTCAGGTCACGTTTGGTCATGATCGATCGAGTAGTGAAAGGCTATGACTTTGACATTTGACCTTTACCTTGGAAAATGGTGTGCACCACCACTGGGTGTATGACCATCATCATGTTAGGTTTGATCATGATCGGTCCAGTGGTGTGGGCTTAAGCATGTATACATAGGCTATAATCTTGACCTTTGACCTGAGCCTTGAAAAATAGTTTGCACCATGCCTAGGTGGGATACCGTCACCATTCCATGCTTGGTCATGATCGGTCCAATGGTATGGTCTGTAGGAGAGTTGAAAACACACACTCACACATGAACGCTACTACTTTATATATATGGGAAAGGTGTCTCTCTCGCTTGTGTTTTTCTCTTTTCTTCCCTTCTCTTTCTCTTTGTTTGTCTTTCTCCCTTTCCCTTTCTATCTCACTTCCCCCCTTTCTTTTTTTTTTATTACATTAGTCAAAGAAAAAACATTTATTTATTTATATTATTTCTGCACAGATGACACCTGTGTTACATTGACACTAACTTCTAAGCGTGGTGTCACTCTACTTCAAAAGTATTGAGGTAGGGGCGTCGAAACTGCGAAGTGGCTGCTCCGCATGATATATTTCTTATTTGCTTAAAGAAACGACCACAGACACTTATAATAATAAGAATAGAATAACATGACTTTATAGTTAGTGGCGATGAACGAGTTCGGGTTATTGAGGAAGGAGGATGGACGCACGGAAATTGACAGGGTGTTTTTTTTTTCTTTCAAAAATGCTCGTTAGTTGATTTTTGATCTCAATTTCTATTTATAAAGATAATTTGTGACACAGATCCGTGACCCTGTAAAAGGCAATTCTAAGATTCCCCCATTGTTGTTAGTGTAGCTGTGCTCGATATTTGGAATAACGAGTTTTGACTGCAGAGCGCCGAGATTTGGAGTAGTGAGTATTTTGCAGTCTTCTATCAAATAAAAACAGAATTACCTTTGCATCAATCAACATCTATTTAGTTTCCGGCAATCTATTGTATTTTTTCATCCGGTTATCGACCGTGCCTTGTTTCTTCCAGCCAGGTGTGTCTCTGTGTCAAATACGTTTTATTGCTGCCAGCCGATATTTACAATACATTCTGATCAGCTAAATATGATACAAATAAACTCTTTGCCTCATTGTTTCGCTTATAAATATAAGTTTTTATTCATTTGTTCAAAATAATGTTAATAGGATAAAAGTGGTGCCATTTTAATGCATTAAGATTTTGTAATTTTTTTCATTTCTGTTCAGATCCAGTAAACCAGAAAAAGCGTTTTGTTTCTTTGAATTTGGAAAAACTGAATCATGGGCCCTCGTTCAACGAGCATTCCTGTTCTCCAGACTTAGCACGCTGCAATTTTTTGTGGGGTTTTGTGAAAGGACTGGTTTATTTGCTTCCCATTCCAAAATACGTGGATGAGCTGAAGGCCATAATAACAGAAGCTGGACCACCGGCTTGATGTATGTTATGTGACCAATGGTGCTCAAACTGAACATCTTTGAACATTCCATGTAAAACTTGATGTTACAAGCATTCAGGATATACAAGGTGTGTGTTTATATCCTTAATTCTTTTATTCACTCCCAGGCGTTTTGTAACAGCAGCACTGAGGTGAATGACGGTCTTTGGCTTGTAGTTTCTCTGAAGCCATTTGGAAACCGTCGCCCCCTTATGGGGAGACCTGTTTTACTCATTTTGTCTTTTGGTCTCTTGAAACCAACGCACTAAAATTAACCCATCTTATACAAACCGGGACCCTTGACAGGTACGATCCGGTACTTGCATGCATACCTTCCGGTGCAAATCAACGGTCACCCAGTTTGATTCATGTCACAGCATGTCCGTTTGACCCCCTGTGCACCTCCACACTTGCTCAAATTATTGCTTGCCACGATTCAGTCTTTGTAATTTACTCAGCTAGATAGATAGATAGATAGATAGATAGATAGATAGATAACTGAATAAAGGCTTTAAATCCAGCGTTCTCCAGCGTTTACCTAACATACGTATTCAAGACTTTGGGTATTTATTTATTTATTATTGGCCGTTTTAATTATTTAATTTCCTCATCATTATCTCCATACTCGGCATCGTCAACATCATCATCATCAGCAACATCTACATAATTTTATCTTTTTCTTATTATGTGTTTGTTGCGTATCTCCCTCTGAGGCCTCAAGTTTTGACAAGCTTCTGGGCTTGATCATTACTCCTGATCTTAAATGGAACACGTATATCAAATCTGTTGCCAAGGCCGCTGGAAAAATGGTGGGATCTTTCTATCGATCCAGTAGATATCTCACTGCTGATGCTATTCTCTACCTATATAAGAGCCAGGTACGTCCAAGGATGGAATACTGTTGCCACATCTGGGCAGGAGCTGCTAGAAAGGACTTGTCCTGCCTTGATAGAGTTCAAAATAGACTGCGTAGCCTAGTAGGAGATGTCCTTTTCTCCTCCTTGCAACCTCTATCTCACAGAAGAGATGTTGCGAGTTTGTCTCTGATGTATCGTTATTTTCATGGAAAGTGTTCAACTGAGCTTCAATCTATGGTCCCCCCTCGCCAAACTTTCACAAGAAACACTCGTCTAGCTGTAAACACTATCAATAATTTTCCCCACTCTTTATCTGTGCCTAAACCTAAACGTAGATTCCATGAACAAAGCTTCTTTCTTAGAACTGCACGCCTGTGGAATTGTCTTCCGTTTTCCTGCTTTCCGGCTGACTACAATATGGTTGTCTTCAAGTCTAAAGTAAATAAGTTCTTGATGAGCCGTTCCATATAAGTTATTAAATTTACCAAATTTTCATTACTAATGATTACTATATTGACCAATTTCTACTGTACACTCTTTAACCCTTATCATTGAGTGGCCTCTGGGCCTTGATAATGTGGTGATGCCTTTGTAAAAAAAAAAAAAAAAAAAAAAAAAATTAGTTCATTTCTCTTTTCTTGTCTAGCAATCTTCACTGAGTTTTAGCTTTTCTTTTGATTTTTCCCCATCAACGAGTGTGTTTTATTCTTCTGATTTCCCAGACTAGAAATGAAAGTCATATAACAATGTCGTTTCACACTTGAACTGAGACATGTATTTTTATTATTAGATTTAAAAGCCAAATGATGTCTTTATTGACTTACCCATGAAACACGTACACTATGTATATATATATATATATATATATATATATAGAGAGAGAGAGAGAGAGAGAGAGAGAGAGAGAGAAAGGGAAAGAGAGCGAGAGAATGGGTTCTATACTAGTGAAAGCTACATAAACACTTTTTTGAGGAACTCTTAATTTCAATCAGTACTTAACAGAGCACGTATGCGCGTATGGCAGCTGTATGCAAATGACCAAGCCGTGCGCGAAGTGACGTTATTTTTTTATTTATTTTTTTTATTACATTTTCACCCCAAACAAGGCACATTGCCACTTTGGTGTAGGGGGCTACTATCAGGGGAAACATCTACTGGGGCACTATGTAGGGATTAGGGCAGCGAGATGTTGGTTCACGTTGCACTTGAACTTATGCATGTCAGTACAGTTGGGGAAGCAGTGACCTGGAATGGAATTCCAAAGTCTAGCAGTTCTGGGGAAGAAACTACTGGAGTAGAAAGACCTTTTACATCTAGGGATCTCTACAGTGTGGGGTGGGATTTTGCAGCTTGTCAGGTCTGTCGAGGGTGTTCACGTCGTGGGGGCACAAGTGCTTGCAGTTCTTCAGAGCATTCACCATTATAATACTTGTAGAACAGGCAGAGGGATGCACGTTTCGACGATGGGACAGAGGCTGAAGTTTTGATGCCAGTTTAGGGCCTATCAGATTTGCGACTCTCTTTTGAACCCTGTCAAGGAGAGAGAGACTAGTAGCCGATGCACCGGCCCAAATATGACAGCAATACTCCATACATGGGCGAATAGTGGCCTTATATGGCAAGGTAAACGAAACAGATTATAAAAAGATGAATGTGTGCACCGACTGAGAATCACGATCACTTTATACAAACACATACACACGCATATACATATATATATGTATATATACATACCTATATATATATATTAATATAAATATATTTCTGTAGAAATATATTTTTCGTATTATATATCAATCCTTATATAAGAAGCTCAATGTGAATACAGAGCAATACATAGAATAAATGACAAAAATTTATATTCCAAAATACATGATGTTGACAATTTTTATATTTTATTCCTTTACATCACGTTTTAACCACTGGTTTGATTAAAATTCAAGATGGCGTCATGGTAAAATATAAAGGTAACTGCAGTTTCTCTTCCAAATTTTCGGATTCTCACCATGTCGTAGCACATTTTAATTCCTTTTGGTGGATTGATTGTTGCTATTTCTTCTGATGAGTTAAGGGTATAATAGATTCACTAATTAACATAATTATTAAGTGATTGATTTTGCGCTACGAAACAGACACTATCAAGAACTGTAAGGATCGATTTATGTAAAGGAATAAAACATAAAATTGTCAACATCATGTATTTTGGAATATAAATTTTTGTCGTTTATTATATATATATATATATATATATATATATATATATATATAAGAAATAGTTTTGTATGCATGTGTGTGAGATCGTTTTTATGAAATCCTTAGCGACAAAACCGATTTTTTTTTAATTCACATAAATGTACTTTATGTGCCTGGCAGTGTTCTCAGATAGGTTTTGTATGGGAATGTCTTCGATAAGTATCGACGAAGTTGGCTAAATTTAACCCTTTATACAGCCCCGTTTGAGACGTTTATTACCGCACAAGCAGAAAAGTTCAGTATATAAAATCAACAGTGATTTCTTTAATATGACAGAGCGAGTTCAAAAGGACCGTTTCTGTTTAGATCACAATTGAAGCATGATATTTTTATTTGTTTTCGATTAAGATTTAATTCAAGTGATTATATGAAAATAATTTCCAAAATTAAAAAGTCTACAATACAATGTAGGTAACAATGTTTATGGTCTAAATCACTGCAAATGGACCTATAAAGCTTCATCCGTGCAATTGAGCAGGCAATCAATCGATTTAATTGTAAAATTTAACGATTCCGCCGATTTTGATGACATTAATATATGAAAGCTGATACTCATTCAATCCTGGGAAACGTTGGGTATACCAGAAAGGATATATATATATATATATATATACATATATATATATATATATATATATATATATATGTGTGTGTGTGTGTGTGTGTGTGTGTGTGTGTGTGTGCGTATTAATAATAATAATAAGTGTAATAATAAAAATAATGTTAATAATAATCATAAGTATGTATATATGTATGTACGTATATATATATATATATATATATATATATATATATATATATTATTATTATTATTATCATTATGATTATTATTAATGATAGTAATAAATAATAATAATATTAATAATATTAATAATAGTATTTCGGACGATGTCAAAACATCGTTAAACTCACGACTCGATCAGCAGGCGCCGATAGCGTAGTGATTAGGAGCCTTGACTGTCGTACAGGCGGTCGGATTTCAATCCTGGATTGAGCTAGTTTCCTGCCTAGCCGCACTGATGAGTTGTGAAACAGCAACACAATACATTATGTGGATGACTATATATATATATATATATATATATTTCAATTAGAAGCTGGGTTTGTAAAGATATAACAGGGAAACAATGGATATTTGTATCTCAGCACTGAACATTTCCAGCAACTTATCCAAGACTTTTAAAAGTTCAGAAAAAGAAAAAATGCATAATAGTGTGACACGGAATATCAGGAAGCAACAAAATCCAATGATCGGTTGTCCTGTTTGATCTAATATGTAAACCTCTATATGACTCTCTGTCTGTCTCCATATTTTCAAACTTTATCTCCTCCAAAATGAAAGTCGCAAAGCGGCGCTAGGAGCCTCAAATGATTGGCTTTTTATGGGCTGTTCTTTTATGGGTGTGTGAAACAAAAATGTAGTAGGCAAAAAAATAAATAAATAAATAAATGTTCTGTCAGCAACAGTACAACTTCAAAATAGTCAATATCGCCCACCTCCAGAAGAGAGGGAATTCCTGTCCGTGATAACCGTGGTAAAAGAAGACACACTCCAATCGCCAGAAATACCCACACACACAGTTTGCAGGACACTGCCGACTCGTCTCTAGCCTCCTGCTTTTATAGTGGCCGGGAATTATCCATTTGCATAATCACATGAGACAGAAACGTGATTTTCCGAGAGTTGCATGGGGTAAATGCTAATAAAAAACCCCGGACGCCATCTTGGAATTCTCTTTTTCCCCCCAACTGGTGACACAACAGACATACCCGAGGTAAGCTCTTTTTTCCCTCATTTTAGTTATTGCTGCTTCTGCTACACTCCCCCCTGATCTCATGATCACAAATGGGGCAGGGGGGCAGTCGTCTCTGTCTGGTACTTCTCCGAAGAACCGGAGGCAGCACTTCCTCCCTGCCATCCTCCTCATCGCCATTATTGCCACCAGTCTGCTCCATAGGCGGTGTTTCACAATCAGGGCAGGGGGACAGTATTCGTTTCTGTCGGGTACTCCTTCGTAGAGGCAAGACGGGTGGTCCTTCCTCCGCTTCTTCAGTATGTACATTATATGGCTCAAAATCCTCTTCGTCGTCCTGCAACATACTCTCTGTCTTTTCAGAAGACATCATACTGTCTGAGTCTCCCTCTTCCTCCGATGTAACAACATAATGGCGAGGGCGCAAATCCTTCACGTGACGAGGCACACTGTCCACCAAAATTGACTGAGGGCTGATCACCTTGGTCACCTCCTAATAAGCATCTCGCTTGCTGCTTTGGTGCGTACTCGCGCCTTTCCAGTTAGCGTGTCTGAGACCCAATGGTATACGCAAACAGAATCTGTCTTTATGTGTAGCACCTTGCTCTGCCACTGGAGAGCCAAATTGATGCCTTTCAATACGGCATCCAGTTCGGCTCTCCAGTGCTCTTCTGAGGTCCAGTAGAGACACGTTAGCACCTTTTTGTCTCCACTCACGCAGCTTAGCCGCACAAACATCTGCGTTGGCCGTAAATGCGTCTACGTAATGATTTAGCTCCCGGTAGTCCATTACCGGGCGCACTTTGGCTTTGTTCTGCTGTATCACAGCCATCAGGGGAATTAGACCTTTGGGGGGTCCCAATTTATCCTCTGGGTATGGCACGAGCCAACCATTATCTATCCAGGTGTGGAGCTCCTGCGTGTATTCTTCACGAATTTCTGCTGGCACTGGGTACTCTGACACTCGATTATGCAGCCTTTCAGGGGGGTGGTCCACAGACCATTTCCACGATGCGGTCCACGTTCGGTTTTGATGGTCAAAGGTAGCAGTGAAATCTGGTTCATCGATAGAAATGGCTGCGCATTTAATACTTTTCCTGGCGCCCAGCCGCACTGATCCTGTAGGCTTGACAACGACACCTCCTAGAGCTTTTATGGCGTCGATCCCTAGAAGCAAGTCAAATCCCAGTGGCTTGCCATGCACCACCAACACATCGACTCTGGCAGGCACACCTTCATCAGTGGATACAGAGACCGTTCCAACACCGCAGCACGTATGGGACATTCCACCAATTGTGTTGACATTTACGTTTGTTTTTCTCCAAGACCGGCACCGGTCTGCATGTAAAATTGTCCTGGAGCATCCTGTATCAATAAGCGCCAAACATCGCGTCCCGTCAACATGGATGCTTATCACCGGGAGCGTCGTGTTCACATCTTGGTTGGGAAGGAGACTGGCGCTTATGCGTCCTCCCCTTGCTCGTTTCCCGAGCAGTTCCGAGCCCAGTGTCCACTCTCACCGCAACGGTAACACCGTGTTCCACGTTTTCGACAGTCCCTTGCAAGGTGGCCTTTAACATTGCATTTGAAACAGGTCAAATTAACAGGATTATTCTGGGCCCTGTTGTTGGGTGAGCATGTGGCCGCAACCACATCCTGATTTTGTTCGCCAGTCGTCGTCAAAATTCTCGCTCTCGACATTAGCTCCCCCATGGTCAGGGCTTTGATGTTCGGCACCTGTTGAAGAGCAATTGAGATGGTGTCAGGGAATCCAGTGACAAAAATTAATTTTGTGAGTCTCTCTGAGCTTTCTCCTGTGAATCCGGCCAATCCAACCAACTGCCTGATTTTGTTGGCGTACACATCCACACGTTCACCAGCCCATCTAACCATAGTTATTTTTCTATATGCTGCAAACGCGTCATCAGTAAATGCCTCCTTTAATCGAGCCTCAATCTGGTCTATTTTCTTTTGATCGTCCTCCTCCATTTCCATGTAGAGGGCCAGTGCATCGCCTTCCAGGTATAAAGGTAGCAGACTCGCTACGTCATCCACCTGCTGAAGTTGTGCGACAAGTCTCACTTTTTTCAGCCACGCTACAACGTCTCCCTCGCCAGAGAACAGCTTGATAATATCACTGCTTATCCGCACCTTCGCCATATTCGGGCCGAAATAGCTTGAAACAAAAATGTAGTAGGCAAAAAAAAAAATAAATAAATAAATGTTCTGTCAGCAACAGTACAACTTCAAAATAGTCAATATCGCCCACCTCCAGAAGAGCGGGAATTCCTGTCCGTGATAACCGTGGTAAAAGAAGACACACTCCAATCGCCAGAAATACCCACACACACAGTTTGCAGGACACTGCCGACTCGTCTCTAGCCTCCTGCTTTTATAGTGGCCGGGAATTATCCATTTGCATAATCACATGAGACAGAAACGTGATTTTCCGAGAGTTGCATGGGGTAAATGCTAATAAAAACCCCCGGACGCCATCTTGGAATTCTCTTTTTCCCCCCAACTGGTGACACAACAGACATACCCGAGGTAAGCTCTTTTTTCCCTCATTTTAGTTATTGCTGCTTCTGCTACAGTGTGTAGTCGGTTTACATTGTTTTATGTTGCAAAAAATGGGACAAAATTTTTAAAATCGTCAAACTATTTCTACATTCATCTTAGTTTATTTTTAACTTTAATTTTGAATCAGTTTATATGTGTGTCACATTGGTACAGTGGTAACGTCACCAGCTTTGACTGCTGCAGTTTCGGTTCTAGTTGATGTCACCTAAGCCTTTCTTTTAATTTTTAAATCACAACTCTATAATAATATATACGATATATATACATGTATATATATATATATATATATATATATATATATATATAATAGTGCAGAAGTTCAGAAAGACATTGGTACCGTCGGATTCAAGCTATATATATATATATATATATATATATATATATATATATATATATATATAATAGAAATTGTAATTAATAAAAACCTGAAGAAAGTGCTCGATACTGTTGTAGAGCAAATATGCGTTTTTTTTTTTTATTACAGCATTTTTCTGTTAAGTTACATTATTGTTTCGGCTACACGGCCGTTTTTCCGAAACAATAATGTAACAGAAAAATACGATAATAAAAAATAAAACGTATATATATATATATATATATATATATATATATATATATATATATATATATATATATATATATATATATATATACGTTTATATATGTATATATCATCTCGTTGGGAGAAAATCGATAGCGTACAAAATAATATTGTGTCGAAAAATAAAGAGTTCTAATGGGGAACTTATTAAATGTGCCAAAAGTACGGGGACACTAAAATTAATTTATTAACGTTTAAAAACGATTAAAATATTGGCACAACGAGGGAGGAGAAAATAAAAGCGGAAGAAAAGATTCAAAGTTCCCCAAAGAGAAACAATGCGTTGTGTGTTTCTTTTTTCCGGCACAAAAAAGGTTGACGCACTGCAATAGAGAAGGACTCCAAAATCTTAAAATGGTTTTTGGAGTCCGCTCTATGTATCACCTCGAACCAATCTATTTTATATCTATCGGCACAGCACGGGTTGTCAACCAAATGCTGCCGTACATTTGGCACATTTAATAAGTTCCCCATTAGAACTCTTTATTTTTCAACACAATATTATTTTGTACGCTATCGATTTTCTCCTAACGAGATGATAGCCGAAAGAGCTCTCGAGAAACTTCCGCTTACTATTTTTAAAACTATATATAAATTCTGTACCTCTAAACATTTATATATATATATATATATATATATATATAGTAATTTATAAAATATATATGGCGATTAAGCTACACTGAATATTCTGCGTTTCATCCAACTATAGGATTCGTCAGGCTTATGCGCGAATTTTGTGGTTGCTTCTTGTTTTTATATATGTTGAGGATTTCTAGTTGGCCAATCAGCTTTCTAGTATCCACCGCGCCCTTCCTATCAGCCAATGGGCATGCATTTTATCAAACAAAGGATCTGTTTTAGAACTAGGTTAGTGGTTTTAGGTAGACGTTCTCCTTTTTTTATACATATAAATATACCTATGTGTACACACATACATGCACATATATATATATGCATATATGTGTGTGATCGTTTATGTATATTCATGTTTATTTAATTTATTTATTTGTTTGTTTTCTATTGTTATTGTTAGTTTTAAAGCTATTTTGTATCGCTATCCTAGAGTAAGTTTTATTTTGTGAACACAGTTGTTTGCTATTTCCCGCCTACAGTTTAATAGATTTTGAGGTTCTTTAAAGTACAGGATAGAAAATTTTTCATGGAGGCATAATTTACATGGGTCGTCTAAATGTCTGCATGTTGTAGCTTGTCTCATTATTTTCCATTCGACTACCGGCGAATGTCCGCTTTCTTTGAGTTCTCAGTATTTATTCGCTAGTGTTGTTTTTATACGGTGTTTTTTTATTTTTTAATGTACTTTTGTGGTCATAGTATCGGGTTTTGAAATCTAAGGAAGTCATGCCTATGTAATATTCTTGTTATTCGGGTTTTCTTTCGCAAATATTGTTGCTTGATAAACTACGCTTTTTGTTAGACATTTATTTATAAAACTAACAATAACAATAGAAAACAAACAAATAAATAAATTAAATAAACAAGAATATACATAAACGATCACACACATATATGTATATATATATATATGTATACATATGTGCATGTATGTGTGTACACATAGGTATATTTATTTGTATAAAAAAACGAGAACGTCTACCTAAAACCACTAACCTAGTTCTAAAACAGATCCTTTGTTTGATAAAATGCATGCCCATTGGCTGATAGGAAGGGGCGCGGTGGATACTAGAAAGCTGATTGGCCAACTAGAAATCCTCAACATATATAAAAACAAGAAGCAACCACAAAATTCGCACATAAGCCTGACGAATCCTATAGTTGGATGAAACGCAGAATATTCCGTGTAGCTTAATCGCCATATATATGTTATAAATTACTAACTAGCTCTACCTACGTATTGAGCACTTTTGAAGTAAATACTTAAAGTTTACGCATAAATCTATACTTACGCATAAATCTATACTTTCGTATATTAAATTTATGTGAATAAATGAAGTATATATATATATATATATATATATATATATATATATATATATATATATATATCTAAGACCCTACTTATTTACTTGGGTCAAGGTTTTCTATTCCTTTTTCTAAATCATGTATTCAGCGTTTAATTAATTCGATGTCTTTTCGGCGACAACGCCGAACAGCGCTACTACGTCTTTGCCTATTATTTGTATCGCCGCCTTCCTTCGTCTAGATAATTACGTTGTTCGGCCCACCAGTATCGTAATAACCGTTACTCATCTGCTACGGGGTTTAATATTCGGGCATATTCCTCTATATCTTTATAAATGCTAGTTAATTGCTCTCTAGCCACGTCGAACTTATTGATTCCTTCTCGATATTCTCGGATCAACTCCTCATAGGGTCTTTAATTACTAAGGTTACTAACACGTTCGACTACGTGATTATCACCTCGCTAGTTTTCTTTAAGACAGAACCCTTTCCTATTCTCAGGACGCCTATTATCAATTCGAATCCCATTAGGTACACGAGCTTGATCAGATCTATATCCGTGATGATATTCTTCCGTTAATTCTAGGGTTATCTGTGTTTAATTTCCTACTAGAGATCTATAACTTGAAAAACAATCGTCCTAGTCTGATAAAATCAATCACCAATAAGCTTTCTCCCAACAAAGAACAGAGTAAATGTGGTGTATTTTGGTCCCCTTTTGTATTTATGAATATGTCGCACATAAAATTTTCTTTTTAATTCGAATTAGTCTAAGATAATGCCGAAAATAAATTAATTTTAAAAAATAAATACTGGACAGTCATAAATTTAATAACTGATCTGTATTTTTTTTTAATCTTAGGAACTGCTGAGTGTTACGCAGCAAAAGTTAACTATTTCCCTATTTCACTCCAATATATTTTGATTCCCTTGTGTATTTATGAACACGCACACACAAACACACACACATACAAACACACACACACACACACACACACACACACACATATATATATATATATATATACATATATATATATATATATATATATAGACACATAGGGACCGGTTTCCTATGTTTGTTTTT
Source organism: Euprymna scolopes (assembly GCF_053919585.1). Classification (NCBI taxonomy): domain Eukaryota; kingdom Metazoa; phylum Mollusca; class Cephalopoda; order Sepiida; family Sepiolidae; genus Euprymna; species Euprymna scolopes. Next base: position 82,880,177 of record NC_136518.1, read on the forward strand.
TTTTTGTTGTTTTTTTTACACGGTGATCACCACTTATCAAGGCCCGGAGGCCACTCAGGGATAAGGGTTAAAGTTATTTGGGACTAGAATATACTAATTAAATCCACATGTTGAAGTCTTACAAACACACACACACACACATATATATGTGTGTGTGTGTGTGTGTGTGTGTGTGTGTGTGTGTGTGTGTGTGTGTGTGTAGGACTTCAATATGTGGATCTAATTAGTATATTCTAGTCCCAAATAACATAGGAAACCGGTCCCGTCTGTTCTACTACTCGATAATAATGGAACCCTCGTTTACCAATTTCCCTTCTCAGACTTGCACCTTATAATGTACGGGGTCACTAACCTTAATTTCCGCGTCTTTTATATTCCTCTCCACCCGAAAGTTCTGTCTTTTCTGGCCTGAACAAACACCTAGTGCTGTTGCTTCAACAACAACTTGTGATGTTCCTCTCCAAAGCACTTTCGATGCGGCCTAAGAATGTTATCAATCGGAGAGGGATCACGTCTCTTTCAAAGACAAGCTCAAACGGTGGAAACCTTGACGTCACCTTCATAATGAACCTTACTGCGGTCAGGGATTATATTAGAAACGTCCCGCGGCCTGATTGTCAGTAATCAATTTACTCAAGATATCACATAACGTCTTATGAAATCGCTCTACTTTGGCGTTACTCTGAGAGTGATAGTGGGGGATCAACACAGTCTGTACACCCAAACTTCTTTAGGCGTTACTCATGATTTTGTTGACGTTTTCGGTATCATTGTGGGTGACTAATTGCTCTGTGGCTCCATACTTATGGTAAATGTCCCCCAGAACAAAATCTGCCAAAATTTCTGCTTTTTTTGTTCGACACCGCATATGTTTCCGGGTAGTTAGCGAGCCAATCCACAAAGCACACTATGTACTGGTTGTGTAGAAATTCAATAAATCCATAGCATATACTAGGAAGAATTAAAAAGTGTATATATATATATATATATATATATATATATATATATATATATAATTATTCAAATAGAAATAGGTATTAAATATACACTTAAACATAACCTTGAAATAATTAAGCATTTATGTAATGGGTGTTATTTGATATTAAATACGCCGATGAAATTTAATAATTTAGTATGACCTAAATATATATAATTCAAATATAATATAATAGCATGTTTAACCAACGATAACATTTATCACAATTTAAATTCATAACATAAAATTATAAACGTATAAAATGATTGAAATAAGTAAGGGAGATAATAGAGTAAATTTTTAATGTTAGGGTATGTCCCTTAAACTGAATTTGAAACAAGGGTTACGGAAAAATTAATAAACCTCTTTAAGTAAGAAGAAAAAACGTACAGTACATCTAACTAAATTATATCAGAACATTATTTACGAGGGGCGTGCAATAAGTAATGCCCCTGACCCACTTCTATTTGTTTGATCTAGCTGAATTTTTTTATGTGCAATAATTTATATCTCTACGAGTTATGTGGCAAATTACAGCTCTGAACTAATTGTGGTTTCTGGTGTACAGGTGTTTGAACTGAGTCAAGTGTGAAATGGTGCCTGTTGAATGTCGAGCAGTTATCCAGTTTTTGTACGCACACCACAGGGGACTTTTGATGAAATGAAAGAAACTTATGGTGATAATGCCCCATCATATGACATTGTAAAACGCTGGCATCGTGAATTCAAACATGGCCGGAAGTCTGTAGAAACAGCTTCCAGACCTGATCGCCCCCCTTCTGCCATTGATGAGGCATCTGTCCGTCAAGTTGAGGCTCCTATTTTGGAAGATCGGCGCATTACTATTCGCTAAATAGCCCAAGATGTCAACATTAGTACAGGGTCTGTGGAAACTATCATTCATGACCATTGGCATATGCATAAGATGTCTGCTAGATGGATTCCCAGGGTGCTCACACCATTCCAGAAGCGAGAACGCGTCAAGTGCTCGAGGATGAATTTGGAGATGTGCCAAGAAGATAAGTCAAAGTTTTTCAAAAGACTGATTACACAGGATGAAACCTGGGTCTATCACTATGAGACAGAAACCAAAGCCCAGTCAATGCAGTGGAAGCACTTGGACTCACCACCTCCAAAGAAGGCAAATGTGCAGCCCTCCGCTGGCAAGGGCATGCTGACAGTCTTCTGGGACCAGGACGTAGTAGTGATGACAGATTTCCTGGCAAAGGGTACCACAATTACAGAAGCCTATTATGCTTCACTTTTGAGGAAATTAAGGGAAGCTATCCAAATCAAGAGGCGGGGCAAGATCAGCAAAGATATCCGCCACCTGCAGGACAACGCTCCGGTCCACAACTCGCATGTCGCCAGATCAGAAGCACGGGCGTGTGGTTATGAAATACTCCCTCATCCTCCCTACTCTCCTGACCTTGCATCCTCTGACTTTCATCTCTTCCAAGCTATGAAGTTGTTTTTGAAAGGAAAGCCTTTCCTAGATGATGCAGCCTTGATTTCTGAAGTCACGTCGTCGTTGGAGGACCAAACTGGGGTGTTCTACAAAAACGGTCTCCAGAGCTGCATCAAACGATGGGAGAAATGCATAACTCTGGGTGGTTCCTATGTAAAGAAAGACTAATAACTGTGCCAAGTTTCGTTGCTCTACTGCTATGGGAAGTGGGTCAGGGGCATTACTTATTGCAAGCCCCTCGTAAATATATGATTCAACGTAGTTTTCCAATATGAATGTTTAATCATTGTAATAATTAGGTTAATTGGGTAACATATATCCTTCTTATGCGAAAAAAAATCAACTAAGAAAAATGTAAACACAGTATATGAAATACAAGTTAGTTTCGTATTAAAAACTTAAATAAACTCATTGTAGATTTAACCATTGTTTACATAATTTTAGACAAAATGTATCAGTTAGATTGAAATAATAAATAATAAATATAACAGCATTAAGAATTGATTATATTATGTTAAATTGAATTATTTTAAAAATTCGTAATGCTGCAATATTTTAAGTTATAAATTTATTATATTTTTTACTAGAATATCTGGTCCTTTACTTTTCCATGTGGAAGCTCAACCATATTCATTTTCATGCTATTGTAATCCATGATTTTTTCAGGATTCCAGTAAATTCACTTGTTCTTGGTCAAATTACAGTCTTATATTTTGCCCCCATAAACATAACAAAGGCATATGTAAAAACAATGTACGGCACTCAATAAAATGCAATAAAATCCCCCCATTCTTTCATTCTCTGCTTCGCTTGTTACTTTTCTTTTCGCGATAGCAGTGAATTAGTAGCAACCGTAGTCGCTGAAGCAACGTGATTGCTATGGAAACCAGGCATAAAAAACGTCGCTCACCTCCTTACGTTTATTTTTTATGATTTTGAACACAACTAAATTCATCATAACTTTTGTTTTACTGAACGAATTTTTTTTTTCACAATATAGCTGAGAAGGTGATCTACAAACTGTAATAATTTTGTGAAATTTGGTCGAAAAATGAGTGAGCGGTGAAGCTTTAAAACAGTTCTAAATAACTAAACTGCCACTTGGCCATATATTCAAACACTACCGTGTTTGAATGGTATGTAGATAGATAGATAGATAGATAGATAGATAGATAGATAGATAAGCACAGTGTATAACATAAATTCATAGTACTATATGAAGGAGGAAATACACTATATCATATTAAAATAATGAAAACAAAATTAATAAAATATGCAATAGAAAACAATTAAACACAGAAGTAAAATAATAACCAAATAAACAAACAAGGAATTTACTAACAGATGCAATTGAGAAACTCAGTCAATCGCGATACGCATAAAGGTTTCTTTGCGTGCGCCAATATAAGTATATGTGTGCTTTTGTAGTTACGTAGGTGTACCTATATCTGTGCGAACATTCAATTTCAGGAAAGTGAATCGCTTTTTTGACAGCACCTAACGTCATCGCCGATTAAACACGCCGACTACTTATAAACAAATGTTGGACAAACGCCAATAATCTCGTGTTCTATTCAATAGCTAGTCAACACATAATTACATGGGGTTTGGTTTGGTTTCACTATTAAATTAGTAAATTCGAACATTCTGAAAACTTGGCTGCACCGTAAATAAACGACGAAATGTGCACATATACACGTGTATATATATATATATATATATATATATATATATATATATATATATATACATTAGATAGGTGGAAAAATAATGTTTTTATCATATATACGTGTGTGTGTGTGTGTGTGTGTGTGTGTGTGTGTGTGTGTGTGTGTGCGTGTGTGTGTGTGTGTCATAAAACGATATAATTTTTGTACCAACCTAGCAGGACCCGCTAACCGGCGTTGCCCGCTGGGAGCATGCCGCTCTCCTCTCGTAGAAAAATTGAAAGTACTGCTTTTGTTGTTGTTGTTGTTGTTGTTGTTGTTGTTGTTGTTGTTGTTGTTGTTGTTGTTGTTGCCCAACAACCAACCTCCTCATGTTTAGAAAAATTTTTCGGAATAGACACCCCCAACCTACTCATGTTAAGAACGGCTTTCTGACTGGTCATAGGAAACATTGCCATGTTAAGAACAGCTTTCAAAATGGTCACCGGCAAAATTCCCATGTTAAGAACGGCTTTCGGAATGGTCAGTGTCAACGTTCCCATGTTAAGAACGGCTTTCAGAATGGTCACCCCATTTTGGTAGTGTGGGTGACTGTCAAAATATTTGCGACAAATTCAGCTTTGATAGTTACTGTCAAGATCCCACGCGCAAATACTATGAACCAAGAAAGAAGTTAGGGAGGGAGTAGGAGTTTCAATTGGATATAATAAGATTTTATCCTCGCCCGCGCATACTAATCTGGCGGCCAGTGATATAAAGTGCATAATACAGGCTTGATATGGAAAAAAAACTACTTGTATCCGGCAAATATAAATCAAATGTTCTTAATCGGCGGAAAAACTTATAAAAGTCGTCATTTTAAAGGAAAGTGTGTCGATGGATATAAGGTAAAAATTTCGCAACCCCCAAAAAATGCTCTATAATCAACAACGCCAGTACTGCTGCTGCTGCTGTTGTTGTTGTTGTTGTTGTTGTTGTTGTTGTTGTTGTTGTATCCCCTCACTCATCATGGTAAGAACGACTTTCAGAGCGGACACCTCCAACATTTTTATATTAAGAACGGCTTTCGTAACGGACTTCTAACCTCCTCTGGTCAGCCGTAACATCCCCATGTTAAAAACAGCTCTCGGAATATACACATCCATCTTGTGAGTGAGAAAAGATACGTTCAAATTTTCATGTAGGACGCTGAAACCAAACATTAAAAAAAAAGTTCGTCTTATTTACTAAGATTCGTAATGTGTGTAGCTGAAATTGAAAGTGTAATTACGAAAGGTCATGCTTATAAGAGTTCTAGCATATTTTTATTTGGTGTAATATTTATAATTTCGCCCCTATCTACCAACCAGAAAAGGAATAAACATTCCCCATTGCAAGGTAATTTCCAGATCCGCACATATAAATAAGAAAGAACTATACTCAATGATGCGTCATCTCTGTTGGTACTAAAGTAATTCAATTCTATAGCCATAGTTACACAGCCCTGCTCTTCTCATCTTTAATGTTAACCCATCAGCTTTAACTGCAAGTAACGTTACCTCTTTCTCAACGAACTCTTATTCTTACTATCTATATTCTTATTATTTCTCATATATATATTTATGTAAATAAATCTACATTATTTCACTAATATATATCGGTATGTTTTCGTCATCAGTATGCGACCTTGTGCTTCGCAATCACTGCCATTCATTAACAACATGGAGGATTGGACCCCAATAACATAAACAAGCCATCCTGTCCCCTTCACCAATTTGTAAATATCTCCTGCCCATGTTTCCAGCACTTGTCGGCTGAATCGTTTTCTGGATCTGTTGTAAATCGCTCCGGTCGCATAATTGTCCCATTCTTAATTAGGGGGTAAAAATTGGTTTCCTTTTTTATAATAATTGTAGTTATGTTACCTACACTGATTATTATTATAATTAATAGTATGACTATTGGTATACTTTCTTTATGTCTAAATCTATACTTTTGTATATATGAGTGTATATGTAGGTATATATGGGTGTGTATGTATGGATATATTGTGTAAGTGTGCGCATTTGTATGTATATGTCTAGTTGTCCGGGTATATATATAAATATGTATGCGCGCATGTATGTGTACATGTATACATATATATGTATTCATATGCTTGTATGTAACTATGTGTATGTTAATACATGTGTAGAAAACTTTTCCCACTTAAATATTATTAAATAGTATAATGTTATTGATACTACCGATCTTTAGACACTTTTCAGTAAGGTATTATTATTACTTTATTATTTTTGTTTTAGTTTATTTAACATTGAACTATTACCGTAAGGATTATAAAATAAATATAAAACGTTCTATTAATACGCTTAGCCTTGGTTTTACAATTCACTCATAAACATTAGTATATTCTAAACCTTTATTTCAATGCTCCGTTTCAAGGGAAACTATAAATGCGTATAAAATTAACAAGAATAGCACCTTATGAATCGTATATATAATTTGAGTTGACTGAGCAAATGCGACTTAAACTGACAAAGGAATTTAAGATGAAACTAGTATAAATTTTGAAATAACGCAATGTTCCATTTGAGTTTTGGCCTCTTCTTTTTCTTTTTATTCTTATCTCTATGTTTCTTCTTGTTCCCCTTTCCTTCCCTGGCCCCGTCTCTATGTCCAGTACACAACCTGACCTCAAGTAAGCGACAGGTCAAACTTTTTTATGAGTCTTTGAACTTTATTTAAAGACATATCTATTCTGCTATGTATATATATATATATATATATATATATATATATATATATTTGTGTATGTGTAAGTGTATGTATATATGTGTGCATGTGAATGTATATATAGGCATATATGCACATGTGTTAACCCCACTTCTTACCTTTCACAACTATCTCCTCTCCCTACAACTAACACCTCACCCCATTAATAATAATTTAAACTTCTAATGATAAGCTTCCACTACACTTTGAATTATTTTTGCTGGACACACAAACAAACAAGAACTTCCCGATTCGGATATCTACTTAGCTATGCGGATTACCAAATATACAACTTGGATCTTATTACCCAACTGCTGTAAAGAACGTCCACTATGGATTTTACCACGCAATCTGGATCTACACTTTTTATATCCTTTTCTTCAAATCCTCTTGCTATAGGATTTCTGACTAATTAATTATTTTGACTTTGACTTTCTATGCCTCACTGACTTTAGCAAATAGGGTACATACCTTTATAAATATTTGCTAATATTTTCTCTCCTCTGGTGAGATGGTACACATCGAACCCCTATAGGTTAAGGAGGTGAATTTTCAAAAGAATTCTTTGTCTTGCTTAGAATATAAAAAGATCTTTGATATGAAACTCAACCACTTCATTTCAATAAGGTTTTTTTTTTAAATTAATTGAATCACAATTTAATTTATTTGCTCTATCTTGCATATCGAGCAGTTCTTATTTAGATGGGATAACTTATAGAATATTACCGCCAGTAATATTTTGGATATATTATAATCACAGGTTTCCATACCAACTGATTGTTAAATAAAAAAAATTATTCTGAAGAATATATATATATATATATATATTTATACTTGTGTGTTTATAGGTGTACTTATGTACATATAAATGTGGGCAAGTATGCGTATGTATGTATGTGTGTATGTGTATATGTATATATATAAATATATATATATATATACTTTTTATCAATATCGGTATATGATTGACATCATTATTCGTGTCACTATCACTGTTGCTGCTATTATAAATATTATCACTGTGTTTTTTTAATATTATTACTTAATTTGTTACTATAATTACTAAATTATTATTATTATTATTATTATTACATTTTTATTATCATCATGACTTTGCGACAGACTTAATAAACTATGATTCTGCAACGCTTAAAACTTTATAATCCTCACTACTCCAATTTTTTTTAATAATGGCATCGAATTTAACACATTATAGAAAAATGTGTTTCGTTCTGTCTAGAAATTTCCCGTCAGAGTAATACGAGCTTTCACGGACTGATTTTCCCCCGCTTAGCCTGAACTTAATTATTTTAAAATTTAATCTAAATCACTTTTTCTAATTAAACCGATGATGAAGGTTCTCCTACTGGATTTATCTCTTTTTACTATTAGGTCCCATTTGACTGGGGACAAGCTTCTCTTTGGGCTACTGCATTGTTCGGAAATAAAACAATTTTCATTATTTCCACTGTTTTCAAGGCTTTCCAATCGGATTATATGCATCGTTACGCTGGACTTATTTTGGACTTCATTCTTCCTAAAGAACTATTTTGCATTTCGGATAAACTTCAGAGGATTTTCATGCAAGCTTTAATATTACGCGCAGTATGTTATATATATATATATATATATATATATATATATATATATATATATATATATATATATATATACAACATTTTTTTCACTTTTTATTTGGCAATTTATAACTACAATAAATTGCGGTTTCACTTAATTCCTTAACCATCAAATTCTAGAATAGCTACAAATATAATTTGCTGATTTCTTTATGTCCTCTGAATAGAAAAATAAGAAGAATAGTATTCTTTGAAACTCTACGGAATAACGACTTTGTAAATTGTTTGTTGGAGTATTCAGTCGAACAATAAATTTTGATTATAAAGTTCAACTTACAGTTTTAATTTTCTTTCTTTTATATATATATTGATAGATATAACACACACACACACACACACACATATATATATATATATATATATATATATATATAGGTAGATACATAAATAGATAGATAGATATGGATATAGATATATAGTAACAGGCCTTAAATATGATGTTTTTATTAATGCAGATTTTGTATTTATTATTATATTACATTTGATCATATATGCAGTGATTATTTAAAAAGTTTTAAGAATTGACGTGAGCCACCATCGAGAATCAAAACTAAAATGTCTCGCTTATAATACACATTTTCCTGTGATGTTAATGATTGTCTATGAAGACACGTTTACTGCAAAGCTAAAGAGTAAAACAATAAATAGACCAATAGCTATTACGTTACGCATGCATATTATTAATGTTGTCGTTCGACCTTCACCTGGCAAATTCCATTTCTTTTTCACATATTTGCACCAAATTCTACTTGCAAAAACCCAAATATAAAGTTTCCCATGGGTTCGAATACCCTATATACGAAGTTACATGTCTGTAGATCAAAAACTGTCAGAGGAGTTTAGTAGGTACAATGTTTCAAACAAATATATATAGAAAGAGGTTTGTGTTTACTATAAGCTTTTTATGCAAATATTACGCAAGTATAAATCATGTAGAATATCTGCATGAATATAATTACATGTAATAGTAAACTGAAGATGATCATCCCATGAGAAATGGGGAATTAATAAAAAAGAATTAATGTTTAAAAGATTATGCAAATTCGGTGAAAGTATTCGCTTTTCAATCAAATCGATTGATTGCTTTAGGTAGGCGACCCACCAGGGTGCACTGAAAGTTTCCCAAGACTCCGCGCAGTTACGTATACAGTATATCTACATTGCACTGCAGAAACCTCACTGTTGATCTTATAAAATTTTATATAATAGCCTGTTTTTTTTTAAGCAAAAGTAAGGTACTCTGCTAAGTTGCGCTCTAAACAGACACATTCACTCTGAACGCACCCTGTCTTACCAAAGTACCTTCTATTGAAGTTAGACGTCGAGACCTTCTGATTGTACAGTTAGAATATTTCTGTAATGTAGAATTAAAAAAAAAACTGTCAAAATTTAATGGGAATTAAATACTACATATATATATATATTTTTTTTTTTAAATTTGCCTACTAAACTCCTCCGTCGGTTTTGGATCTACAGACATAAAACTTAATATATAGGATATCCGAAACCATACAAAACTTTATATTTGAGTTTTAGCCGGGAAAAATCGGTACAAAAGTGCGAAAATTAAAAAAAATTGAATTTTCCAGGTGAAGGTCGAACGGCGGTATTACGAATATGCATGTGTAACGTAATAGCTAGTGGTTAAATTTTGACCCAGAAAAATGATATAACAAACCATATTACCTTACTTTGAAAAATGACTTAAATTTATGAGAAAATCTTCTTCACGGAGACTTGAATAGTGTCATATATAACTAGAGATATATAGTCTTGCTTTTTAATTTACATTTTTAAATAAATCCTTACAAAATAAATAATAAAAACAATGTAAGTAAAGTTGAGTTATTTAATGGGTCACGTCTATAGTGTGGAAATGCGTCTACACATATTTATAAGATGCTCTGTCCTCCTGCCCTCTTAAAATATGTAACGTATTGTTATTCTTACAGCCTCATCTTTTCTGTATTTGCTTAATGGGTCATGTAGTACTCGACAAGAAGTAGGGTAATAATCTACCCTATTAAATCACCCCGCCCCCATTTACACGCAGAACACACAGGAACGCGAACACGCACCGATGAAGGGCGTGGTAGATAGTTACCTTCATTCACCCTCATTCTTATTAATAACAGATATGACACGCTTATTTTGTTTCGTCTCATTTAGATTTTTATCTGCCCTTCTTCCCCCTCCTCTGTCTCTCTCTCTCTCTCTCTCTCTCTCTCTCTATATATATATATATATATATATATATATATATATATATATATATATATAACGAACTTTGTCTGTGTGGCTGTGTGTGTCTGTATGAGTGTGGTAATTCGTTCCCTACGGACTTGAAAACGGCTTAGCCGGTTTTTATGAAATTTCGCACGAAGGTACTTTAGGTTTATCATTTTATCCCGGTCAACATCAGCTCATCTTGCTACCATATATATATATATATATATATATATATATATATATATATATATATATATATATATATATATATAAGATGATGATGCAAATAAAATAAATTGCACAATTTATTAACCATAAATTATTCAAAGAAATTATAATAAAGAAAAGTCTTTACCACATGGATTTTCAAAGATATCTTGTTTTCATCAGAGATATACAGTAGTAAAGAATTTATCACTGATTTGCACAAAGTTGAATATTATATATATATATATATATATATATATATATATATATATATACACGTGTATTTATATATAAATATATATGTGTGTATTTATATACGTGTATTTAAATAGAAATATATACTTTTAATATATATTTCAATAATTCTTTTAAAATTGCCACAATAAATTAAGTTCAATATAAATAAATATACACTTTTAGAGTACAGAAATAAATGTATTTCCTTTCACACTCATGTTATTTTATAATAATAATAATAATAATAATAATAATAATAATAATAATAATAATAATAATAACTAGCTGAACCCGTGGAAAATCCTCGATAGTAGGAAACATCATCACATAAGCAAACAATAGAATATCTTCAATAGAATAATCAGTACAATATTAGTATCGATCAGACTGTGAATTAAAAAATAGATATTTCTGTAGACAAATATGATGAACAACTTATGATGATATTATTAAAAGAAATAGAAGTTTAGTTTGGCTATACTTTTTTATAGAGATGTTAGTTAAATCAAAGTGACGTGTAACATTAAATAAAGCTTTTAAATAACAAATCATTTTTCTAACAATTAATCAGAAGTGACTTTCCCAAGACAATTTAAAATTAATCAGACGTGGAAACAACGCCTTTACATAGTGTTACAATTTTGGTACATTAAAAAAGTAGTTACAGAACAAGAGAGTTTTTCCTACAATTAATCAGATGTGACTTTTCCAGAGAATTTGTCTAGTATTTATATTAAATGAAGTATTGGAAAGCTAAAAATGTTTCGTATAATTGATTAGATATGACTTTTCTAGAGCATCTTCATAATTAATCAGCCGTGACTTTCCAGGAAATTCTATTTTTAATCTAAAGGAGGGTCAAGATGATAACGGTCGAAGCGAATTACCGCATTATTATTATTATTATTATTATTATTATTATTATTATTATTATTATTATTATTATTATTATTATTATTATCATCATCATCATCATCATAATCATCATCATCATCTTGATTATTATTACATGAGTGTGACGTAAATGAATCTTAGGCTTGGGATTTTTATTTCCGATATATATATATATATATATATATATATATATATATATATATATGTGTGTGTGTGTGTGTGCGTGTGTGTGTGTGTGTGTGTGTGCAACTTTATTAATTATTTTAAAATCAATATTCATTCAGCAAGGTCGAAAAGTAACTTATTTTGCCTTTGATAAAATTCATTTTTTATATATTTTTTGCCATTTTTTTCTTAGCTCTGGCAATTGATAAAACTAAAACTTTTTTTTTAACATATCACGGACGGCTATATCCAAATGAACGCGAAATGACGTCACCGGAGACGTGAATAAGGTTCCGGATCACGTGGGAGTCGTGTAGAACGTTCTAGATCACGTGGATAACGTCACAGCCGTAACAATAAGGAAAATAAATGTCGTTTTTACAAAGGAAAAGCTAGTTGAAGTTCTTTTCTAATCTTTGTCTACTTTGCAACGGAGCATACAACATGTTGCTTCCCGGAAAGCGTTACCTTTTTATATAAGCACCGACGCACGAGTGATCATATACGATAACGATCAGCACTGTTGCTTTACAGCGACGGCAACGCTGCAGCTTTATAACGTAAGTGAAAGTGAATTATTGTTAATCGCTAAGTATTTGCTCTATTCATAGTCTGAATTTAGTAGTTTTATTTGCTCCAATTCCTTTCACGATCGACTAATGCGTCTACGGGATTGCCATTTCTCATCAAACCTCATAACAAACGAAATAAAAGCGTTTTATCTAAAATTGAAAATTATGTATGCTGAAATCGACTTTTCCACAGAAACAGAAACATATTCTTGGTTCCTGTCTCGTCAATCATACCATGGCGTATCAATGATTAGACAAAAACAAATACCAGAACGAGTTCGCCTGTACAACGAGTACTGTTGGCTGAATCTGCTACTAGTTTCACCCTCTTAGGCAAGATCCAAAAAGAATCTTAAATCTAATAGATATCGCAACATCGGCCAAGCTTCAAGCTTTGTGCCTGTTTTTCAAGTACATTACTTGAACGTTCTGGAATGAACTCATAGCACTTTCGCCTCCATCGACGTACATACTCCCGACTAGCATGGCAAACAGAAGAATGGTAAACCTTCAATTCTGTGATGCATAGATGCCGAAATAGATTACTCTAATAGTCTCTTTCCTCGGACTGCTTGACTTTGGAAGTGCCTCATAGTCTCCTGCTCCCCTGTCTGTACTGACCTGCAAAAACTTGAATGTAAATTGAACACACATCTTACTGCTTAACTGGCCAAAGTTAGGCACGATCCCAAATAGTAAGTCCTTACGTTCTAAATGCCAACATTCCGTGGGGTGGAAAAGAGTACAAATTTTATAAACGAATTCCAATTTTTAATTAATACATGAAGAGTCGTCACTAGGGCTAGGAAACAGCATATTCCTTTCATTATTTGACTCTCGAGTGTGTATCCATTGATATCTTATATGCTTTTATATAAAGTGATGTGCTTCTCGGTTGGGTAACTGTGTCTAACTGTGTCGGATATATACTCGAGAGTCAAAATAATGAAAAGATTATTCTGTTGCCATAGCCCTAGTCGTCACATATGTAAAAAAAAAAGAAAAAGAAACAAATCACCCTAACCAGCCTTGAGAGTTAAAAACCGACTTCGAAATCTAGTGGATGATGGTCTTTTATCTTCCCTGCAACCTATTTCCCACAAAAGAGACATTGCGGACCTGTCTCTGGTTTATCGTTATTTTCATGGCAAGTGCTTATCTCAGCTTCAATATTTGCTAAACTTTCACAAAAAACACACACACACACACGTCTATCGACAACTATCAACGATTTTCCACCACTCTCTTTCTCTGCCTTAATCTAAACGCACATTACATGAACTGGTCTGCTTTCCAGCTGACTGCAATATGGGCGTCTTCAAGTCCAATGTAAACAAATTCTAGTCCTCTTAAAATGTCAAATTATTCCCAATTTCAATCACTAACGATTATTACGCTCTTGTCCGGTGATCACCGTTCACTCATTAACTTTTTTTCTTGAGTGACCCCCGGGCTTTCATAAGTGGTGACACCCTTGTAAAAAACATTTAAAATCATGTTGCTATGCTGAGGAATCTGAAGGTCGGGTTCTCAGGAATGGTGTTGTCCTCCATGGCAATTGATGGCTGTAGATAATTCTTAAAGATATAACACGATCAGCCAGTCACTGGTGTGTGACCAACTCCCGTGTTACACCCAACCTCGTAGACACGGTTCCATGATGATGTGAAGATGGGCCAGTCGTTAGGGTCTGAGGATCAAGAGGAAAAGCATACCTGAGATGTTGGATGTGGATGTACGACTCCTTTATTCTCTCAGGAAACGTCTTGACCTTTTGTGGCATTCGGGTTGGAATTTTCCTTTTCCTCAGGGCCGCTTCATTCTTTAATGAAGACATTTATGTCAGAAACAGGAAAACGACACGCGCGACACTATCGTAATATATTTATATAATCTTAACTATTTATTTTACAAAAAATGTATTACAATACAATAAACGAATTATAATTAATTTTTACAATTAATACTGGACAATAGACTCTTTTTTTTACATAGGAATCACCACATTACCAAGGCCAAGAGTCCACTCATGGATAAGGGTTAAAGAGTGTACAGAAGAAATTGGACATTATAGTAATCATTAGTTATGAAAATTTGGTAAAGTTGATAACTTATAGGGAACGGCTCATCAAGAACTTATTTACGTTAGACTTGAAGAGAACCATATTGTAGTCAACCGGAAAGCAGGAAAACGGAAGACAATTCCACACGTGTGCAGTTCTAAGAAAGAAGCTTTGTTCATGGAATCTACGCGTAGGTTTAGGCACAGGTAAAGAGTGGGGGGAATTATTGATAGTGTATACAGCTAGACGAGTGTGTCTTGTGAAAGTTTTGCGAGGGGGGACCATAGACTAAAGCTCAGTCGAACACTTTCCATGAAAATAACGATACATCAGAGACAAACTCGCAACATCTCTTCTGTGAGATAGAGGTTGCAAGGAGGAGAAAAGGACATCTCCTACGAGGCTACGAAGTCTATTTTGAACTCTATCAAGGCAGGACAAGTCCTTTCTAGCAGCTCCTGCCCAGATATGGCAACAGTATTCCATCCTTGGACGTACCTGGCTTTTATATAGATAGAAAATTGCATCGGCAGTGAGATATCTACTGGATCGATAGAAAGATCCCACAATTTTTCCAGCGACCTTGGCAACAGATTTGATGTACATGTTCCATTTAAGATCAGTAGTAACGGTCAAGCCCATAAGCTTGTCAAAACTTGAGGCCTCCTGAAGACGAGAGCCATTCATTTCAATTGATGACAGATGTGGATCAGAGTGTTGATGATGTAAAGAGAGAAGCTTGGTTTTAGATGCATTAAAAGTAACCAACCACTCCTTTCCCCATTGTACTACGTGCTCAAGATCAGATAAGAGAGAATTGGACATAACTTGGTCGTTTACTGTCTTAGATGTGCTACCATAAATGGTAGTGTCATCAGCATAAATGTCTACAAATGATGTAAGGATGTGATTTGGAAGATCATTAATGTAGATCAGGAAAAGTGTTGGGTCCAGGATAGACTACTGGGGGACTCCAGCATTAATACTGTGAGCTTCTGATTCTTGCCCCTCAACTACTACTCTTATGAACCTATCAGAAAGAAATGATTTAATAACTGAGAAGAAATTTTCAGCTATACCATAGCTAGAGATCTTGTGAAGTAAATCTTTATGCCATACACTATCAAAGGCCTTAGATATGTCAAGAGCAATTGCCCTAGAAAGGTTACCTCCGTCGAGAGATTTGCTAATCCTATGAGATATAACTGTAAGCACATCTGCTGTAGATCTAGCAGAACGGAAACCATATTGAGTGTCACTAAGAATTTATTTTCGTTGAGATGGTTGATTACTTCTGTATTTAACACAGATTCCAGCAACTTACTGATGACGCACAGGAGACTTATTGGCCTGTACTGAGAGGGGGATGAGCGATCACCTGAATTCTTAAATACAGGGCATACTGATGATATTTTCCAGGGTGATGGGAAGCTATTTTCCTTAAGACAACGTTTAAACAGTTTTGTAAGTATGGGCACTAGTTCTGGTTGTAGTTTTTTTAGTACTATAATTGGAATACCGTCAGGGCCAGTTGCTTTACTGGAATCAAGGTTTTTGATTAGTTTGGCAACATCACGTACAGATATATGCATATCACATAGCGTGTTTTCTGATACAGGAGGAAATATTGGGGGTTGGCGGCCTTAGTCGCAAAGGGTAGAATTAGCTGCAAAGTTCTTGGCAAAGAGTTTGGCTTTGTCTGATGCTAACGAGATTACCTCAAGTCCATTGATGATAGTTGAGATAGAGTACACGCTTCTGTTCAGGATTCTGTTTGCTATTTGCCAAAACTGGTGGGAACCAAGCCGCTGCTCAGCTACTTTGAACTTGACAGACTGAGCATACAACTCTCTTGCGTTCTTTATTACTTTCTTACAATGGTTGCTGGCAGTCCTGAAAACGGCTTTAGTTTCCATACATCTATTATGTTGGAAGCAGTGGAAAAAGTGATTTCTGTGCGCAATGGCGGCAGCACATTCTGGAGAGAACCATGGCTGGCTGTTAGGTTTTTGCTGAAACTTTTACGAGGGTATGAAACGGTCTATACCTACAATTACCCATTCCGTCAGGTCTGATACTATAGAGGACACATCCTTTTTAAACGTGGAACGCAGAGGTAGATCCGATATAAATGTACGGATGCTATTCCAGTCAGCCTTAGTGTATCGATATACTGTACGGTGGAGAGGTACGTCTGGGGACTTATTACATTTCATTTTTTATTTTAATTGATACAACAGAGTGGTCGGAAGATCCAAGAGGAGACAAAACAGAAACTGAACATAGTTCAGGGCAAGTTGTGAGAAAAATGTCTAGTAGACTCGCATACTGGCTGGTGGGTTCGTGAACAATCTAACATAATCTTTAAAACATAATTGAACAATAATTGTTGACTTTTGAATTTTAAACTTTAATTTTTTATTCAAGCCATCATATAAAAATATTTTTATAAAATAAAGAGTAGATTCTTTTATAAGATAGGGGAGCGACTGAAATGAATGTTTCTGTTTAAGGCACAATCGGGACAGGCTATTCGATTTTCGAATTTTAAACTTTAATTCAAGCCTTTACATAATTTAATGACATCAATAGTAAGTTCCGTACAATATTATGAACTAAGTCACTGCAGGGAGGCATGTGAAGATTCCTTTTGTTGCATTGTGGTGGGACTCCATCTACAGCCGGCTATCAATCGATTTGATTGACAAAAGTTCACCAATTTCGATGAGAATAAAATTACAGTGTAGAACGTTTGTATACGCTCACTCAATTCCGGCCAACGTTGTCTCCCTGCTTTAGCAATGTAGGAAACCAGATTCAACATCTGACGATTTAAAATCAAAAAGTGCAGAATATATTTATTTATTAAAACGAAAAGTAATATTCTACCCATAAAGGAGTTCAAATTAGGAAAATCCATTTTTTTTTGTCTTAGGTTCCATGTTGATGGTACTTTGATCTTCTGCATGTTCGTCTTGTTGGAGACGGAAATCCGTTGATCATTTTGAAAGGAACTCAAGAGACTCGACTTATTATTTAGGGCGTAAAAAGTAGATAAAAGCTTTACAAGTGCTTCCACAGATTTTGCTGCGATAAAACTACTGCCTTTGCGTGTCCTTACTCGCTTCTTGATCCGTGCGAGCACACGTATAAAAAAAGTACATAAATACGGGATAACTATCACCCAAACAAACGGTAAATCTGAAGAAGCCCGGCGATCTTACCGACTGCAACGTAAGTATAAATATTGACGAGGATAATTATAATATCTCTGAAGAAAAAAAAGGGAGGGGAATGTCACGTTTGGAAAAAATATGTATTTTCATGGCTATATTTGACAAATAATGAAAAAAATAATAATTGATTCACTTATCATTAGCTTTATAGAGAAACGGTGACCAAAATGCGTGACTCGATATTATTTCTTAGTTCAAAGCTTTCAAAAATCAATAAAAGTCAATCATTACGTGGCTGAATCTTCGATTACGGTTTCAGAAAATAAATCACGTCTTAGAGTAACTGATATACAAGCTGTCTCAAAAAATCAATGAGATAAGATTAAGATGATGTTTTATATGTGTCAAGGAGCGTTTTTCGTGTAAGGTTTATTTAGCCAATAGTGTTGCATATGGGGTTCATATTGAGTGTGTATATATCGGGGTACATATTGGAGACATGTATATATCGGGGTACATATTGGAGACATGTATATATCGGGGTACATATTGGAGACATGTATATATCGGGGTACATATTGGAGACATGTATATATCGGGGTACATATTGGAGACATGTATATATCGGGGTACATATTGGAGACATGTATATATCGGGGTACATATTAGAGACATCTATATATCGGGGTACATATTAGAGACATGTATATATCGGGGTACATATTGGAGACATGTATATATCGGGGTACATATTGGAAACATGTATATATCGGTGTACATATTGGAGACATGTATATATTGGGGTACATATTGGAGACATGTATATATCGGGGTACATATTAGAGACATGTATATATCGGGGTACATATTAGAGACATGTATATATCGGGGTATATATTGGAGACATGTATAGCAGGGACTCAGAACAAGGATGATAATGACATTTGTATAGATTACACGACCACGACTGTGACGATTCTTGGGGACTCCATATTATTATTACGGAGCTGATATATTTATGCAACGGTTCTTGTTGCTCATTAGAGAGGAGGGAAGAGACATTATTGATGAGGATGGCTAGAACCTTACTTGGAAGGGATTATACAATGTTCATTTAAGATGATCATACAAAACACATTTACCTTTCAGTTGGTGGAATGACGAAACGGAGACAAACAATTAAAAAATATAGATGGTGATTTCTTCGTTCATCTGCCGGACGATTGATGATGTCCGGGATTCAAGCCTTTTGACTACATGGTCTCCCCCCCCCCCTTCGCCTTTAAGGGGATCAGCTCCACTGAGTCGCTATCCTCTTACTTCGAATCCATCTCAATTTTGTTTAGAATCTCCTTTGTTTATGACATCAGATTGTCGCTTTTCCAGGTGACTAAATTTCACCTGGAGTTTACATATGTTTGTCCAAACACATTTTTGGCAAACAAAGAATTCCCAATTTTAAGTGTTCAATATTTTTAATTTATAAACATGCATTGTCCATTCTTTTAATTGGCACATTTTATATCCAGTTATTTCTAAAAGAAAACACAGTCGCTCTTTTCTGACATAAATAATATTTAATCATTTCTAAAAGACTTAACAATTGACTGCATTCCTAGGATTTCAATTATCCATTATCTTTTAACACTTGCCTTCAGGGTTCGATTCTAGCCTTTTCCTAATATCATTTTCACTTATCTAGTCTGCCTTGAGAAAGGCAAAATCTTTACGGGAGTAAATCGTGATAAAATCCAGCTTGGGCTTCTGATAAGCGTGTGATGAAGCAGTGCAACGCCTTTCCAGCAACTCCTGAATCTGTGCTTCCTCCGACCGTAACGGCTTATTTTTCCGTTGGGCTTAGTAACTGGGCAAACATAGGCCTCCTTATCACCTGCCGAAGCCTGCATTCGGAGAGACAACTCCAGCTTCGACGTTTTAGCTACAGCAAACGCTGCAGTGCACTAGAACCCCTTTGTAATCGATTTTTCCTCGTGTTATCTTTAGTTCGTGGTGAATAGAACTATACAAATGTAATTATTCTATAATATTTTGTCATATGAAATAAATAGGTTAATATTTATTAAATATCAACTAAGTCTGTGATACTATCGACGCCCCTAAGTGTTAAGAAGTCAAAAAAAAGAGAAAAATGTAACAAAACGCGGAAATAAATTTATCAACAGAACAATAGATAGAGAGTTGTTCAAAAAGAAATACAAAAGATGGGGCCCTTATCGTGTAGAGGGTCGATAGAGTCACGCGCACGCACGCGCACACTAACACACACACACACACACAAATAAATACACACACAAACATAGTGCAAGTAATATGTACAGAATGTGTCCGAGTTTTTTATGTTGCCGTTTTAGTATAGGTTTTAATAATTGTGAACCGTGCGCGCCACTCTTGACGGAGACCGATGTGAGAGACGATGATACGACATGGAGAGAAGATGAAGGAGAAAATGACAACGGAACCAACGTTGGGGTTAGCGATGTTTTCGAGAGGATTAACGCGTGGTAGAAAACGTCTGCAGTGTAAGCTCTCGAAACTGACGCTCCTGACGATGACGCTTATTTTTTAATTATTTTGTTATCATTTTAAAGGATTGTGTTGATGCATATACAAAACCAATCCCATTAATTCTTTTAAGATAGTGTGTAACCTATATGTAAAATAACAGTTCATTAAAACACATCCAGATCACATCGGGGTCACCAATTTGTGAAAGGCGAATTTGGCCGCAGTTTGTTATTGGTGGAGGATTGATTAGTTGCATAGTCCTCTTAGCCAAGAAATAAGTTCACCGAAGTTATATTCACAATCAATCTACATTAATTTACAGAATGGATGCAATAGAAATGTTAAACACTTCAACGACGAAGATCTGTAAGTGACTATTTCTTGCGGAATTGTTTCAGGAATCTTTTGTGGGCGTACAAATGTGTTTTGCATCCAGGCAAAACAGGGCAGTGGATTGGACGCGTCTGCGTGATGCGAGGTCCAAGCGAGAGAGAATGAGAGAATAAGAGAGAGAGAAAGAAAGAGAGAGAGAGAGAGAGGGAGAGAAATACAAACCGAATACGGAATTGATGTGTTTTGTCCCCTTGTGGCAGGAATTAAAGATCGATAATTAAGTTTACCTTAATGTTATACGTATGTGTCTGTGTGTTCGGTTGTATGTGGAACTCAGTTCCCATACATATTGTATGTGTTAGATTTTTTTCACAACAAGAATATGGATCAGTGTTTGTTCCAAGGGAAGATAATTCGGAAAGGAAATGATTTTGCATATATAGAATGCAATCTCAAAGTTATGCAATCGGTTTTCAAAAACCCTTGTCCACTGACTGTTATAACTAAGAGAAATAGAAAGAATGCTGATTATTAGCTACCTATAATGCTCTATTAATTAGAATTAATTTTGCATCATGAGGAATAATAGCGTAATATACATACATACATACATACATACATGCATGCATATATATATATATATGTATATATATATATATATATATATATATATATACATAATTAAATAACTATTTTATGGAAATCCTTAATACGATAAAATATACTTAATATTGGAAATAGAGCATTATTATATAAGAGAATATGAATATATATATATATTTAATAAATTAATATATATATATAAATATAAGTGAATATATATATACAATAAAGAAATATATACAATATATATGGCTTTACTAACGTGAAAAAATTTAAATGTAATGTTAACAGACATCTCACTCCTCTCTTTACATAGATCTCTGTTAGCTTGGTTCCAAATAGAAGCCTTTTACGTCTTACAATCGACTTTAGGGGTGAATAAGAGAAAAAGAAACTTTTGTCTTATTCTTACTAAGCTGATTTCTATTCTAGCTGAATATGTTCTGCAAATGTGTTACCAATAATGTTTGTATAAATATAAATGTCCATTAAAAAGTATGTACGCAGGAGAAGTTGCAAACCTTATGTAATGAACTATGAAATAACAAGGACCGACGTATATCATTTCTGATCTATTCAAACTCGATGCAAAAGGACAATTTTTCATATCGCTTTACACAAGACAATACGTATGTCTGCTATCTTTTGCGTGGAATTTGTCCAGATAAGGCGTCGCTTCACCGAACGCATGAAGGGCTAATTAAACGAGAGTCAATGCAATCCACGTTCACCATATTTAATCAAATGTATATATATATATATATATATATATATATATATATATATATACACTGACATAGCTTTATGCTTGAATGTTTTTTTTACTTTTTTTTTTACTACCTATGGATTTTTTTTATTAATAAGGAAATGAATATGACCGCCATTTCAGCATTTCATTTTCTGCCTTATTTATGTCGACTAAATACACATTTTTTCTAAGTATTTGCCACTTATCAAGACAGAAAGGCAACCCAAGCATAAAGATTAATGAGTTTCTCAATTGGGTAAGAAGAGAAAACCACGTATATATATATATATATATATATATATATATATATATATATATATATATATATATATATATATATATATATATATATATATATATATACTACTTGGATGTCCTGCGTTGCTCAGTCATACAATACACTTAAACATGATATTTTAATTTACGCTGACTGCGTATGTATTATTATAAAATCAATACTCTATTGAATATTATATATTACGAGGAATAATTTGCTCAGTGGACTAATTCGCATCAAAAATAAAATAATAATAATGATAATATCGTTTATCAAATTCAGTCTGTGTTTATTTACAATATCACGTCAGCTGATATTTGGGCTTAACGATCTTAAAAGTCATCTTTCTAATCTCATACATAAAATATAAGAATCTTTACAGTATGTTTTACGTTACGCCGAAAATATTACACCGATGTAATGTAAAATATTCCCATGTAAAAATTCTTTTTTATCTATAAGAGAAGAAGATGGGATTTTTTTAAGATCGATTTTTTTTTTCGATTTTCGATATTTATCGGGTTAATTTCTGTACAAACCATATCCAAGAACATTGCCAGACATAGATTAACTTAGTGTGAACTTTGCAAAATATAGGCTCAGCCGTTTCGGAACCTATAAGGAAGAAACTCTCTCGCACACATACACTCACACACAAAGTGACTTTTATATGATAGTAGAGATGAAGAGATGCAAACGAGTGTGGAATTTGAGAAAGTCTTACAAGTTAGCAATTAATTAATAGCTTTGAAGCGTTCCATTTATTTTTAACATTAAAAGAAGGCCAGAAAATAAGTCATGCTAGGAACGTAAAAACTGCGAACTGTAACTGCGTCAGCACTAACTCTATTCGGGTTTAACCGGCTTCCCCAAAAGGAGGAAGTGTCATAGGAGTATGAATTCACAAGCGGTCCCCGATATATCCCTGTCAGGGGAGATGACGACGTTAGGTTTTTGCAATTCTTGCAGGGAGGTGTCGACGTCCTCCGACATACAGCGCCTGGAATTTCCAAATTTGTCACCCATTTTAGTAAGGACCAGGCTCAACGTTGCTTAACTTCAGTGATCTGACGGGAACCAGTGTGTCAACGTGATAATGCCGTAGGAACGTGTTAAGATATTAATCCGTATGTAATTACTTGTAAAATGCGTACAATTATTTGTAAATTATATCGTTTAATTAAATTGTTAGTTCTACAGCTGTGTCATGATGCCTCATTTACAAAAAAAGGGAGACAACTTAATTTTAACTACATTATTATAATTAAATCATTCATCCTATAATAAATAACAAAAAATCTGAATCTGCAAACAATTTTTTTAAATGATTGTTTCAAACGATATTTTATACGACTATAAGCTCCCACAAAAAAAAATCTATAATAAAAAAAAATACCAGAGAAACCCGCTACATCATGACATCATGGCAAAACATTGCACGATGATGGTCTCCACCTAGGGATGGTGCACACCATTATTCAAGGTAATTGTCAAAGGTCAAGGTCATTGCCTCTGTATATATATACTCTCCTATAACCCACACCAGAGGACCGATCATGGCCAAATCTGACATGATGATGGTCTCCGACCTTGGAATGGTGCACACTATTTTTCAAGGCCAAGGTCAAAGGTTTAAGTCGGGACTTTGTTATACGCTCGGTAACCACAAAGCGAGTGCCCGACCGTATAGCAAAGGCCCGCGGGAAGCGTGGGTATTTGTTTGGTATATATATATATATATATATATATATATATATGTATATATATATATGTATATATATATGTGTGTGCGTGTGTGTGCGAGTTTGTATAATATGAAATGCAGTCTTGTTCATATATAATATGAAATGAAATTTGTCTGTGCGTATGAATGTGAGTATATTCTAAATAAACTCTGAGAAGGCTAGGCCTATTTTTAAGAAACTTTACACACATACATTTTCCCCATTTTCAGATGAACAAACAAGGTACATTGCCACTTTGATGTAGGGAGATACTAACAGGGACATAATTTGCATGGATACTATATAGGGAGTTGAGCAACGAGATGCCCGTTCACATTACACGTTTTCATGTCCATACAGTTGGGAAAGTAGTAACCCAGAAAGTAATTCCAAAGCCTAGCAGTTCTGGAGAATAAAGTATAAGAGTAGAAGGTTTTCTTACATCTAGGGATCTCTACTGTTTAAAGGTAGGATTTTGGGGATTGTCAGGTTTTTCGGGTGTATTTACGTAGAAGGAGTACAAGGAGTTCGTCGGAGCATTTGCCATTAAAATACTTGTAGAACAGGCAGAGAGATATAATATTTCGTCGATAGGACATAGGTTAAATTCTTGATGACAGTTTAGGAACTATCAAGTTGGCGACTCTCTTTTGAACCCTGTCCAGGAGCGAGAGACTTGTATCAGGTGCACCAGCACAAATGTGACAACAGTACTCCATACATGAGCAAATAGTGGCCTTTAGAGACACAGGATACTTTCATGCGTAAGTAGCTTTCTAGCACGGTAGAGAGTGCCCACTTTCTTCGCACTGACAGTATTTTTATATAAGTTTTTTATCGGAATGTCTTCGATAAGTATCGATAATCTACAAAAAATTATGAAAGAAGGAACAAACGATTTTGACAAAACTTATGCCTTACGCAGAGTAACATCACAAGTTCATTAGAAAAGTTTTATTAACACACAAGCAGGAAGGCTTAGTATATTAAATAAACAGTAGGTTCTTTGATATGATAGGAAAGCGTTCGAAATGAATGTTTCTGTTTAGAGCAAAACTGAACGATGATACTTGACTCTTACATTTTAAATTTTAATTCAAGCCGTTATACATAAAAATAATTTTATAAAATATCAAATAGATTCTCTACACTGCAATGTAGACTGCGGTGGTATCGTGGACTAATTCACGGCGATGAGGCATGTAAAGTTTCCACTAGAGTAGATAATCTATCGATTTGATTGTAAAATGGACGATTTCACTGATTTTGCTGATAATAAAAGTATAAACGTGTGAAACATTTATTGATCATTATTCAATCCCGGGCAACAGCGGGTTTTCCTGCTAGTTTGTAATATGTTTCTTATGTGAGGACTTATAGTAATACAAATTGTCGTTTAAAATAATCATTAAAAAAATATTGTCAGATTCCTTTTTTTTTGTTTTTTTTTTTAATGTAAAGAGCGGTGGGTGTATGTATATATTTATTACCTAGGACGATTAAAATCAATTCCTACAACAGAAAAATTTTTAATCACTTCTCTATTTCCACACAAGGATTAACATCGAGATATAATGCTAATGTTATAATAGTAATGTCTAGAATTCTTGATCCAATCTTGATCAAAGAATTTTGGGAAATATCTCAAATGCAAAGCTCACTAGATGTTAAGAGAAAATTAAAATTTAGCGAATCCTGTATAATTGGAGTTTCATGACTATAGAACTCTTATAATGCCAATCTGAATATCTTAATTATGAAATAAGAAATTATGCCTCTATTGTTTCACTAAAAAACTACATTTCAATTTTAAGGGCGATCATACAAGCACAGACTTTCTTTTGCTATTTCAGATATTTAATAATAATTTAATTATATTGTATCCATAGGCATCGGACATCGATTAAGCAAGATTCTTTATATTCTGTAACGTGACCGTTACGCTCGAACCGTGATCGTTACAGTTCAACCCGCTCTCGGATACCAACGAAAACGAAACAAACAAAAAAAACTAACCATTAAGATTTTTTTATTCAATTTAACCTTATATAATCAATTAAAAATTAAAATAAAACTTAAAAATTTGTTATATTTTTTACTGGAGTATCTTGTCTTCTTATTTTCCATTTCTAACAACTAGTCCTTTTATTTTCCATGTTTAAATCTTAACCATATTACTTTTCATGCTCGCATTTTTCTATGTAATCCATGATTTTCCAGCTTTTGCTTTGAAATAAAATTCTCTTTCTGTCTTACTTGTTACCTGTGAATTATTACCAACAGTACAGCTGAGCGACACATCGGTTCAGTGGTTAATTATTAGCGCAGTGTTTTTGCTACGTCATCATCTCCGCCGTTCCTAGCCGATTTGAGGTAGCGTCACAGAGTTGGTTATTATGGTAACAAACAGCCAATAAAAAAATGTCTCTTTGTTCCTTACAGATTCTGCGAATTTTTTAACACAGTAATTTTATTATAACTTTTGTTTTAGTGAACGAAAATTAAAAAAATACTTTTTTAAATATAGCTGAGAAGGTGACTTATGAATTATAAAAATTGTTTGACATTTGGTCGCAAAATGAGTGAGCAATGAAGTTCTAAACAGTTCTAAATGAGTAACCATATATTAAAACACGGTAGTGTTTGAATGATAATGATTGTATTGCTGTGGTTTTCTTATATGTTAATCTAATGAAATTCAACTGTTTATAATATATTGCCTAATAATAAATATAATTGTATTATTGAAAAATTTTCTATACTTATACAAACATTATTAGCTACATTTATACAAACATATTTCTTTTGTGATTTCTTTCGAACTCCAGCATCTTTATACCTGAACTTGTAGTCTGATGACACTGGATTTCGAGGAAAATCACAACTGAATCATGTATGCACATATGTAGCCATTAATGTTTTTATAAATAGTTAAGGACCCCTTTTAATGTATATATTCTGTTTTGTTGTTGAATATTGTCCTGACCTCTGATCATGGCAACCGGCTGTTATGGCTTCATAAATTCTCTTGAATTTAAAATATTGATTGCCGATGGCCGTAATGAATAACACTGGCCCGTAAAGCAAAGGTTGACTTCATGGACTTAGTTAAAATTTCCCGACAAGCAGTAATTATCACTTCCTGGACTGATGATTGCGTAAGCATAAAACACTATTGGCTGAAGGTGTATAAAATTATGCGTATGAACGTGTCTGTCTGTGTGTCTGTGTGTGTATCTGTGTACATTTCCCTATGCAATAACTCTGTCAATGTTTAGTCTAGAGACTCGAAATTTAAGATACAGGGAACTGAGATTTGGGAAAATCGAAGTGATTGGTTTTCGGCCAGAAATTTTGCGATTAGGGGGTCAAAGTTCAACGATTTAACCTTTGAGAACTCTACCAAACTCCTCTGACAATTTTGGGTTTACGCACTTGAAATTTTAGATATAGGTTCCTTTGACATGGACCTAACTTAATAACTTGATTTGAGCCCAAAACAAAAAATTTGAAGGGGTCATAATAGGGTCAAAGTTTTTAAAAAAATCACCTCTGCGGTCTCTTTCAAATTACTCAGACAATTTCTGGTCTAAATATTTGAAATTTTACATAAAGGGTATTCAGAGATAGGGCAAGCTTTTTCATCAGTTTGGGTGGAAAATTTTTAGTTACCAATATATAAATGTATGTGTGTATGTATGTCTGTTTGCATGTCTGCCTTAAACTTTCAATAGAGGCGACGGATTTTACCAAGATCAGTATCGTTTTAAAGTTCCACCTTTCATACGACAAATATCGAAAAATTGGCTAAAAACATTAATATCTTCCCCTTCAACTAGGCACTTTTCTACAGGGGGTGTCACTTTTTTCGCCGATATTTTGAAAGTTATCCTCTCCTCTAGATTGTCTAGCCTTAATTTTAAAATATGTCGCTTCCGGTTTGGCGGTGGTCGTAACAGCATAAACGTTAGGTTTTACCCCGTTCTTTTCCGCCTTTGCGGTACGGTTTCGAGCCTGCCTTCCTACTACCACTTTTTTTTTTTTGCTCAACATACACATCCAAACGCCCGGGCAATGCCGGGCTGAAATACTAGTGTGTATATATATATATATATATATATATATATATATATATATATATATATATATATATATATATATATAATTATCTTTTTAGGGTGTGACGTTTTGTTGGTCTCTCAAGTGTAAAATAACACATTTATTGCTAACCGTGCTAATTTTATTAACGCATCTTAAGAATGGATTGCATGGACGCATGTTAAGAATGGATTGCATGGACGCATGTTAAGAATGCCAGTTTCATTTTATTGTCTTCTCCTCAGGTTACCAGGAAAGTCTATGTTGGCGCGAATGTTTTCGTTGGCGGTAAATAAGTTGAGTCTTATTTGTTCTACCGACGTGCAAATAGTACGTACAGGAAAGCGATTACTTTTCCTTTTCCATGGAGTATTTTTCCGGACCCCCTCCTGTCCAAATGAATAAATAACAAAAACAAAAAACTGAAAAATAAAAATAAGACCCTGTTCCTGAAATAGATCAGAATATCAGTATTATGCTATCTTACTTGATAAAATCCCGGAGGCGAGGGGCACGCTTTGGAATTGATATCCAATCATCGGTGAGGTTTATGTCTGAAATTTTTTGCGCCTCAGGATAGTTTATTAGTTTGTTACTGTTGGACAGGCTAGAAATGAATGTCAGGTGTGGAAACATTGAACCATTAAAACCCTTATGAATCGAACGTTAGAATATATAAGTCGCTTTCTGTGATGCGGTTCAACCCAGCCGCTGTTATGAGGTCATATTTTGGATCGAATTTGTTGGTTTATTTGTGTATAGCTTCCATCTCGCTTGACCAGTCGTTGTCTTACATGAGCGAAAACAATCGGTCAATTTGTTTTAATGTTGGGGTGTTTAAGTAAAACGTTACCAAAAAACGAAAGCACATTTTGGGGGATAACCTCGGTTCTTTGTATTATTTAGATTCTTCGGATTTCTGTTCTCATCTTGCCTATTATTTTCACAGCGTTTCGGTCGATCTAACCTTCGGCCTTCTTCATGTGTATATTGTTGAACTCGGAAACTTTCTGTCAAACTTGGAAATCTGCATGGAATTTCGAACGAAACATTTTTTAATCCATAGGGGCAGGATGCGCTCGTTCCGTCAGAAAAGACTGGGTATAACTCTTAAGTAATTTGCAATTCTATTTTGGATATCGACTGCGCTGAAGATTGAACTTGAAAACTTTAGAAGAGTGTAATGTTTACAACTGATTTTACTAAGTACTCTATCCACTACGCCACGGCTCCAGATGAGAAGAATAGTCCAAAGAATCCGATACGAATAATCAATCCTTATTAAAACAAAATCATATTTCCTGATTTAATGTTGTAGCCAGTTTAGTCAATTCCAATATTTTATATAAGCTTTGAACTTTACTCGGAAAAATTCAGTCATATTCTAAATTTTCAAAGAATTTCAATTTCCAACTTCTCCCAATTTGATGGATGGATCTGGCGCTCTTAACTATCAAAACTACGACGCAATAAATCAGCCTGATCAGATTAAAAGTTTTTGATTTCTGTGTCCGAATTTCGGAAATATTCCATACATTATGGAGAAGCAAGGCAAATTTGAAACTTTGGCCAATCCTTACGTTGTCTGGTGGAAGTTCACAGCCTCAGGACGAACTAATGGTCTACGCAGTAATTCTCGATTCATCGTATACTAATACTTGAATACAGGTGTCTATTTTTATCATTAGTATTCTGAGACTAGTCGGTATCTGAACTACACTACCAAATATATATTACGTCATATGCAATGAAGTGTAATAAATGCGTTAGCATTTGGGGGCGTGGCGCGAGGGTGACGTCATGAACTTAAATGTATACATAGGGAATAAGATCGAATGGAGGGAAGTAGTGGAAGGAGAGGAAAAAAGAAAATAACGATGGTGATTGGCAAGTTAAGTTCGGCGAACGCGTGAGTCTTTTTGTCAGTTCTTTTCGAAAGTGATATTTACGGCATGGGGTTATTTTTTTTCTGGTGTAATATACTGCCAGAAAGGCCGCTGTATTGTAAAGAAAATAAATACATTTCTCGTGTCCAAGCCGCGTGTCCTCGTGAGGCCTTGGACACAAGCTCGGATCAATATTAAAAGTAACAACAACGTTGCAGACGCACTCTATTTGTATACGTATCTCTACTCATTTCGGTTAAATATTTTATGATTTACCGCACATCAACTCTTTGGTGATTACTTACTATCGACACCTATTTTAAATTGATAAATTGAATACAAGTACTAATTCTATTCATAGCAGTATATCATTTATGAAATTGTGATGGATAACGACAAAAACTCAACTGACTACCGGGTTAACTCCGAAATGAAATAGTAGATCCACGTCTTATTCATTGTGACGCCTTGATGCAAACTTACATGAGTTGAACAAGCAATGTTCTGAATCATCGTTGCTGCTTTAATCGACTTAATTTAATTAAACCGACACCCACTTTAGACACGATATTCTCCTTGTAAAATATTGAAGCCAAAAAGTGAATAAATAGCGATCGTATATTTTTTAACTCCTCTTCTCTATGACCTAATTTCCGATTGGTCAAAACAATTGTGGTCTTAGTTTAACTTTTTTTTTTAGACAATTGTCGGATTTGGCTAACTTATGCATTCAGCATACTTTGTGTCTGTACTGGCGAGATTAAAGTCAGCGTAGCATATTTAAACAATCTAAGTACAGTTTACATAATTACTTTAACACAAGCTTTGAATCAATGAAATAATGAAGACTTATACGATTCTTTGAAAATAAATTATTTCGTTTTTAATTCCAATTTTCGGCGCCATAAGTCTTCTTCAGCGTGACACAGCCATTTTTTCCATTATCGAGATCTTATGGAGTTGCCAAATATCATTGATTTCTTCAGATCTTGATAAAGAAACTATCTTTAATATTCCATCGAGCCGAAAATTTATATTGAAAAAAATATTTATTAGAAAAAAATGCATCTCATTATCGGTCATTAAAAACAGTTTCTTCAACAAGACCGGAAAGAAACCGAAGATTTTCGGCGCTGCCGTAACGTTGCGCACCTGCCTCTGCTCTATCGCTATCTTCATAGCAAGTGTTCGACTGAGCTCCAATCTATGGTCCCCCTTTTCAATCTTTTAATAAATTCCCCCATTTTGTATCGGTGCCTAAACCTGGGTTACATGAACAAAGCTTCTTTCCTAGAACTACCCGCCCTGTCCGCTAATCTGCATTCCAGCTGACTAGAATATCGTCGTCTTCAAGTCCAACATAAACAAGTTTTTGTCCTCGTAAATAATCTAATTATACAAAATTACTACAAACGATTTTTACAGAACTGACCAATGACTACAATACACATGTTAACGGAGCCTTGATATGCGGTTATCACTTTGGAAAAATAAAAGTTGAAAGAATGTCCGTATCATCCTGAACACGGCATATGGAGCGAGAAATTTGGATTAAAAATATTCATTTTTAAAAAATCAAAATTTTGTTATCTGGTTTTTGAACGCATTTTTAAATTTCTCGTTTTATCGATACTTCTAATGAAATGTAATTGATCCTATTATTTATCGTTTCTATTGCTTCAGACACTTTCAACAGTAGCTTGACTAACTGTAATTTACAAACAAATAATCACAAGTCGCTAAAAGTTTGACATGCTATTTGAAAGGCAGTACTAATGATTGGACGATTCCAATATTTTTCCCCAATTTCCATACAATTACCGATTCCGTTCTAAATTTCTGATTCCAATATGATTACCGACTCCGATTCGCTATAAATCTCTAAATATTTAACTATAAAATGGTTATTTTGTCCTGATTAGCGTAAAAACATCTTAAATGTGCATATATTTTTCAAACGTAAAAACATTCTTGCGAGGGGATGATCTATATATATATATATATATATATATATATATATATATATATATATATATGGAAGTTTATCAAGAAATATATATTATATTATTATTACTATCAGGAAGTTTTTTTAAAAACAAATTCAAATAAAAAAAACGATAATTAAAGGAATCGTTTTTGGCATCGGAAAATACGCACATTTTTTTTCGATTCTGATATCAATTCCGATACTCCCAAAAGTTCCGATTTTTCCGATTCCCTATTCCGATAACTCTTCCCAACACTAGTTAGTACCTCATAAAATATATTTGCTTTTTTTAAAGTTCAATTCTCTATATGCGACGCTCGAGACTTATTGAATCATTTGTTAACTATAATAGATCGAATAGTCTTTGGACTCGAAGTAACCGATTCTATTTTCTACGATGATATCCAATAGGTCAATCTCGCATCCCTTATATGGCGCAGTGGATAAAGGTGTTGAATCTCTACAGTTCCAAGTATGTCTAAATCTATCGGTGTCAGTCCTACCCAAAACAGACAAGAGGATTAGTTTAATAAAAACATGGTGAGACAACAACAACTATGGAAGGCAGTAATTACTGAGGATACAGTTAAGGGATTTAGCATTCCTATCCCGTCGTGGTTAACAGCCTGACGAAGGCCAGCGAAATGGCTGACCGACACGTTGTGAAACAACAACAACTATGGAGATGAGGATAACTGTCCTCAAATAAATAAATAAATAAATATTCAAATTACTCATCTCCAAAAAACTTTATATCCATTTTGACATTTTTGGATTTCATTTCATCATGAAATATCGCAAAAAATCAAATATGCGTTGTTTTCTTTTTTTATTTGCTTTTTTTTCTTGAACGTGTATTAAATGTTATTGATTAGATAAACATTCTCAAACGAAATCAATCGATACATTCTTCCATGAGAATCGAAGAATACAACATCACTTTTTGACGGCAACTGATTTGCTTCCCGAAAATCATATTAATTCAATGCTTGCATGTCTTCGTATATTTCGAAACATTCATTGTTGTATAAGAATAACAAGAAACCTTTGGTTCCTCATGTACTTTTACAAATTCTAATCATAAGTCATGCGTCTTGGCTTTACTAAAAGACGTGTTGTCTGTCAATTGATCTATCACTTTGTTACGCTTTTATTTGTAGCCGTAGTTTACTCCCCAATCTTAAACTGTACTTTAACCCTAACCCTAACCCTAACTCCTTAATCTTAAACTGTACCTTAACCCTAACCCTAATTTCCCAAACTCGCAGATTAAATTAAAATATTTTTAATTTAGACTAAAGCATCTTTGTAACGTCCTGGTCTGGTTTTTCTGTCATCTAAATATCGCTCAGTGTCTCACGATTTAATTTCGAATAGAAACATCACAGTCTTCCTTCTGCTCTTCCTTTTCCTCTTCCTCCTTTGTCCTCCTCCTCCTCCTTACCATCAGCATCATCGTTGCCGTGATTGCGGTAGTTCCATATATCCTCCTGATTCTCCCTCATGCCATTTCGCTCGAACCTCCATCACGTACGAGAGTGCATCGTAGATGTAATATGTAGCCTATATTATTTGATAGATATACGTTCCGTGCTATACCCTCACATCATCATTATCATCATCATCATCATCATCATCATCATCATCATCAGTAGTATCACTCTCTAGTCGTGGTAGTGTCACGGATTATTCTTACTCTCTCTCTCTCACTCTCTCTCTCTCTCTCTCTCTCTCTCTATCTCTCTCTTTCACGCGCGCCTTTGACTATATCCACCACCACACTAAGTCTTCATGCGTGCATTGTGAGTAATCTACTAATTAGAAAATCGACGAAAAAGTAATTAAAAAAAATATTGTACATAGACAAATTTAGACCATTCAAAATCTAAAACAACTAACTTGCTAATACGCGATATCTCGACACCCGGCGTGAATTTACTAAATGTCATATAGGAAAATGTGTCTCCAAAAACGATACATACATCGGCATGACTAGGACTAGTATATCTCGCCGGCGTACCTATCACCTGTCTTTCTCTAACGGTTCCATTTACCAACACCTAGTGGCACATGACATGCCCAAAATTAATTTAGAAACATATTGATAAAAACTAGCGCCATTTTAGCCGTCGCATGTTGCAACTTGCGTTTCATTCATAGAAGAACGACTCGTTCGTATAAACAAGCCGACCCTCAATCGACTCAATATGAGGGAGTGGTTACACTTAAGTGTTTTTAAATAATTTTAATCAACTTTTTCAATAAAGTTACTATTACAAATGTTTTAATTTATTGTGCGCCTGAAAACGACCCATGGAAGTCGAAAACGTTCGCGACTATGGCGGCTTACTTTTTACAGAACGTTCGAACATGGGCTCACCAAATGGAAAAAATTAACCGCAAAAGAAACAAACAGGAATTATCATTATCATTCCTGTTCAATGAGAAGTAAATAATTGATTGTAATAGAATGCCTGACTCTCTCAAAACATTTTGCCATATTCTCCAGATCAAAGGAGTGGTCAACCTCTCATATTCTCATATATTGAATAAAGAGTTTAAAATCTCAAGAATTGCACCAAGCAAATTTTGAAATAATAAAAAATAATCTTTTGCCAGAATTTTTTTGTTACTTTTGTGCATGGTCTCCTATATCGGTTTAATTATTTAAATCTATCATCGCCATCAGGATCATCATAACCACCATCATCAGCATCATCATCATCACTATTACCATCATCATCTACATCATCATCGCCAGCACCATTATCATCACAATCATCACCATAATCACCATAATCAGCAGCAGCATTATCATCATCATTATCATAATCATCACAACCACTATCATAATCACTATCATTATAACAATCATAAACATCATCACGACCGCCATCATTATCATCATCATAATCATCATCACCATCACCACCATCATCATCATCATCATCATTATCATCATCATAATCATCATCACCATCACCACCATCATTATCATCATCATAATCATCATCACCATCACCACCATCATTATCATCATCATAATCATCATCACCATCACCATCATCATCATCATCATCATCATCATCATTATCATCATAATCATCATCACCATCACCACCATCATCATCATCATCATCATCATCATTATCATTATCATCATCATAATCATCATCACCATCACCATCATCATCATCATCATCATCATCATTATCATCATCATCATCATAATCATCGTCACCACCACCACCATCATCAGCAGCAGCAGTAGGACAGCAGCACCTATGTGAATTTTCCCGACTTTACTACATTCCTGTTTAAAAAAAGGACATCATTTATTATTGCATGGTTAATCTTTCCGCCATCCTGGTTCTTTTTCATCAAAGTGGAGAGATGAGGAAGGTGTCAGTAGAGTTGCTTCTCTGTGAAGTGTTTACTCTAAAAGATTTGGGAAGAAACCATTCTCTTACAATATAATCAGATCGAAAAAAGAGTTGACGTGAAAATTGGGTTTCCTAAAATGTAACTCGCAATTTAATTACCGAAAAACGTGGAAACGAAAAGAATTTTTTTTCCTGTTGTTGGGAATAGAAAATTCGGATTTGGTTGGCTTTTGTGATCTGCGCAGATCACCTAAGATTAGTAGAACGTATTGCGAACCATTCCATACTTTGGGAAAAGTGAAGTAAATTCTATTTTAGAAGGGTTCCTTGTTCGTGGGATCATGGCTTTTGAATGAGTGGAAAGAGAAATAACAGTTCAGAAATAACGGTTTTGAAACAACACTTTAGACATAATAATTCGATACTATAAGAGAAGAATCTCTCCTTACTAAGATAGAATACGAGATGAGCACTTTCCCCTTCTGAGGTAACAGAGAGAGTGAATTTTGAAAGGGCCGGACAATGCCTAATTGCCTTGCTTAATTCTCGATATATAAGCGGTTGCATTTTGTAGCCAAGAAACTCCATTCTGGCTTCCACTGGAATCCACATTTTTAATAGACAGATCCCGAACTTAGGGTTGATATCGCCAAACCAAAATTACACAGAACTTAATAGTCGAGCCAGTCTAAAAAAACATTATAATCAAAAGTGCATTTTGATGTATTTTTCTTTTATTATGCAAATGCAACATTGATGTAACAGAGCGCGTATGAGCGCATGGGAAAATATCAGCAGGAGCTCTAAGATAGCTGATTTGCGAGAATATTAGCAGCAGTAGCCGAAAGAATGCACATATGCAAATTAGGAGGTGTGCAACTCTGACTTTGCAGGAAAACCATACATTTGAACAAAGGCTTATGAAATTGCAGATGAATATCTGGTATCTGGTAGGATGCCCCATCTCCAGCTTGCACAAAATGAAAATAAAATTTTAAAAAAGGACGGAGAGCAGAAAAAGTGCGGTTGAAACAGGTGTACCTGTAAAGTCAAGGACAAGGAATGGCTGTCTACGGTCGGCATGTAGTGGAGCAGAAAGAGAAACGCATGTCAGGTGAAATAGACATGTTGCCCGCAGAGAGAGACTTTTAAGCTGGCGTCGGTGCGGGGAGAAAAAAAACGGTAATAAATGGTTTGTATTAAAGAAGAAAGAAAAAACAAGTTGGATTTATTTATTTTCTTTGTTTGTTCCTTTCTGGCGGTGCCGGACAGCGCGGGAGCTCTAGAGAGGTTTGAACTGTAAATAACACAGTTCGAGCGTAACGGTCACGTTACAATTGTAAATTTTACTCAGGCTAATTATTTTTATACAAAAAAGAACAGCCGTCAAGTTTTTTTTTAATTCTCGTATGATCTAAAATATACCTCTGCCGCCCCACCCCGTGGTACAACTGTGATGACTAACACCAGACGATTTCCTTTATGATCTTGAAAACAAGGGGTATGTGGTAATTTTTACGAAACGAGACCCTTCGGCATCTGCAGTCTTAATCAAAGTGGCAATCTTTTTTTACGAGCAAAGAATCTGAATGCAGAATTTTTATTACTATTATTATTATTATTATTATTTTTATTTTTATTATTATCATTTTTATTATTATTATTTTTTTATTATTATTTTTATTATCGTTTTATTATTATTTTATTATCGTTTTATTATTTTTATTATTATTATTATTTTTATTATTATTATTATTTTTATTATTTTATTATTATTATTTTATTATTATTATTATTATTATTATTATTATTTATTATTATTATTATTATTTTTATTATTGTTATGTTATTATCATTATCATTATTACCATTATCATTATCATTATCATTATTATTATTATTATTATTATTATTTTTATTATTATTATTATTATTATTATTATTTTTATTATTATTATTATTATCATTATTATTATTATTAAGCGACATATGTTCAAAAATTTATTGTAATACTTCGGAAAATTCCTTCCTTCACATATTATTTTTCTGTTAAACTTAGTTCTTTTATCATACAGAAATAAACAAACGTATTAACAAAAAATATAGAAAAGAAAAAAAATGTAAAAAATAATTAGAGTTACTGTAGAAAATAATGCACTATTATATTTGACGTTATCAATATTGTTTTGTCGATGCCTCACGGCCTTCTTCATCGGAAGAATAATAGATTATAATTATTCTCCAAGTGGGTACTTTGGCTAAATATAACGGGGTTTGCTATCTGTTTCCGGGACAAGTGGACAGTGATTAGTAAAGAAACCATTTAAAAATACACTATTGGTGATTTACAAAAAATTGCGGAGATAAATGTATATTTTTTAGCAAAGATTATATTATGCTGAAAGTAATCTGTCAATGTAAAGGTTATGTACTTTACTTCAAGCATTGTGTATGATATATATATATATATATATATATATATAAATATATATATATATGTATATATATATATATATATGTATTGATTGATAGATAGATAGATAGATAGATAGATAGAGGGGGAAATGAAATAGAGAGTATGGTGGAATTAAGAAAAAAGTTGTTTTTAATATAAGATTTTATAGAAATAGAGATATTTTTTTTGTCAGTATATTTCAAAAGTTTTCTCATTTTATAAAATGATGTACGAAATACGATATCTTTTATGTGATGTCCATTTTCGGTGACGCTAAATTTTAAAAAAAACTGTTTTTTCTGCCTCACTCTACATATATATATATATATATATATATATATATATATATATATATATATGTATATTATGTATATATATATATATGTGTGGGGGGTGAGTGTGTGTGTGTGTGCGTGGTTTTTAGTGTTTACTCTCTTAGCCTTTGCTTTTCCAAAGCCATGTGATGTCAATTTTCTGTGATGCAAAATTTCAAAAACACTGTGTACCCCGTTATGTGCCGTCCCCGATATACACACCTACTTATATTTATACACACCCCACTTATGTATGTACACACCCCACTTATGTATATACACATCCTACTTATATATATACACACCCCACTTATGTATATACCCACCCCACTATGTGTGTACACACTCCACTTATGTATATACACACCACATTTATGTACATACACACCACACTTATGTATATACACACCACACTTATGTATATACACACCACACTTATGTATATACAACCCCCACGTATGAATATTCACACCCCACTTATGTTTATACACACCACATTTATGTACATACACACCACACTTATGTTTATACACACCACACTTATGTATATACACACCACACTTATGTATATACACACCACACTTATGTATGTACACACTCCACGTATGAATATTCACACGCCACTTATGTTTATACACACCCCACTTATGTATATACACACCCCACATACGTATATACAGACCCAAATTATGTTTATACACACTCCACATTTATAAAGACACCCCACTTATGTATATACACACCCTACTTATCTTTATATACACTCGACATATGTATATTCACACCCAACTTATGTATATACACACCCACTTATGTTTATACACACCCCACTTATGTATATACACACCCCACTTATATATATATACACACGCCACTTATATATATACATATCCCACTCATGTATATACACACCCCATCTATATTTATACACACCCCACTTATGTTTATACACACCCCACTTATGTATATACACACCCACTTATGTTTATACACGCCCCACTTCTGTATATACACACCCCACTTATGTATATATGCACCCCACTTATGTATATACTCACCCCACTTATGTATATACACACCCCACTTATGTATATACATAACGCACTTATGTATATACATAACCCACTTATGTATATACACAGCCACTTACGTTTATACACACCCCACTTATGTATATACATAACCCACTTATGTATATACACACCCCACTTATGTATATACTCACCCCACTTATGTATATACATAACCCACTTATGTATATACACACCCCACTTATGTATATACTCTCCCCACTTATGTATATACATAACCCACTTATGTATATACACACCCCACTTATGTATATACACCCCACTTATGTATATACATAACCCACTTATGTATATACACACCCACTTATGTTTATACACGCCCCACTTCTGTATAATCACACCCCACTTATGTATATACTCACCCCACTTATGTATATACACACCCACTTATGTATATACACACCCACTTATGTATATACATAACCCACTTATGTTTATACACGCCCCACTTCTGTATATACACACCCCACTTATGTATATACGCACCCCACTTATGTATATACTCACCCCACTTATGTATATACACACCCCACTTATGTATATACATAACCCACTTATGTATATACACACCCAACTGATGTTTATAAACACTCCACTTATGTATATACCCAACCCCACTACACAATATAATCAGCACATCGACGCGAGTATTAATTTAAACAAATTTAATACTTTTGTTCACTGTGAATACACAAGTTCACACAATTAAAAGTACGTTTTCATTTCGCTGTATCCCCTCCAACTTAACTGTCTGTCGCCCTCTTAAATAGTCTATCCCCACCATCAATAATGTATTTCTTCTTTGTGTTAAAAAGAACAGTCTATTCTCTCATCTATATTCCTTCTACTAGAAATAATGAACTAAACAAGAAAGTTCATCGTCGCCGTATACGCCTTTATACATATGTCTTATCGCCCATTACATGCATCCGCTATGTAAATTCGCTATTTTTTTTTTTACCTGGTTGTCACCACTTATCAAGGCCTGGAACCCACTCGGAAATAAGGATTACAGCGTGTACAGTAATGAATGGGATAATGTCGTAGTAATCGTAAGTAATGGAGCTTTGGTGAATTGGATTACTTAAAGGGGCGGTTTATCAGAGAATTTGTTTATGTTGGACTTGAAGACATCCATGTTGTAGTTAGGGGAGGAAACAGGCAAACGGAAGAGTGTTCCACAGGTGTGCACTTCTCGGAAAGAAACTCTGTTCATGGAATCTACGTTTTGATTTAGGCACCGATAAGGAGTGGGGAAAATTATTGACAGTGGTTTAAGCTAGACGGATGTTTTTCGTGAAAGATTGGCGAGGGGTGGGGGGCCAGAGATTGGAGCTCAGACGAGCACTTGCTATGGAAATAACGATAAAACAGAGACAGGCTCGTATCTGCAGAATGCTATTGTCTTATTACACAGAAGGTTGTCATCTAATAGATTAATTAAGCCAGAATTTTCTGCAGTTTATATAGAGAGAGTTGAGTGATTGTGCCGAGTAATAGATGAATGCTTAAGAAAGTTGTATACATTTTCGAGTGTCTATACTTACGTTTCATCGATTACATAGGCCAAGCGTCACTCCACTCGAGGACAAAGGGTTAATAACTCGTAAATATTATAGAGACAGAGGCAAATCTTACTTTTTTTTTAAATATATCTGACAAGTATTCTTAAGGTAACTCTTTATTTCTCAATTATTTCAGCGCATTTTTATTGCATTTATTTATTCTTTACTTCTATTGAATTTAAATATATTTTCGTTCGCGATATTGGCACTAAACACTTTACCTAGCTTAAGAGCAGCAATTATAGTTTGCAAATAGATTTTCTCTATATTAGTGCCGCGGGAAAAGTGATAAAAACGTCAGGTTATCATCTTTTCATTCGCCGGGGAATAAATGTAAGTTGTGGTGACTGGTGACTCTTGCTCGCGAGAAAAAAATGCTATATATTATTAATTTAATGACTTTTTGGTATCGCCTAAATTTATTATGTAAAATATTTTACCCAAATATGTATATGTATGTATAAATAAAATATGTGTGAATATTATTCTATATAATAAAGTAAAGTCGAGTCCCACTATTATATTTCAAGTCAAATCGTTTATATGCTAATACTTTTCAACTTAGGCCAATTGTTCACGCATATTATTAGAAACTATGCCTTTGTAATGTTATGGATAGAGGAAAAGCAAGGTTAGTTTGGAATTTGGTTTAGTAAACAACGATGTGGTTTACGTGACAAACAAGATTG
Organism: Euprymna scolopes; assembly: GCF_053919585.1. Classification (NCBI taxonomy): domain Eukaryota; kingdom Metazoa; phylum Mollusca; class Cephalopoda; order Sepiida; family Sepiolidae; genus Euprymna; species Euprymna scolopes. The sequence goes on from NC_136518.1 coordinate 82,921,898, forward strand.
GCCACTCTGGTTGACGTAGGAGACGCGTAAACCAAAAAAAAAAAGAATTGGGAGTTGGTCTATAAAGGGAAGTTGAGGACACGAATTGTATCGAATTGTTAGTGGACAGGAGTTGTCTGTGGTTTGATGGAATCATCTTCCGAATAACTAAGAAAGATGTAAAGGAGAAGAAGTTGCAAACTCCGAGACGTGGAACATTTGAAAATAAAGATCTGGAAATGATAACCTGGCATATTGAATGTTCCATTCGAAAGAGGCCTTCATTTCAGTTGCCTGCTCCAGAGTAGAGGGAGACAGTGAATAAAGGTATGTGACCATATCGGGTGTCAATTAGATTAGGGTGTTCTTCGTCACCATAAAAATATTACATTATCTGATGTTTTTATATGACGATTAATCATTTGTCTTGTTTGGATTCTTTGTATTTCTGTTCTCATGTTTAGTGTTATTTTTATAATGTTTCGGTCGAAGTAACACTCGACCTTACTTTTGTGTATATTGTCAAACTCGGAAAGTTTCAGATGAACTTAAGAATCTGCACGGAATTCCGAAAGAAACCCTTTATTTTTATCTACGAGGATAGCATGCTTTTACTCCGTCACCCATAACGGGGTAGAAGTCCTTAGTCAGTTGCAATGGTATTTTTAATATCGCCCGCACTGAGGATGAAACATTCAACCTCAAGAAGAGTGTAAATTTGAACTGATATTTTACATAGTACTTTATCTGTGAAGGTACGAAATTACACTCACGATAAAGTCAGTGGTTTGTATAACTTAAATAATATTTGAATGTGAGGACCCAACTGTCTTCCTCCAAAGGAGTAGGTGTCAAGGGAATATTAATTTCATAAGCGGTCCCGAGTCACATTTATATCGTGGTATAGGGGTCTGACGGCGTATGATTTATGCAGCTGTTTAAGAAAAGTGTTAAATGCCTTCCTACATACAGCGCATGGTATCCTTAAATGATCACACACGTGGGACTGGTCGGGATTAACGTTGATTTAATTCGCTGTTATAATGAGAACTGGTGTGCCAACGTAATTATGCCGTATATACATTAAGCATAATATAACGTTTTGATAGGTTATCGCTTTGGTTGATTAGGCATCTTTTAAATAATTCTTTATCTCTGTAAATCACTTTTTAGGATAAATATTACCGTAAATATGATAACGCAAAGATATTTGGGTTTTTTTTGTATTTGTGACAAGCTACCACGTGTAGGGACCTAGACGACCCATGCAGATTATGCCTTCATGAAAAATTTGCTATCCTGTATTTTAAAGAACCCCAACATCTATTAAACTGTAGGAGATAAATAACAAACAGCTGTGTTTACAAGATAAAATTTACTCTAGGATAGTAATACAAAATAGTTTTAAAACTAACAAAAACAATAGAAAATAAACTAATAAATAAATTAAATAAACATGAATATACATAAACGATCACACATATATGTATGTATATATATATGTATATATATGTGCATATATGTATGTACATATATATATTTATATATAAACTAACATAAAAACACTAACCTAGATTTGAAACAGATCAAGAAACACTAGATATCCAAGTTAAATAGAGCACACACAAGGGAACAGGTCAACCAGAGGTCAAATAGGCCTTTGTCCGATAAGTGCATGCTCATTGGCTGATAGGAAGGGCGCGGTAGATACTAGAAAGCTGATTGGCTAACTAAAATCTCAATAGAAGATGCGTATATAAAAACGACAAACAACCACAAAATTCGCGCATAAGCCTGAAGAATCCTAGAGTGGATGAAACGCGAAATATTCAGTGTAGCTTAATCGCCATATATATTTTATAACTTACTATATATATATATATATATATATATATATATGTGTGTGTGTGTGTGTGTGTGTGTGTCTGTGTGTGTCTGTGTAAATAAAATATTCCAAAAATAGCTATGCTTCAGACACTAAAATCCATTCGTTATATTCATGAGTATATTCATAATGCCTATTTTAAGGGATCAAGCAGTTGGACTAACCTCGTCATTCATCCTTTTATTTTATTTCTTTGTTTGTTTTATTTTTTTTCAATTCCCTTTGAATTGAGCACGTATTTCACTTTCGTATTTTTTTATTTTTAGATTATACTTATCCAAATTTCTATTTTATATTTATTTAATCGATTAATGTTTTTCTAATTTTTCTAATTATTTTTTATTTATTTATTTGTTTAATTGAGTTTCTCCCTAAATCCTTACACCTTCCAAATTTGAGTCTATTTATATGTTTAATTATTCAATTTGTCTTAGTTTCGTATAACTTTTTATTTACAAAACAATTGTAACATGTAAAGGAATACATAAAATAAACACTGATAATTATTAGGCTTTATTAATTGATTCAATTAATAAAGCCTAATAATTATCAGTTTTTTGACTGATTTTATTGGTATATGAATATTACCGAATTTTAATATATAAAAAATTAGTTAAAAAATATGAATAATTCCTCTCTCTCTTCCTCTTTCTCTCTCTCTTTCTCTCCCCCTCTCTCTCTCTTTCTCTTTATATATCTATATATATATAGTACTCTCTCTCTCTCTCTATATATATATATAGTACTCTTTCTCTCTATATATATATATATATAGTACTGTTACATAAAAAGGCTGTCCCTTTATCATGTAAGAAGAGATACTAGATAAGTGAAAATGATATTAGGCTAAGGTTAGACTCGAACCCTGTAGGCAAGTGTTAAAGATAATGGAATGTTAGAAATTAAGTCTATTGTTAATTCTATTAAAAATAGTTAAATATTGTTTATATCGGAAAAAGAATCGAGTGTCCATTCTTTTAGAAATCTGAATATTAAATATGCCAGTTAAAAAAGGGCAATGCAAATTAAAAATATATTGTTTAAAAACAGGTTAGAATATGAATCGACGATTTTTTTTTTTTTGGACAAACATATGTAAAGCAACGTGAAAATTAGTCACGTTTGAAAAACACATTTCGGACGTCATAAACAAACGAGATTTCGCAATATAGGAATCTAAGGGTTCGAAGTTAGAGGTAAGTTGATGAGTTGCAGTTGATCAGTCAAGAGACGAGGATATAGATTTGGAGAGTGGGAGCTGAATTACTGACGTCATCGACCAGCCGTAACTGTTTGTCTCGTGTCGTCATTCATCGCAAATGAAAAAGTAAATGCGTTTATCAGCATCTTATACCGAACACTTGTATAACGCTACAAAGAATAATGTACCCTATCCTTCATCAACAATTACGTGCCTCAATCCATCATCAGTAATGTGTCCCCTCCTCTGTGTTAAGAACTTGCAAATATCTCCTTGTCCATATTAATATACAACCTTTTTTTCTTTACAAAGGCATCACCATTAATCAAGGCCACTCAAGGATAAGAGTGTACAGTAGAAATTGGATAATGTAGTAATCGTTAGTAATAGAGATTCGGTAAATTTGTTAACTTACGTGGAACGGCTCATCAAAAACTTGTTTACGTTGGACTTGAAGACAACCATATTGTAGTCAGCTGGAAAGCAGGAAAACGGAAGACAATTCCATAGGCGTGCAGTTATAAGAAAGAAACTTTGTTCATGGAATCTACGTTTACGTTTAGGCACAGATGAAGAGTGGAGGAAATTATTGATAGTGTTTTCTGCTAGACGGGTGCTTCTTGTGAAAGTTTGGCGAGGGGGGACCATAGATTGGAGCTCAGCCGAGCATTTGCCATGAAAAAGCAGAGACAAACTCGCAACATACCTTCCAATATGAGCCTTGTGCTATGTGACAGTACATTCTAAAAGGGAAAGAAACATTACGATATATATATATATATATATATATATATCGTCAAGGATGAGAGTTCATATATATATATATATATATATATATATATATATATATATATATATATATATATATATACTTCATTTAATTACATAAATTAATATACGAAGATATAATTTAATGCGTAAATTTTCAGTATTTACTGCCACAGTGCACGATACATACGTAGAGCTATGTAGTAAGTTATGAAAATATATATGGCAATTAAGCTACACAGAATATTCCGAATGAAACACGCAATGTTCTGTGTAGCTTAATTGCCATATATATTTTCATGGCTTACTACCTAGCTCTACGTATGTATCTAGCACACCTGAAGTAAATACTGAAAATTTATATGTTTGTATATTAATTTACGTGATTAATGAAATAAAATAGTTATATATATATATATATATATATATATATATATATATATATATATATAAGAGTAGCGTTCGTGTGTGTGTATGTGTGTACAACACTTCTACAGCCCACACCACTGGACTGATCATGACCAACCTTGACATGATGATGGTCCCTGCCTGGGGATGCTGTACACAATTTTCATGGTTAAGCTTAAAGATCAGAATCATTGTTTATTTATATATACTCTATTACAGCCCACACCACTGAACCAATCATGGCCAAACTTTGTATGGATGGTGGGCATCATTTTCCAAGTAAAAGATCAGGGATAAGCTCATAGCCTATGTATGTATACTCTCTTATAGTCCACACCGCGTGACCAATCATAAACAAACCTGACATGATGATGATCTCCGACTTAGGCATGGTGCACACCACTTTTCAAGATCAACATCAAAGGTTAAGTTCATATTTGGTGTGGCTCTTTATAATTTTTTTACATAGGCATCACCACTTATCAAGGCCCAGAGGTCACACGAGGATAAAGGTTAAAAAGTGTACAGTAGTCAATTGGATAATATAGTAATCGTTAGTAATCGAAATTCGGTAATTTTTTTAAATTAAGTCGAACAGCTTATCAAGAACTTGTTTACGTTGGACTTGAAGATAACCATATTATAGTCAGTTGAAAAACCGGCAAACGTAAGACAGTTCCACATGCGTGCAGTTCTAAGAAAGAAACTTTGTTCATGGAATCTGCGTTTAGGTTTAGGCACAGATAAAGACGGAGGGAAATTATTGATAGTGTTTTCAGTTAAACGAGTGTTTCTCTTGAGAGTTCGGCGAGGGGGGACTATAGTTTGAAGCTCAGACGACCACTTGCCATGAAAATAACAAGAGAGAGACAGGCTCGCAACGTCTCTTCTGTAAGAAAGAGGTTGCAGGGAAGAGAAAAGGGCATCCCTACTAGGCTACGAAGTCTATTTTGAACACTATTAAGGCAGGATGTCCTTTCTATCAGCTCCTGGCCAGATGTGGAAACAGTACACTATCCTTGGACTTACCTAGCTCTTATATAGATAGAGAAATTCATCAGCAGTGATATATCTACTAGATCGATAGAAGGGTCCCATCACTTTTCCAGCGACCTTGGCAACGGATTTGATGTATGTGTTACATTTTAGATCAGAAGTGAAGGTTAAGCCCAGAAGCTTGTCAAAACAGGAAGCCTCCCCAAGACGAGAGCGATTCATTTCAATTGATGCCAGATGTGGATCAAAGCGTATATGAAGTAAAGATAGAAGCTTCGTTTAAGATGCTTTAAAATTAATCAGCCACCTCTTTCCTCATTGTACCCCTTGTTCAAGATGAGAGGAGAGAGAATCAGAGAGAACTTGGTTTTAGATGTGCTACCATAGATGGTAGTGTCATCAACATAAATGTCTACGAATGATGTCAGTCCCCACATCAAGTTGGGGTTCGCCACCTTAAACACCGTCAGCAATAGTTGCTCTTACCGCATCCACTTACTTAGGTAGACGATACCCGAGCGTATAGCAAAGCCCCGCGTGAAGTACGGCTATCTTTGCTAGTACGATATATTTGTTATTTACCTGGTAAAACAAATATTAACAATTTTATATAAATAGTTCGAGAAACATTTCCATTCATTGCCAAGGCTTTTATTCTTTGAATCCATTAGAAATGTTCTTCCATTGTTTAAGCCAAGACGATTAACGAAAGTATATTTCCTTCTACAAAACAGCGGCCAAATTCTCCGGGGACATGGTGACGCGAGGATCAAATATTATCTTTTAATTAAAGAGCCTTTTCTTGGAAGAGGTTCGTTAAAAGGTTTCTCTTAGAGTCACGTGACAGACGTGATAAGCCAGAACATGAATTGCGTTGTGGAATTGTTTTAACTTACATTATCAGCCCCATAAAAGAACGTCTCTCTGCCTGCCATGAATTTACTGTGGATGTGGAAATTTTACTCCACCCACACACACCTCTATCTTTCTCTCTCTCTCTCATTCACTCTGTCTTTCTCTCTCTTTCTCTCTCTCTCTATGTATATATATGCATGTACATATGTATACATATAAAGAAGTAACCACATATTATATATACATATAAAGAAGTAACCACATATTATATATACATGTAAAGAAATAACCACATATTATATATACATATAAAGTAACCACATATTATATATACATGTAAAGAAGTAACCACATATTGTATATACATATAAAGAAGTAACCACATATTATATATACATGTAAAGAAGTAACCACATATTATATATACATATAAAGTAACCACATATTATATATACATATAAAGTAACCACATATTATATATACATATAAAGTAACCACATATTATATATACATGTAAAGAAGTAACCACATATTATATATACATATAAAGAAGTAACCACATATTATATATACATGTAAAGAAGTAACCACATATTATATATACATATAAAGTAACCACATATTATATATACATATAAAGTAACCACATATTATATATACATATAAAGTAACCACATATTATATATACATGTAAAGAAGTAACCACATATTATATATACATATAAAGAAGTAACCACATATTATATATACATGTAAAGAAGTAACCACATATTATATATGCATATAAAGTAACCACATATTATATATACATGTAAAGAAGTAACCACATATTATATATACATATAAAGAAGTAACCACATATTATATATACATGTAAAGAAGTAACCACATATTATATATACATATAAAGAAGTAACCACATATTATATATACATATAAAGAAGTAACCACATATTATATATACATATAAAGTAACCACATATTATATATATATATAAAGAAGTAACCACATATTATATATACATATAAAGAAGTAACCACATATTATATATACATGTAAAGAAATAACCACATATTATATATACATATAAAGTAACCACATATTATATATACATATAAAGAAGTAACCACATATTATATATACATATAAAGAAATAATCCCATCCATAGCCTTGAGCCCCTGGAGGGGCATAGGCCATCTACGACTTTGTAGCTGCTTTTGTAGCGAGGAGTTCTTTCTTCGGGGTGAGGGTGCTGGCCCCAAGCCCAACCTTCCCAGAATGTACATAACGCGTCCACCCTTCCCAAATGGTCACCCATCTGGTACTGGCCAGGCTTAATGTTGCTTAACTTCGGTGATCTGACGAGAACCGGTGTGTCAACGTGATTGTGCCGTAGATAAAGAAGTAAGGGTTAAAATAATCTAATTATAAATTTATTTTTACCCTGTAAGTGCCTCCTCATACGAGACGAGCTAGTCAAGTTTTTGGCTGACTTAAAATTGAGAAACTTACAACAGTTGCATGTATTTAATAGAAAGAAGAGGGAAAAAGGTGAAACAAGGTAGGGGAAAGGGGGAGTATAATATAGTTAAGAAAATGAATAATTAGAAGGAGAAGAAAATTACAAGGGAGGGAGAGGAGGAAAGAGGAAGTTGACTAGAATTAAAGAGAATGGTGATAGTTTAGAAAGACATAAATAAAATAAATAAAAAGGAAAAACAACAGAAACAACCAAACATCACCCCGACGTTAATTGGCCACTTATAGCTTCTAACTATATATTTCGACATTATAATGAACTACGCTTTAACCTCGACTCCAAGTATTTTCTGTGTTTTTTTAATAGTGAATGAGACATTTAATTGTAAACTGCTGAAAAGAAGATGGGCTCTCTTTACCGTGCTAGAAAACTACTTACGCATGAAATATCTTGTACCTCTATAAGGCCACCATTCGCCCATGTATGGAGTACTGTTGTCACATTTGGGCAGATGCATCTGTTACTTATCTCTCACTCTTGGACAGAGTTCAAAAGAGAGTCGCCAACCTGATAGGTCCTAAACTGTCATATAGGCTTCAGCCTCTGTCCAATCGACGAAATGTTGCATCCCTCTGCCTGTTCTACAAGTACTTTAATGGTGAATGCTCTGAAGAACTGCAAGCACATGTACCTCCTCGACGTGACTATCCCCTACAAACCTGACAAGAAACTAAGTCCCACCCCTTTACAGTAAAGATCCCTAGGTGTCAGAAAGCATTCTACTCCAATAGTTTCTTCCCCAGAACTGTAAGACTTTGGAATTCCCTTCCGGGATCCTGCTTTAGCAGCTGTACTGACATGCAGACGTTAAAGTGCAATGTATACAAACATTTTGCTACTCATCTCCCTTTATAATGCCCCTGCAATTTATGTCCCCGATAGTAGCCCCCTACTTAAAAGTGGCACTGTGCCTTATTTGGGGTGAAAATTGATTTTAAAAAAATAATTATACACACACGCGCGCGCGCGCATACACACATATATATACACATATGCTATTTTATATATATATATACATGTATGTATATATATATATATGTGTGTATATATATATGTGTGTGTATATATATATTTTTTTTTTATTACATTTTCACCCCAAACAAGGCAAATTGCCACTTTGGTGTAGGGGGCTTCTATCAGGGGAAACAACTACTGGGGTACTATGTAGGGATTTGGGCAGCAAGGTGTCGGTTCACGTTACACTTGAACTTCTGCACGTCAGTACTGTTGGGGAAGCAGGGACCTGGAATGGAATTCCAGAGTCTAGCGGTTCTGGGGAAGAAACTATTGGAGTAAAAAGATCTTTTACATCTAGGGATCTCTACAGTGTGGGGGTGGGATTTAGCAGCCTGTCGGGTTTGTCGAGGGTGCTCACGTCGTGGGGGCACAAGTGATTGCAGTTTGTCAGAGCATTCACCACTAAAATACTTGTAGAAAAGGCAGAGGGATGCAACATTTCGTCGATGGGACAGAGGCTGAAGCTTAGATGCCAGTTCAGGGCCTATCAGGTTTGCGACTCTCTTTTGAACCTTGTTAAGGAGCGAGAGACTAGTAGCAGATGCACCAGCCCAGATATGGCAGCAATACTCCATACATGGGCGAATAGTGGCCTTATAGAGGTACAGGATACTTTCGGGTGTTAGTAGTTTTCTAGCACGGTAGAGAGAGCCAACCTTTCTTGCAGCGGCCCTGGCAATGCCTTCAATGTAATTGTTCCAACTCATGTTTCCTGTGAACGTTAGGCCAAGGAGTTTGAAAGATGTACTCTCAGATAAAGAGTCGTTGGCCATTGCTATGGGTGGTAGAGAGGGGTTCTTGTAATTATTGAATGAAACTAGTTTAGTCTTGGCAGCATTGAACGCGACCAACCACTTTTGTCCCCATTCCACTACAGATTGGAGGTCTTCCTCTAGTGTTTCTGCCATTTCTTTAGAAATGTGTTCATTCGTCTTCCTGTCGTGCCTGCCATAGAGTGTAGTGTCATCAGCATATATACCCATCTCAGAGGCAATGTTGTCGGGGAGGTCATTTATGAATATCAGGAACAATAGAGGTCCAAGGATAGAACCCTGAGGCGCTCCCGCATTTATATCATATTGTTTAGATGTACGACCGTCGAGGATAACCTGGATTTTTCTCTTATCTAAGAAGGATTTAATTATGTTAAGTATTCTACCAGTGATACCGTATGATCTGATTTTACTGAGGAGACCCTCATGCCATACCCTGTCAAAAGCCTTAGATATATCTAGAGCTACCGCTCTGCCTTCCCCCTCTTTGTCCAGTGAATGGTATATACGTTCAGAGATCACAGTTAGGATGTCTGCTGTGGAACGGGCTTGTCTAAATCCATATTTTTTGTCAGTCAGTAGGTTAGCATCTGTAAGATGATGGACTAGAGCATGGTTAATTATGGTCTCAAATATTTTGGCAAAAAGTGGGAGGAGGCTAATGGGGCGATAATTTAATGGGCCTGTCCTTTTGCCAGAATTCTTGAATACTGGTACAACAGAAGCAGTTTTCCAACAGCCCGGAAAGCAAGCTTCATTAAGGCATTTGTTGTAGAGTTTGGAGAGAACTGGAGCTACTTCGGCTGATCACTTTTTAATAGCACAGCTGGGATAAGATCGGTTCCACATGCTTTTGAGGTGTCAAGGTTTTTTATGATAGCATGCACCTGAGTAGGGGTGGTTTTAAGATCGTCTAGTGTGGCGTCTGTCCGCATAGGAAAGTCAGGTAGGGGGTGGTTGGAAGGGTCCAGTGTGGAGTTTGAGGCAAACCGACTGGCAATCATGTTAGCCTTGTCGGTTGCTGAGGAGACAACCTCGTGATTGTTGGTTAGTGGGGGAATTGTTGATTGCCCATTATTTACTACACTGTTGTAGATTTTCCAGAAGTCTCGAGTTCCTAGTTTTTGTGCTTCGATGCGCTTTTTAGTGGTTTCCGTAAATTCTCTCTTAGCTGTCGCTATCTTTCTTAACGTTATTTCTAGCTTCTATATACTTCAGTCTGTTTGAACTGGACTGATGTCGGTTAAACCTACGGTATGCATGCTGCTTTTGAGCAATGGTATTTGCACAAGTCGACGTAAACCATTGGGGAGAGTGGGGCTTACTATAAAATTTCCGCATGGGAACATGCGCTTCGATTGCAGTTTTTAACCAGTCAGTGGTCTCGTTTGCACATTGTTCAGCAGAGAGAGAGAAAATATTTTCCATGGAGCATCTCTAATTAGTTCCCTGATGGCTTCCCAGTCAGCCTTATTATAATATCTCGTTGTTTTGAGCACTGGCTCTTCAGTTTTGGGTCTAGAGTTTAGGGCGATTTCAACCATTATCACTGCATGATCAGCGTTCCCGAGTGGGCTGTGGGTCTTCGTTATGCAGTCATCGGGAACTGTGGTCAAAAACAGATCTAGAAGTGATGCGTGTTGTTCTTCCTGGTTAGGGAAACGAGTTGGAAACGTAACAATTTGTGATAGGGAGTGAGATATAGCGAAGCTATGGGTTGTGCTGCCCGCTGCATCTGTGTGAGTAGAGAATCCAAGCCAGTTTTTGTGGTGGACATTAAAGTCACCAAATACATGTATTTGTGCGCTAGTGTCGAGGGACAGTGCCGTGTCTATGCTGTCAGATACTTTGTTTATTATGGAGCAGTCCTGAGTTGAGGGAGAGCGGTAGAGAAAATAATAGTAGCTAATATTGTGTTGCATGTTTAGTCTAAAGCACATAAAGGCTTGATCATCTGTTTCTAGGTTTGTTTCTCTAGTCAAGAGAAGGGTATTACGAATGTAAACTCCAAGTCCGTGCATATGTCTGTCAGAGTCCTTACGGCAGAGTGGGAGATATCCAGGCATGTTAAAGTGGTTAGAGGGAATGGAGGAGTGTAGTAGGTTAGTCTCACTTAGTGCTAAGATATCCGGGGTATTTGTTAAGAGAAATGCTTCAACATCAGCTAATGGCGATTAAGCTACACTAAATATTCCGCGTTTAATCCAACTATAGGACTCGTCAGGCTTATATATACTTAAAGTTTACGCATAAATCTATACTTTCGTATATTAAATGTATGTGAATAAATGAAGTAGTTATATATATATATATATATATATATATATATATATATATATATATATATATATAATAATAACAGATGTCACGATATTGTAGATCTAAAACAAGGAATACGAAAAAAAGTAAGAAAAAAAAATCCTTATTCCATAGTGTTTACAGCAACATTAGATTTTCATCTATACACTAGGATTTCAGCCCGGCGTTGCCCGGGTGTTTGGAGGTGTATTTTGAGCAAAAAAAGAAAAAGAAACGGTCAATTTTGTTTTAAATTTGACCCCTTTTATGACCCATTAAAATTTATTGTTTTGGGCTCAAATCGAGTTATTAAGTTAGATCCAGGTCCAAGGAACCTATATCTAAAATTTCAAGTGTTTGGACCCAAAATTGTCGGAGGAGTTTGGTAGAGTTTTCAAAAGTCAAATCGTTAAACTTTGACCCCTTGACAGCCAAATATCTGGCCGAAACCCGATTACATCGATTTTCCCAAATCTCAGTACCCTGTATATCAAATGTTGAGTCTTTAGACTAAAATTTGACAGAGTTATTGCGTAGGGAAATGTTTACTTCTAGGGTGCATCCAGGAGTTCCTGTGAACAGGCTCGTGTTTAAAGAAGGTGTTGGTGATACAAAGCTGATGCTCAGTGCAAAGTGAAAGGAGTTCCCCATTGGAGTTGAGTTTCCCGCATCCATACTTCCCTAGTGCTCTGGGCCAGGCGATATAATCCTGTCCTACCCTGGCGTTAAATCTCCCATGAGTATGATCTTATCCGGTTTTGGTACGGATGCAAGTGTACTGCCTAACTGATGGTAGAATATATCAATAGTTTACTGAGAGTTTGTCATAGTCAGAGCATATATAGCCATCAGGGCACACCAACGGTCTTCTGATAAAGGTAGCCTGAGTGTCATCAGCCTGTCATTTATCGTATGTGGCACTTCTATCAGTTTCGTCACTAGATCGTTTTTGATGGCTAGTCCGACACCGGACTCGCTTCTCTCACTAGAGGCCTTGCCACTCCAGTAAATAGTGTAGCCGGGCTCTCTAATGGAACCGCTCTCTTTGAACCTGATTTCACTCAGGGCAGCAATATCGATGTCATATTTTTCTAAATCGCACGATAAATCGCACTTCTTCTTTCTGGTCTTGCCGAATCAGACCTGTCAAGCATCGTTCGTATGTTCCACGATGCAAATTTGAAGTTGGGTGTATTGTGGGCCTTATTATCCTGGGCGATGCTCTGCCAGTATGAGTTCTTTTTCTGTTTTCGTTTCATGGTTCGTAAGGAATTTGCCGACAAGATAGTTTAAGGATGAAGTGGGTTTTGTCAGTTGCCATTTCACCCCTCTCCTCCAATTGGGTACGCCAGACTGTCAAAGATTGCCCAAGACGAGTCGGCAGCTCATTGGTCGCAGTGACTAGCCAGAATGAGTGTTATCAACTTTCTCAAACTGCCTTAACAGAGCATCACAGTTTCTGGCTTTTTCTGTCTGGGTTGAGCATCCCATAGATCCATCCCTGCACTGTTAGCCTGAAGTTCAGCTTCCAGTGGCGTCCGCCTGGAGGCTAGCACAGAGTCTTGACTGACAGCTACACTTCGTACATATGTCAAGTCCTTAGGTGATCAGTTCCGCAGTGGTGGTGGATGACAGACCAAGAGATGCACTGGATCGCGTAATGGAACCGATCGCGCACACACACGTATATATACACACACACACATATGTATGTGCGTATACCCGCAAGCACCTATATTCATAACACACAGAAAAGCACATCCGTATCCATGTACCAACCAGCATACGCCTATGTACAAATATATACATAAACACATATACACATCTTAAAAGCCTTCATGAACCCGCATAGATGCACAGATGCATCTGTATATTTACAAACACCCACCTAACAACATATACACCCACAGATCCAGGGAAACTTCCTATTATAAACATTTAGTTAGAAACAATCACACCACCCATGCGATCGGTGCTTATAGGCACACACACACACACACACACACACACACACAGAGACGCACATATATGAATGATGCTAGTTGGCCGTTGACCCCCCCAAAAAGGAGGGTTTGTACGCCCTTTGAAAGGTCTTGTTTTTAATTCTTCTGGGAGACTAGCAACCCTCCTCACCAGACAGGCTGGTGGGAGAACCGATTACGTCGCCGGTAACCCGACCATGTGACAGGTAGTACTAGGTTACATGGTACCAGTAGCATATGACATGACCTGACCTATGCGTATATATATATATAAAAGTGAACGTGTCTGTCTGTCTGTCTATCTGTCTGTATACATTTCCCTACGCAATAACTCTCTCAATTTTTAGTCTATAGACTAGAAATTGGATATACAGGGCACTGAGACTCGGGAAAATCTTTGTAATCCGTTTTCGGCCATAAATTTGGCTGTTAAGGGATCAAAGTCCAACGATTTGACTTTTGAGAACTATATATATATATATATATATATATATATATATATATATATATATATATAAGATAAATCTACTTAAATTAAAATGTCATTTAAGCATATTTTACGACCGTGTTGCGCTAGGCGTTCCTGCTAGTATATATATATATATATATATATATATATATATATATATATATATATATATATGTGTGTGTGTGTGTGTGTGTGTGTATGTGTGTTTGCGTGTGTGTATGTTAGCGTGTGTGTATGTGTGTGTATAAATACGTGCGTGTGTAAAGAGAAGTATAGAAAGTACAGGGGACAGACGATGAATGGGTTAGTGTGTGCGTAGAAATAACAATTTCCTTCCAGAATATTGTCGATTTTCTCACAATTATAATTTTCTAGTTTTGCTGACTCTTTTATGAATACCGGACGAGATGTCTGCAGAACTTTACACAATTGGTGGAGTCAATCACCCCCAATTATCTGTCTTGTAGCAAAACAAAAATCAACTGTTCTTACTGTTTTGTGAAAAGATAGCAAATAGTCCTGAGGAATTCTAGAGTGTTTAGAAGGTAAACCAATAAAAATAACGAGTATAACAATTAAATAACAGACTGCCAATTGCTTGAGCGTCGACACATCGAGAGTGTGTGATTTTCTTGACTCACTTAATGCCAGAGGACGTGTACTAAATCGGAATTATTCAGTTTCTTTCCCTAATGGCAAGTGGAAGGGGTTAGGGTTAGGGTAAGTGGAAGGGGAAGCTTTCATGCATGTTTGTTGAAAATAGAAAAGTAAATAAACGAAAAAAAGGTTCGACTAGAAAATCTCATTTTCGTCGAACTGTTTTCAGTTCTATTTCTGACATTAAAAAACTGTCAAAATCTATGGAATTTACCATCGCATAATTATTGTGCTGATCGAATGCATATATTCCCTGTCGGCTTAAAAACAAATCTATAAATATACCTATCAACTTTTCTTTCTGTATATATATATATATATATATATATATATATATATATATATATATATATATATATATATATATATATATATATATATTCAAGCAAATATTATTAAATACAACGGAGACATTTTGTCTTATAATTCTTTTTTTTAATTTTTCAATTTTTCGTATTGTCTTTTTTGTTTCAAAATCAAAAATATTAATAAAGGATCCATACATGTTGCTGTTACGAGCGCTTTCGATTCGTCCACGAATCATCATCAGGTGTTAAAAATACAGGATTGCGAAAATGAGGATTAAAAATGAAAACTAAAATATATATAGTCAGTGATGAGTTAAAATAAAAGTCGATTAAGAATAAAAGTCGATTAAAAATTCGAGTGTTAAAACCAGCAAGTTCGTAGACACCATGTACGAAGTCCGTCCAACACGGACTATGCAAGACATTTCAGAACGTTACTGCTTTTTTGAAATGCAATGTCATTTATATTAGGTTGAAGAGTTCTAATGTACGACGCTTCAAGAATCTTTAATTTTTTACATTATTTTCCCGTTGTATAATTTTTGTGTTGTCAACGAGGACCTTTCTAACATTGGAGGGGGGACAGCTATGTTCTTTTTTTAAATGTTTGTAAATCGCGCTTGTGTCGTTAAGGTGCATAGTTATTCGCCGGGACAACGTTGTTGTTGTATGCCCAATGTATGTATTCTTTTTGGAGTTACATTCTCCAATAGAGCATTTAAATTTATACACTACATTGGTTTGCTCCAACGTTTTTATCGCCGGTGAAGAGTTGTTTTTAACCACAAGGTTTTGTGTTCGAAATTTCCTATAATAGATAATAAATTTAATTTTAAAATTACTGTCAACAGGCGTCAAGTATCTTCGTATAATATTTTTTTATTGCATTTTCTTCGATTCTGAAATTAGGCGTCATTTGATTTTGGTAAAATATATTAATGGGGTTTGCATTGCGGTGTTGGCTAACATTATTATTCTGGTTATCGGAAGATTGTAGCATTTTTTTTATTTGTTCAATTTACAAATGTACCTGTAGTAGAAACAATAGATATAATTATCAAGAACATTTATAATAATCCATCACTCCCCCCACTTAAAATTAACAAAAGAGTTTTAAAAAAATTGTTACTAATTTGCACTACAGAAGTACCCTTCTATGACCACAATGGTAACATTTATACTCAAATAGACGGTGTGGCAATGGGATCAGTCCTCGGACCAACCCTAAGTGAATTCTACATGGTTGACTTAGAGAACAAAATATTTAAAAACAACATAAAACCACCCAATTTATGTACGCTACGTGGATGACATTCTTATTTTAGCTGAAAATAATGAACAGATACACCAATTACAGTACCTCTTTCAAGAAAATTCAATTTTAAAATTCACAGTAGAGTTAAATAATAACAATAAAATTCCATTTCTTGATATCCTTATCGATACGTCTAATAACACTTGTAATACATCTGTATATAAAAAACCAACTAGCATAAACTCTTGCCTCCTGAACTTTAAAAGTGAGTGTCCACAAAGGTATAAAATAGCCATAATAAAAAATTTACTAAGTCGCGCTAAAATGATATCCTCCACAAAAAAAGCATTGCTAATTGAAATAAAAAACATTAAACAAGTACTCATCAATAATCATTTCCCCAATTACATTGTTGATGAACAAATAAAAAAAATGCTACAATCTTCCGATAACCAGAATAATAATGTTAGCCAACACCGCAATGCAAACCCCATTAATATATTTTACCAAAATCAAATGACGCCTAATTTCAGAATCGAAGAAAATGCAATAAAAAATATTATACGAAGATACTTGACGCCTGTTGACAGTAATTTTAAAATTAAATTTATTATCTATTATAGGAAATTTCGAACACAAAACCTTGTGGTTAAAAACAACTCTTCACCGGCGATAAAAACGTTGGAGCAAACCAATGTAGTGTATAAATTTAAATGCTCTATTGGAGAATGTAACTCCAAAAAGAATACATACATTGGGCATACAACAACAACGTTGTCCCGGCGAATAACTATGCACCTTAACGACACAAGCGCGATTTACAAACATTTAAAAAAAGAACATAGCTGTCCCCGCTCCAATGTTAGAAAGGTCCTCGTTGACAACACAAAAATTATACAACGGGAAAATAATGTAAAAAATTAAAGATTCTTGAAGCGTCGTACATTAGAACTCTTCAACCTAATATAAATGACATTGCATTTCAAAAAAGCAGTAACGTTCTGAAATGTCTTGCGTAGTCCGTGTTGGACGGACTTCGTACATGGTGTCTACGAACTTGCTGGTTTTAACACTCGAATTTTTAATCGACTTTTATTCTTAATCGACTTTTATTTTAACTCATCACTGACTATATATATTTTAGTTTTCATTTTTAATCCTCATTTTCGCAATCCTGTATTTTTAACACCTGATGATGATTCGTGAACGAATCGAAAGCGCTCGTAACAGCAACATGTATGGATCCTTTATTAATATTTTTGATTTTGAAACAAAAAAGACAATACGAAAAATTGAAAAATTAAAAAAAAAGAATTATAAGACAAAATGTCTCCGTTGTATTTAATAATATTTGCTTGAATGAAAAAATGCTGCCTAAATATACCAATATATATATATATATATATATATATATATATATATATATATATATGTGTGTGTGTGTGCGTGCGTGTGTGTGTACATATATATATGTGTGTTTTTTTGTGTGCGTGTGTGTGTACATATATATGTGTGTGTGTTTGTGTGTGCGTGTGTGTGTGTTATAAAAGAATAAATCTTTAACTAAGTAAAAGTTATCAATGTAAGAAATACTCGAAAGAGGAGCAAACAATAAAATTAAATGATGATGAATAATTCTGGTTCTTCTAGTTTTCTGATGAGAAGCATTTAGCTTCGAAATGCGATGACCTACGAATATATTTTCTTAATTTCCCCCTTTAGTTTTACTTATTTTCATGATGATATATTAAAGTTATGTATGCCCTTTATTCCTCATCTTTGATTTAATCTATCTATCTATCTATCTATCTACCCTTCTCTCTACCCTTCTCTCTCTTTCTCTCTCACTATATATATATATAAGCACACGCATACACACATACGCATATATAATAGCAGTGCAAATCCTACTGTGAAAAAATATTTGAAATTATATATATTCTCAATTCCGATACAATTTCGAATTCTGATTTCTATTTTTTGTAAATTTCTAAATACAGTGTAGTTTTCTTTTTGCTTGATTGCTAAAAAAAAAAGGAATGTAATATGAGCACATATTTTCATAAATGAAAACATACACTTGTGAAGGGTGTTCTATAGATTTTAGTTTTATTGATAACTTCAAATCCAATAAATATTATTTCATAAGGTAATGAAAATTCAAGTTTGAAGTAAAAAACAAATAAAACCAATAAAAAGAATTTTGGGGGGCATAATTTTTTACAAGTCAGATATTTTTTTTTTTTAAATCAGAATTTTTCGATTCTCGATTCCGATAAAAAATATGTATGTATTTCTTTTTTGTAGAAAAGATTTAATTTATTAAAAAAACAAATACAATATCAGCAAAGCATCAACATACGTATTTCAGTCCTAACAAGAAATCACCGAATCCCTTACAGTCAACTATTCTGCACAGGCTCACACATTAAGATAACGTTTTAAAATGAAAAGACGACCCGTCAAAATGTCACGACTATTTATAGTTCTAAAAATTTATCTTTCTGAAAAATAGCCATTTTTCAGAGTTATAAATTGTTGTGACATTTTGACAGGTGGAATTTTACAAATTTAATGCATCTCCCTTTCCATCATAATCATGTTAGTTATGTATGGCCTTTATTCCTTATCTTTGATTTTATCTATCTATCGATCGATCTACCCTTCTCTCTCTTTCTCTCTCACTATATATATTAGCACACGCATACACACACAACGCATATATATATCAGTACAAATACTACTAGATACAGGTCCCCATTTCTCCCCAATCTAAACGATTAACTATCGTATTGGGGAAGTACCATGTCTTTACAAGCTTCTGTGACTGACTTTCACTCCTGATCTTAAATGGAACACATACATCAAATATGTTGCCAATATCGCTGGAAAAATTGTTGGATTATTGTACCACTCCAATAGGTATCCGACGCAATTCTCTATTTGTATAAAAGCCCAATAAAATGGAATATTGTTACCACATCTGGGCAGGATCTGCTTGGTGCGTACTATCTTGCCTTGATAGAGTTCGAAACCAGCTTCGAAACCTAGTAAGCGATGGCCTTTCCCCTTACTACACTACTACCTTACATTCATTAACTCCTATCCTAGAGGAGTCTTCGGGTCTTGGAAAGTGGTGAGTCGTTGTAAAAAAGAACTCTATCGTAATATGATCCTAATTACATAAAAAAATTTATTCCCAATATATTTTGTATAAATAAAGTGTTTTATACAAGAAAAAAATTATATATATATATATATATATATATATATATATATATATATATATATATATATAAGAACGGATAAAAACCTGAAAATGTAATCCCCCCCCCCGTGACCGCTTTGCCCGTCAAAGTCACAATGGTCGTCATCGTCGTCTCTCCGTGAGTTCTCTACAGGGTTCTTCCGCGCCGCAGGCCTCTTTTATCGAGTTGATATGCCGGTTTCCGCTGAAAATAATTAACTTCTCATGCAGGCCAAAAGAAGACAAACTCAGATATCTCTATTCTACTTCAAACGAAATTTACAAGTTGTGTTCACATATGTACAATTTTTCAGTTCGATTTCATACAAAAACATTTTTGAATCTCAATTAGATTTAGTCTCTCGGTAATGACAGACAACAGCGAGATAGGCATGTGGCGGCGATCCCTCGGTTTGATTTCGTCTCGCTAAAACTTGGCTCCAAATCTACTCTGAAAATTCGCTTATATTTCGAGGATAGTGTTGGTTCGGGGTAAGTCGTCGGGCCAATCACCGACCAGCACCTAAAATCACACGAGCAGAGAGGATAATACTTTTAATACTTATATTTCGTTCTTGCTTTCAAAATGACATCACTCATCATTTTTCCCAAACAATAAAAAGTATATGTCTGTTTTACAAAAACACAATAAATTCATAACATAAATCTTCTTTTCAGTCAGGTTATCCGCTGCTGCCCGGGCACGCAATAATGCTTAACAGTTAATGCAAACATAGTTGCCTGGCCTTATCCAGAGTTTCAGGGGGGAGATCTTTACCGCTCCCAGAGGTAGTCACACCACACCCCACAAAAAAGAAGTACGTGACACGCTCTTCACCAAAAGTTTCGGCAGAAGGGATACAAAGAGAAGAAGTTATTCTCCGGATATTGAGCACTTTTGTTGTCCGTGTGCTGGAACCACGCCCTCCAATAATTAGTCCTCGTGCGAAAGAGCAGGACACAAAGTGTTTTAAATAATAATAATAATAACAATAATAATAATAATAATAATAATAACAATAATAATAATAATAACAATAACAATAATAATAATAATAATAACAATAATAATAATAATAATAATAATAATAACAATAACAATAATAATAATAATAATAATAATAGAATAACAATAATAATAACAATAATAATAATAATAATAGAATAACAATAATAATAATAATAATAATAATAACAATAATAATAATAATAATAATAATAATAACAATAACAATAATAATAATAATAATAATAATAACAATAACAATAATAATAATAATAATAATAATAATAATAATAATAATAATAATAATAATAACAATAATAAGTATATACAGTCCTTTTGAAATTTTCATCTCTATTTTTCTCGTTATGTACTAAATATTTGTTAATGAAACCTATATGCAATATATTCTTTATTAAATTTTTAAGATTTACTATTCTGAAAGAAGCTTAAAAATTTAATCTAAAAAAAGTTATTTTAAAGTTTTTGTTAAAAAAATTCAGATTTTCTCATTATTCAGACCTATATTACAAAGAGAGGGTTGCAAAAATGAGTTGTGGCGTGAGGAGAAATACAAACTGAAACAGAGAGAATATTCAGACCTGTAATAATACAAAGAGGGGGTTGCAAAAGTGAGTTGTGGTGTGAGGAGGAACACAAACTGAAATAGAGAGAAGGAGAGTTTTAAAATA
Organism: Euprymna scolopes; assembly: GCF_053919585.1. NCBI lineage: Eukaryota > Metazoa > Mollusca > Cephalopoda > Sepiida > Sepiolidae > Euprymna > Euprymna scolopes. Next base: position 82,943,233 of record NC_136518.1, read on the forward strand.
TAATCTTAAAAAGATAAGATAAAAGTTAGAAAATTACATTTTGTTGCAATTTAAAAACATTATCTTTCATCTAGCAATTAATGATATAGATATAAAATTTTCAATGATTTGTTTTTTAAAAGTGCAAAAGAATGAGCATTACATAAAATAAATCCAAGGTATTTTTTTTTGATCCAATTTAAATTAAATTTTTATACCTTACTTAGTAAAATTTATAAAAGTGCACTTTGAAGATAAATAAATTTCAAATTGAATCTTGTACCTTTATTTTTAAAGCCTATAGTAAAAAGATTTTGTTTAACAATTTTCCTGCCTTGGGTGAAATGCTTTTCTACCTTGTAAATATATGAATATAAAACAACTTTTCATTCAATCATAATAGCAGAGAGTACCGTGTTTTTTTGTAAAGGCACTTTCTAACATGTACAAAACGTAACTTGCTGCAGTTTAAAGAGTTGATTGATCCAACATTTGACGCCTTTTCTAGTTCATCCTAGCTGGAGTAAAAGTATTTTTAAGCAGAGGTGTGATTTGTAAGAAAAAATGGAATTCCGTTGCTTTTTCACTGGCTTTTTTTTCTTTTTTTTTTTTTCGCAAAGAAATTTTACTGGTTTTCTTTATGGTAAAGGCACTTTTTAATTTGTATAAAACGTAATTGGCCGCTGCTAAAAGAGTTTTGGGGGGCTGGAGAAAAAGTATTTTTAAGCAGAGCTATGATTTAGTGAGCAGTATAAGAAATAATCAAATTCCTTTTACTGGCTTGTTTATTTTATTTTATTTTACTTATTTATTTGTAAAGCCACTTTTTTCACTGGCTTTTTTTTTTTGTAAACGCACTTTACTGCTTTTTGTTGTAAAGGCACTTTCTAATATGTATTAAATTAATTTGCCGCAGTTTAAAAAGTTTTCGAAGGGAAATATTGTACTTGATCCAACAGGTGGCTCCTCAGAGAAATAACCCGAAACTGGTTCCTAAAAAAAGTCGATGTCGTAATAATAATTCAAATAAAATTAAAATTAATATACAGGGTGTCCGTAAAGTTACTATACAGTCTTATTGTTTTATTGTATTATATTTTAATACAATAAAACAATAAGACTGTCTCGTAACTTTACGGACACTCTGTATTCTTAAATAAAACACTTAAAACAATTCTCTCGCTATAAACAGTAACTAACATGCAACTATATAGTAAAATCTATTTTCCTTAAAGTAATATGCAAATAAGGTTACCTCTTGTGCGTATATTTTTCAAGAATCATACTATATACAGAAATAAATGAAATCAAGATTTTGCAAGTAATTTTTCACTATGAAAATTTATTATGAAAAGTAATGGACCTTTTGTATATTTTAATCAATTTTTTTTTTACACAGTGGTCACCACTTATCAAGGCCCGGAAGCCACTCAGGGATAAGGGTTATTGCAAGTACATTACGTCAGTGTGGAGATTTGATGAAGTGTTTACTTAAGAGGGCGGTTCATAAGGAATTTGTTAACATTGGATTTGAACACATCCAAGTTGTAGTCAGGTGCGACGCAGGCAGACGGAACAGAGTTCCACAGGCGTGCAGTTCTAAGAAAGAAGCTTTGTTCATGGAATCCATGTGAACAAACATACAAACAAGTATACAAACAGGCTTTATATATATATATATATATATATATATATATATATATATATATATATATATATATACAGAGAGAGAGAGAGAGAGAGAGAGAGAGAGATTAAACGTTCATGTTGCTATAATCACTGGGATTGACCTTTACTCCTGATCTGAAATGGAACACGTACATTAAGTCTGTTGCCTAGGTCACTAGAAAAATGGTAGGATCCTTCTACTACTCCAGAAGATATCTCACTACTCAAGCAATTCTCTATCTATATAAAAGATAAGTACGTCCAAGGATGGAGTACTGCTGCCACATCTGGGAAGGATATGCTAAAACCAGCCTATCCTACCTTGACAGAGTACAAAATAGGCTTTGTGGCTTAGTGGGGGATGCCATTTTCTCTTCTTTGCAACCTCTCTCCCACAAATGAGACGTTGCGAGCCTGTCTTTGTTTTATCGTTATTTCCATGGTAAGTGCTCGTCTTAGCTCCAATCTCTCGTCCTCCCTCGCCAATCTTTCACGAGAAACACTCCTCTGGCTGAAACTACTGTCATTAATTTCCCCACTCTTTGTCTGTGCCTAAATCAAAACGTAGATTCCATGAACAAAGCCTCTTCTTAGAAGTGCACAACTGTGGCACTCTCTTCCGTTTGCCTGTTTCCCACCTCACTACAACTTAGAAGTCTTCAAGTCTAACATGAACAAATTCCTGATAAACCGTCCCCTTGCTTCGATATTATCCCATTGATTGTACACGCAATAACCCTTATCCAGAGTGGCTTCCGGGCCTCGATAAGTGATGACTACCATATAAAAATATATATATTTCTATAACTCTCATTATATAAACTAATTATGACATTGAGTCTCGATTTAGTTTTTATTCAATAGAAATGGTCACTTAATGTGAGGTCCATTTTATCTGTCTAACTCTTCCAACGTGAAGAGGTGAGTGGGCAAGGACATAACCCTGAGTAAATTCCTGGGCCATGATAGTATCACATTTGCCAATTTACGCCGTAGGATTCGACCCCGGGATATTGTAACGTAAGAGTCACACTAAATTTGTATCTCAAAACCCCGAGGGATTTTGAGTGCATATCTGCAACTTTAGCAAAGCAAGGACGTGTGTATAACAGCTGTATGCCAATGCAAGTGACCGAGCCATGTGCGAAGTGACGTTACGGCAAGGAAAAATAAAAAGCCTATAAAAAGAAGGACGCTTGCGCAGACGAATGATTTACGATCACGTTTAAAAGGTAGAAATGAATGTTTGTTAGTTCAACGGAAAAAAATCATGAGCCAAGTTATTCATTTTTTTATGTTCCTTGCGACGGAGTCTACAACGTGTTTGGTCTACATATAAACACGTGTGTCAACGTGTACTACGTTACACAATAAATTACGCTGAAATACTCTAAAAAATAACAAATAAAAATAAAAGACCTACACCAAAAACAACCATAAATACCAAGTGACTACTTTCTTATGCCTCTTCTCCTATTATTCCTATAAAATATATCTCAATACACACAATAAACACTCGTCTAACTACAACCACTGTCAACAATTTCCCCTACTTTGTGTGTAAAACTAAAATCAAATTCCATGAATAAAGTTTCTGCCCTGAAACTGCCCGCCTATGGAACTCTATACCGCAGGGCAATTTTCTACCTGACTACAACATGGTCGTTTTCATATCTAATGTAAAGAAATCCTTGTTGAGACGTCCTCTTAAACAATCAAATTCTACCCGAAGAGTGAAGTGTGACTTATTAGGTTGGTTCAAAAATAATGTCGTTTTTTGGCGTTAAACTTTCGTCAAAAAGCAATATAATTTTTGCACCAAACTAATAATTTGGGACTATAGCGTCCTTCACGGTCATTACGACCATCCCCGGGATCTTCTCTTCACCCCAGCACCAAAACGTGGACTGAGAGGACACCATTTTATGCTGTTTCATTGGAGATTCAGGGTAAACCGACACAAAACCGCATTTTCCATCCATCAGCATATCGGCTCCCTGGAATAGATTGCCTCTTGAGGTTGGCACCGCACAAACAATGGATCAGTTAAAGACGAAGTTTGACAGATGCTAGTTAACTATATTTCAGGCTGTCTAAATTTGCTGCGCCCCTTCCTCTCTCTTGGTTCGCTTTCCTTCTTTTTTATATATATATCTCGCTCTTTTTCTCTCTCTCCCTCCTTCTCTCTCTCTCTCTCTCTCTCTCTCTCTCTTCCCGCAACCTCCTTAACGGCGACGAAACAAGTACTGTTTTGACCTATGCCGAATAAATTGAATAGAATTGAATACAAATTTCCATCACGACTGACCATTACGATGTTGTCTCGCTGACCACCTGGCAACCATTAATCCTTATCCTCGAGTGGTCTTTTGGCTTTAATAATTTGTGACTCTCTAGTATGGAGAAATGTTTTACAACACCCAACTTCTCAAATTGTGTAATCTATATTTGGAAACTATCAGATTTAAAACTCTGGCTGACAGTTTTAGAAAAATAAAGAACGTATTAACAATCTTGAAAATCCGGAGCTGAAGAAGATTACTCTATAACTTTTCGAATAGTATGGCATTATGATGAACCAGAGAATATGTTGACGATACATTGATAAATGCATGTTCCATTAGTAATTTTACAATTCATCGAATATTCATTGGATTCCTGCTGTTTACAAATTGCTCGTCTACAAATCCAATGCCAACGGTAATGTAATCCACCTCAGGTTATACTATTAAGTTTAATATTAGCAATTTAATTAAAACGTGTCATTTCTTACGGCATTCGAATCGTGCGAATAGTTTCATCAATTATCTCCACACTAAAGATCCCGCAATGATAAAATATATATAATTGATAATTAAATATTTTCATCAGTAAATATTTATACCTCCCTTTCAGACAGACCTTTTAATGAGAAATAATATGAGACGTCTAATCTAGGCTAAAAATACATATGCTTTTCGATACGATTTTTGAACACCGTTAATATGGTTTATTTCTACTTGTGCAGCTGCCATTGCTCAAAGGCAGCATGCGTACCGCAGATTCAACTGACATAAGTCCAATTCAAACAGACAGAAGTATATAGAAGCTATGTAATTGTAAGAGAGAAATGGCGACAGCCAAGACAGAATACACTGAAACCACCAGAAAACGCATTGAAGCACAGAAATTAGGAACTCGTGATTTTTGGAAATCTAAAAGAGTGTAGTAAATAAAGGGCAGTCAACGATTCCCCCGCTATCAAACGATCATGAGGTTGTTTGCACGGGAACCGAGAAGGTTAACCTGCTTGCCAGTCAGTCTGCCTCAAACTCCACATTGGACCCGGCACACCACTCCTTCGCTGACTTTCCTTTGCGGACGGACGCAACACTAGATGACTTGAAAATCGCCCTTTCCCAAGTACATGGTATAATAAAAAACCTAGACACTTCAAAAGTATGTGGACCCGATCTCATCCCGGCTGTGTTATTAAAAAAATGATCCACTGCGGTTGCTCCAGTTCTCCCCAAACTTTACAACAAATGCCTTAACTAATCTTGCTTTCCCGACTGCTGGAAAACCGCTTCTGTGGTACCAGTTCAAGAATTCTGGCGAAAGAACTGATCCATTAAATTATCGCCTCATTAGCCTTCTCCCGCTTTTCGCAAAAATATTTGAGTCCTTAATTAATCAAGCAATAGTCCATCACCTTACAGCTGCTAAACTCCTACCGACCATTAATATGGATTTAGGCAAGCCAGTTTCACACCAGATATCCTAATTGTAATCGTATATCCCGTTCACTGGATAAAGCAAGGTAGAGCGGTAGCCCTAGATATATCTCAGGCTTTTGAAAGAGTACGGCAGGATAGTCTTCTAAGGAAAATCAGATGATAAGGTATCACTGGAAGAATATATAATGTAATTAAATCCTGCTTTAGAAAGAGAAAAATCCAGGTTGTCCTCGACGGCCGTACATCTAAACAACATGATATAAATGCGGCAGTACCTCAGGGGTCTATTCTTGGACCTTTATTATTCTTGATATTCATAAATGACCTCCCTCATAAAATTGTCTGAGATGGGTATATTTGCTGCTGACACCACTCTCTATAACAGGCACGAGGGGAAAACAAATGATCACATATCTAAAGAAATGGCAGAAACACTAGAGGATGACCTCCAATCTGTAGTGGAATGGGGACAAAAATGGATGGTCACATACAATGCTGCCAAGACTAAGCTTGTTTCCTTCAATAGTTACAAGAAACCTTCAGTACCACCAATAGCAATGGCCAAGAACACATTACCCGAAAGTACTTCCTTTAAACTCCTCGGCCTAACGTTTACAGGAAACATGAACTGGAATAGATACATTGAGAACATTGCCAATGCTGCTGCGAAGAAGATGGGCTTTCTCTACCGTGCTAAAAAGCTACTTACGCCTGAAAGTATCCTTTACCTCTATAAGGCTACCATTCGCCCACGTATGGAGTACTGTTGTCATATTTAGGCTGGTGCATCTGCGACTTGTCTCTCACTCCTTGACAGAGTTAAAAAGAGAGTCGCCAACCTGATAGGTCCTGAACTGTCATTTAAGCTTCAGCCTCTGTCCCATCGATGAAATTTTGCATCCCTCTGCCTGTTCTACAAGTATTTTAATGGCGAATGCTCTGACCAGTTACAATCACTTGTACCCCTTCGGCGTGAATACCCCCGACAAACCCGAGAAGCAGCTAAATCCCATCCCTTCACACTAGAGATCCCTAGGTGTCAGAAAGCATTCTACTACAATAGTTTCTTCCTCAGAACTGCTAGACGTCGGAACTCCCTTCCGGGATTCTGATTTCCCAACTGTACTGACATGCAGAAGTTAAGTGTAATGTGAACAGACATCTTGCTACTCATCTCCCTTCATAATACTCCTGCAACTTATGTCCTCGATAGTAGCCCCCTACTTTAAAGTTGCACGGTGCCTTGTTTGGGGTGAAAATTGAATTTAAAAAAAAAATATACGACTATACGGATGATGTGACATAAGTATTGTTGATTTCTCTACGTGTTGTGTAACCATTGGAATTGCCCGCATTCGTTGAGTGCTCGGAATTACGTAAAAAAAAAAAAAAAGGTAGACGTGCTGCCACTTTATCTATTCGTTCTTCGGTCAGTGAAATAAAGTCCTGCTAGACTGGGGCAATTTTTATTTTTGTCTCAATTCAGAGCAGTCCTTTTTTAGGGAGCCGACTTTTACTCACATTAAAACTGACCTTGAACTGAACTTTGCCCTGGTGGATAAATAATTAAATAAGGACTTAATCCCGACGGTAAAACATTCATTTTTCAAATATCTTATTAGCATATATCAGTATCGAACCGATTAATCCGAATCAGTATCGGAAATCGGAAAAATAGTACTTTTGGAGGGTATCGGAATCAGTATCGCAAAATGCTAATTTCCGATGCCAAAACTATTCTCTTAAACTGTTTCAGTTTTGTGTTTGTTTAAACGTTATTTTCTATCGATGACAAAATTGATCAAATGATAAATATTTATAAACGTTAAACTATAAATAAATCGGTAATTTTATCAGAATCGGAAATTTCAAACAGTATCTTTAATTGCATCGGAATGGATAAAATGTTTGAATCGTCCCATCACTGCATGCATATGTTTGTTGACAGTGCATAACGCCACTAGTAAAATTAAGTTGAGTTTCGCTAAATAAGTTCTCTTATACTTTGTAAATTATCAATATCCCAACTGATGTCATTTCCAGAATTCAATTACGCATATACCAATTTTCATATTTCGTTATATTTCGAATATAGACAAATGTGTTGTGTTGCAAAAAAATAAGGCAGACAGTCGAACACCTAACTATGTTTACGTCCCACTGTGTCTGTGTGCACTATCTACCTAAGTGCTTTATTGGCTTAATGGACACCGAAACAGACTATGCACTTGGATTCAAGTCTTTAATAAACAGATAAAAAATATTGGAGATATTAGTCTAACCTGAAATGGAAGATTTATATCAAATCTGTTATTAGGAGAGGAAAATGGTTGATTTCTTCCACAACTGCTGTTTAAAATTTTTATCAGATTATTAGATATTCTGCAAACCAGCACTACTACAACTACTACTACTGGAAAGATGTCGCTTAGAGCACTTTTTCTTGCTTTGACAAAGTTAAGAATTCCTCCTTGTCCCAAGCGGGGGTAGTAATACGTAATTTATATTCATCATTAACAATTAATTTCCTTCTTTTGTCACGTGCGAAGTAAATCGTGCTGCAAAATCGAAGCAACTAATCAAGGTAAAACTTAGGAAATAAATTACAAAATTAGCTTAATACTTTGCAAGTTTCACGACCCATCTGACCGTCAAAAGTGCATTAATGCGGGTGTGCTTAAAGGGTCGATCTTTGTATTTTATTATTCCTGATATTCAAAAACAACTCTCTGAGAAAATTGTGTCCGAGATGGGTATATACACCACGCTATATAATAAACACGAGGTAAATACGAATATACACATAACATATCCAAGGCAATAGTACAGAACCCTAGAACACGACATGTAGTCTGAATTTGTAAATGGGTGGTAACATTTAATGCTGCTAAGACTAAGATATTTTCTTTTACCAACTAAAAAAAACCCTCAGCCGGCGATTGCCATGACAAAATAACATTCTATCTGGGCGCTCATCCTATAAATACCTTGGCTTAACATTTACAAGCAGCATGAATTGGAGCAAGTGCATTGAGAACAGCTGCAAGGCTGCTGCAAACCGCGCTATAAAATGATTTACTTATCTTTACAATTCGCTTATGCATGGAGTATTGGTGCCACATCAGAACAGGTGCATCAACTATTAGACTCACTATTAGACGAGGATCTAAAATAGAGTCTCAAATCTAATACGTCCCGCACTATCGACCACGTGTCGAGTTTTGAGATACTGTGCACGCACAAACACACAAGTGGTCTGCAGGAGAAAGTAATCGAGCGATGAGTGTAGATCTGTCAAAACTGACGTCGCTGAAAGTGAATAAGTTAAGTAGTTAATCTCACAGTTGCCGAAGTTAAACACCCACAAGAGAACAAGTGAGACCACAGAGAGAAGAGAGTCCAAGAGCGACGGTGAACCACGAGTCACGTCGGTACGCTGTCACTGAAATCCGCCAACCCCTGCTCGCCCTCCTGTTTAGCGACTGAAGCGCACAGCACATAGCGAGTGTTTTATATTCTTCTAACAAACGATTTCTTGTTACGAGTTCTTTTTGTTTGGGGGTGATGAGAGACTGCTAGTTGTTCAACTCGGCATCACACAGGTTTCAGCGGCTGTCCCATCGCCGCGATGCTGCTTCCTTGTGCCTCTTTTGCAATGAAACATGTTTTGATGAAATTATATTACTTGTTGTTCCTTGACTTACCCGACAAGCAATAGAATCCCACCCTTTCAGTATTGAGGTCCCTAATCATCGGAACTTCCCACGAACTGATAGGCTTTAGAATCTGCCCTGTTTCCTGCTTCCCTGGCTGTATTAACCTGCAGAAGTTTAAATATAATGTGTACAGACATGTCGCTGCTCATCTCGCCACAGTCTCTTCTTAATATGTTTACTTTGGGTGTGTAACAGAGCGTGTGTGATGATATCGGCGAAGGTATTATCAGCAGCAGCCGTTTTGAGCGCGTATGCAAATTGGCAGGCGTGCACGGGCTTGCGTCTGAAGAAAAAGAAAAAGAGGAAAAAAGAGGAGACTGCAGAGTTTGTTAAGCTCATGGCAGATAAAATGAACAGTTGAAAAAAAAATAAAAGACGGATATTTTTTGGAAAGTAATCGTGATAAACGATTTTTGCTAAAACAGAAGAAAAAGCCGAGTTAGATTTTTTTGTTTGTTTCTTTCTTTTCGATATTCTTTCGATGTGAATGAGAGTACGGTAATGATGTTCGTAAGGACATTATATATTTACATTCACATGTCGTAAGAAAAACCAAATACATTACGTTTTAGCAGGGTTACCCGGCGTTGCTTGGACGTGTAGTAAATTATGTTATCTATAACTATTGTCACACGTGAGATAATTTTTACAGTAAATAACGAAACAATTAATCCAAGTGAAACTTTGCTCCTCATACACACAAACAAAACGATACGCGGTAATCTCATAACTTCTTTTGTTTACCTTATTTGGTCTCTTAGCCTTCATAATTCATGTTTCCGACAAAAGGGAGAGGATTGCTGTTTTCTGGGTCAGAATATATTCATATAACATTTAGTGCCGGTTGTTTTTCTTTACCTTGAAGTAGCGTTTTAGCTCCGTAAATCAAGCGGTATCCTGTCTTGTCTGGGGTGAAAAAAAATAACAAATACCCGAGTAAAATTTTACAAAAAAAAAAAAAAGATGAAATATGTGTTGTTTTACTTAAACAATAAAATGGTTCTCTCTCTCTCTCTCTCTCTCTCTCTCTCTCTCCCTCTCTCTCTCTCTCTCTCTCTCTCTATCTCTCCGTTTTTTTCTTTTTATTTATTTGTCTTTTTATCCAACTTTTCAAAAATGGGCATACTGGATTGGGATGAAATACAAATTGCCTCTGTCTAGAAGGATGTTTTTCAGGCTCAGGAGATAGAAACTATAAAGTGTAATATAAGAACAAATACTGCATGTTGTTCTTAGTCAAAAGTCCAAGGAAGTATTTGATCACATGTCTAACAAATATAGAGTAAGACGCAAGATTACTTTTTAATTTTGTAAAATTCCAGGTAGGAAAAGAACAATTCATGCGTAGTCATTTACTTACGTCAACCCAATAGAAGCAAAGCCACTCGCGAATTTATATTGAGTTTTTTTTTTGCTTCTTTTTTTTGCCTTAGAAGAGAACAACTATTAATCAAAATGGATAGATTGTAAGCAAGTGGTTGTCAAATGCGTCAGTATTCTGATTTGTTTCTTAAGCGAACAACGATCCATCGTAGATAACGATATCTATTCGGCCTGCAGACAATAAAAAAATCACCATAACGAGTCGATTTATTGGTAAATTCTTCATCGTAAAAACAAATGTTTTATCAGTATTTTGTAGGATTCGGTTGTATATGGAACAAGCAGAATTTTTTTTTTTATTACATTTTCACCCCAAACAAGGCATATTGCCACTTTGATGTAGGGGGCTACTATCAGGGGCATAAGCTACAGGGTTACTATGTGGGGAGTTGGGCAACAAGATGTCGGTTCACCTTACACTTGAACTTCTACGTGTCAGTACAGTTAGGAAAGCAGGAACCCGGAAGGGAATTCCAAAGTCTAGCGGTTCTGGGGAAGAAACTACTGGAGTAGCTCTCTTACATTTAGGGATCTGAACTGTGAAGGGGTGGAATTTAGCTGTTTGTCGGGCTTGTCGGGGGTATTTACGTCGAGGGGGTACGATTGCTTGCAGTTCGTTGGAGCATTCATCGTTAAAGTACTTGTAGAACAGGCAGAGAGATGCTACATTTCGTCGATAGGACAGAGGATGAAGCTTAGATTTAGGCAGTTCAGGACCTATCAGGTTGGCGACTCTCTTTTGAACCTTGTCTAGGAGCGAGAGGCTAGTAGCAGACGCACCAGTCCAAATATGACAACAATACTCCATACATGGGCGAATGGTAGCCTTATAGAGGTACACGATACTTTTGAGTGTTAGTAGCTTTCTAGCACGGTAGAGAGAACCTACCTGTCATCCGGCGACTATAAGTCTAACTCTATATTTATTTTAATATATAACTTACATTATATATCTTTGATCGTCTTTTTTACTCCCGTTCATTCCTAACAAGGTATATCGCCATTTGCGATCATGCCTAGAAATAATTAACGAAATGTTTGTTTAAATTACATTTGAACTTCTGTATATAAGTACAGCCAGGCAAGCAGGTAGGGGGTAGGGGATTCCAAAGTCTAGCGGTTCTGGGGAAGAAACTACTGGAGTAGAAGGTTCTCTTACATTTAGGGACTTCAACAGTAAAGGGGTGTGATTTTGTTGCTAAGCAGGTTTGTCGGGGATATGTACGTCGGGGGAGCACAAGTGCAACGAGTTCATCAGAAGATGCAACATTGTGGCGATTGGACACGGGTAAGAGCTTAGTTGACAACGTGGCCCCAATTAGATTGAACACTTTTTGGGGGATGGTGTCTAAGATGGAGAGGCTTAAGTATAGTAATGTAATTTTAAAATGTGTTTCATTTAAATTATCTCCCTTGAAAATAAATTAACATATTTAAAGTAAGGTTTCGGTCAGTTATTCTTTTTGTATTAGATCACTTAAATTAATTACGGTTTCATCAATAAAACTATTGCATATATGTAGGAAATTAGGGCAGTAAAATTACAAACAAATAACACACGATATTAATATATATATATATATATATATATATATATATATATATATATATATTAAGTAATGTGATTTATAATTTAAAAATTTTAAAAAAATTTTTAAATTTAAAAATCAAATTTTAATTAAATTAAAAATCAGTTTCATAAGAAGGAACAACAACAAAGTCAATTATCTGTACGATCGTTTCGGAAATCCGTGCTTTTTATTTGTGGTATACATGAAGTCACGTAGAACAATTATACATAGTTTTTTTGGTAAGCACGGTCTCCTCATCAGCAAATTTAGGAGGATTTCTATTGAATTTAAAAGACACCAAAAATAAACCTAGCATTAAAAGTAAAATAAACCTAGCATTAAAAGTAAGGCAGATGAAATCCTCCTAAATTTGCTGATGAGGAGACCGTGCTTACCAAAAAAACTATGTATAATTGTTCTACGTGACTTCATGTATATCACAAATAAAAAGCACGGATTTCCGAAACGATCGTACAGATAATTGACTTTGTTGTTGTTCCTTCTTATGAAACTGATTTTTAATTTAATTAAAATTTGATTTTTAAATTTAAAATTTTTTTTTTTAATTTTTAAATTATAAATCACATTACTTAATATTGAATTAGCTCTAGGACATTTAACTATCGAGCTTATTATATATCTAAATTACAACGAGCATTTCCTGTATTTTAATTAAACTAGTAATTTCACTATTACATTAAAATACACTTAGCTCTTTAGACTATTATTCTAATCTCCTTTAAATTATATATATATATATATATATATATATATATATATAATCTCTTAAACAAATTTGTATGTAAATTAGATGTGATTGGGTTTTTTTTCTACTATATACAATATTTAATAAGACAATGTTGTGTTATTGATTTAAGCGACAGTAATGCGTTTTTTTATATAGTAAATGTATATGGCCGACGAAGAAAAACCTTTTCGAATTTATTTGCTATATTAGGACAATCCGCATTCCATAATGACTATACGTAATATGTATATCATTTTGTTTATCATTTGAATTCTTTATTTATTTATGGGAATGGAACTTGCGACTTGGAGAAGAACCCCATTACATGGCAACATTCATAAACAATAAATATGTACTTACGTTACTCACCTAGTTACCTAGAATATATGTCCCGTAATGTATACGCTAGGATATGAATCTGCTCGTACGTGTTATCTACGTTCATGCGCACCAGTAAGACTTTATTATATACTGGCAGAGCGCCCGGCGTAGCTCGATAAATACATTGCACTTGTGACCCCACAACGTACATATCCACGACAACCCCGATTTACAACAAAATCGCACCCCTTCGCGGTTGATGTCCCTAAATGTCAGAAAGCTTTTTACTCTAATAGCTTCTTCTCTCGAACAGATAGGCTTTGGAATTCCTTTCCTGTTACCTGCCTCCCTGGCTGTACTGATATGAAAAGCCCAAATGTAACGTAAATCAACATTTTATTAATCTTTCTCAGGCATACTTTCAGTTAGTAGCCTCTTAGGTTCAAGTGGCGATATGCCTTGTTTGGGGGTGAACGTAATATATATATATATATATATATATGTGTGTGTGTGTGTGTGTGTGTGTGTGTGTGTATGTGTGTGTGTGTGTGTGTGTGTGTGTGTGTGTGTAATAAGGCATTAAGAGTGTGCAACTCACCGCACTATTGATTAATCTCTGACATATTTATTGCTTAATTTTTTGGAACAAGTTTATTTTTTCTAATATTTTTTTTTTCCTTTTGGGGATTGATAACTCTCGAAAGGCTTCTATCTTTCATCATTCGAAAAGTCGATATTCGAAAAAAAATCAATGTGCATTCAAACACACGTGCATTTGTTCAACAACCTTAGATATTTTAGTTTAACATGTTTTTTTGTTTTGTTTTTTTTTATTCAATGCCGTTGCTGCTCTTAAGTTGTCGAATCTTATTTCGTTACAGAAACCATAAGTTTCTTGAAAACAAAACAGCAGAAAGGTCGAAATTAGTAAAAAAAGAAAATATCATCTCTGAACACGTATGCCTTTCTGTCATATCTTAGTATGGATGGTACCTGCGATATTAGTTATTCTTCGTTTATAAAAAGTTATTTATCGTGATGCATGAAATAATAGGTAATTGATTTTACTTCTTCTTTAAACTGTAAAGTTTTACCATTTGAAAATACGTACTAAATGATAATCAGTATGCACAAGACGGGGAGAATAGGGAGGGTCATGTAAGGTAATTATTGGGAAGCAGAAATGGAGTACATCAATTCATTAACGCAGGTCTTCTGTTTTGCAACAGAGGATGTTTATCAGATGATTGCAGCAAATCTCCAAACTTATGATCTGACTTTTTGCCAAAAAACATAAAGCAGATAGCACCTACAATAATCTTTTGTCCGTGCGACTTTAGCATTGGAAAGTGTTTCGAGGTATCATCACGATCAAGTCATTGACTTGGTTCTTTACGGTTATAATAAAGGACGCACGTTTCGTCGCGAGTGATTATTCGGCCAAGAAAGAGGTCATTACGCAGACATAGGATCAAGCACACGTACAACTGCCCGAGATTTTTTATACTCCATGAGCTCATAAGAGACTTTATCCATTTTTCAAATTCAAATTCAAACATCTCCACGATAGAATTTGTAGAAACATTTTGCACTGTTTGATCGCTTTCAGACCTTCCCATACTTTCTGAAAATAAGCTGCAACGTTATCGTTGAAAACATTAATTATGACAATTTGTAAACTACAAATTCGTTTTAAAAAACCATAAAAACTCTGTAATTCCATTATTTTTTTAAAGGCTCGATACGTTTATTATTCCACGTTCTTATAAGACCCCCCACACACACGCACCTGCACACATAGATACATGGCGGAACGATGAAAGTGCGCCCTAAAGAACAAAACACTACATTATGTAGTTATGTTTACACATTTAATGAAAACGTCAATTCAAGTAACTTGATTACAAAGTAGAGCTGATATCTATTCAATGTAGTCGCCTTCAGCCTCACTCACCGGCTCAATACGGGACCGGAACTTAAGGCAGGACTTTTCCGCAAATGCTGGCAGGGCTCGGCGGATGGCAATGATCAGGCAGGCGTTGGTATTGTGGGAGGTCATGTTGGTGATGTTCTCAACATATGACCAAACGTAGTAGTTTAGGAGCTTCAGGTCGGAGGAGATGGGGGCCAGTGAGAAAAAGTACAAAGACGTAGCATTTCTTCTGAAGCCAAGCCAAGGGTCTCTTTGGACATGTAGGTTTGCGCCGAGTCCTGCTGCCACATCCAGGATCTTCAAGCGGCTATCTAATTGTACTAGGTGATCAGCACACTCTTCAGCGTATCCAGATGCAATTTGGTGTTGACTTTCAAGCTAATTTCGAAGATGTGAGGTGGCATGATGCGACCCTCACTTGAAACGTCACCAAAGACCATAACCGTGGCCGGAAACTTTGTTTTCATACCCTGGATACGTCCTTGTACTTGTGTCAATCCAGCGATGCATTTTGAGGGTGCTGGCAATGGTCCTGTTGTTATTAATTGGATCAGTAGAGAGCATGAGTAATACAGCGGTGCATCTCCGATCTCGGTTGTTGAACATTTTGTCATTTTCAGTCTTAATAGAAGGCTCTTATATCTCTTGGGATTTGTACACAACTAGCCAACCAGTAGGTCAGCAACTAAAAAAAATCCGATTTTCATTAAACGGAAATGGAATCATATTTTTTCTAGGACGATAATTTTTTCGTTCCACCTTGTGTGTATATATATATATATATATATATATATGTGTGTCCGCATGTGTGTGTGTGTGTGTGTGTGTGTGTGTGTGTGTGTGAGGATAAAATACGCGATATGTTATTGCATAACGGTAGAATGTACGAAAAACAGAAAAACAAACATAGGAGGAAATAAAACTCGAAGGAAACATTGATTAGTTTAGTACGGATCAACAATATCTTTCAAAAAAAGAAAATTATAAATTTATTGCAAAAAAAATAGCAAAACATTGGAAAGCAAACTGGAAGCTGAATGTTTTCAGCACTTATTTAATTATTTTAAAATGTGTTGCGGGCGAAAAAGACGTTAATTTGCGAATAAAAGGAAGACAAAAAACGGAATCCTTAACTAACACTAACAAAGTAGTAAAATAAATCGCACTAAACTGAGAGGATTATAGGGCATAATGCCTTGTTTGAATGCAATCTTTATAAGATGTTTTCTTCAAAACCCGAGCCGTATGTGTACATGAAATTGTAACGAGAGAAGTTAAAAGGCACATTCAATACACTTGAGGTGTTGGAGAGCAGATTAAATCTTGAAGAGGGTGAACTTTATAAGATAATATTCTGTTAGTTGGTTGGTTGATTTTGTTTTACGGCATATCAACCTTTTTCAGGTTATTTAATGCCGAATCTAGTTATTTAGAGGAACGATTTTTAACGGAGTATATATATTTTTTTTTTAAGTCAGATTCTATTTAACCCATAGTTGGGACTCTAACAGGTACTACCACTCCGGGTCAGAGTGGACCTGGGAGCAATAGTAATTAATGGGTGGCTCCACACTCCCCAAGGCCCGCAAGCTGGGGCCTCACCATCCGATATAGTTTTAGGTCATATCAGGACCAAATTGTTTCTGTGTATGATTAGTTGCTTAGTCACATTGTGTCTTATGTCCTGTTTATGTTCGTAAATACAGGATTCGATATCGTGACCGTTGCTGATATAAAACACGGAACTTGAGACGTATGCTTTAATAGATGCTTGCGAGCTCAGAAGTGTCTCTGTGGAGAAGGTTTGCTGTAACAGTTTTGCGCTATTAGATCCTCTTACGAAGATAAATATTAAGTTCTAATGTTACCAAGGATTTTTTTGAGAATCCTTATTAAAATTTCAATCAAAATCAATTACATAGTTTTTATTAAAAAAAATAATCTATCATTTAAAGTTTAAGTGTAAATGGTTCTAAAAATTATAAAGGACATTTCAACAGTAATGTCTGCTGAACTGGTCAGAATTGATTGCAAATTGCATTATTATGATTACTGAACTTCCGTTCCGTCAGTCAAGTTGAGTGAGTAGAAGTTCTAAGGTGTCGCCTGCATTGAGGATTGAACCTTCAACCCCCAGAAGAGTGTAACATTACAACTTAATTTTACCAAGTGCGTTATCCATGGGTCTGGAATTACGCCACGTGTTTGTGGATAAAATGATCTAAAATTCAATGGTAAAAAAGGGAGAAAACTCACAATATTTAGCTCTCAACTGCTAGCAAGATGTAGACAACATCAGCAGCATAAATTTAAAAGCAACGTTCTTTCGAGTTGATTTCCTTTGGTTATGTTTGGTTATGTTTGCTTGGGCTCGACTTCAATTCCAAAGTGATAGTGTCAAAAGTCTATGAGCAGGAGAATATGAAAAAGATCCAGGGAATGATTTTGGCTGATCATAAATATTTAATTCGGTTTCAAAGGATATCACAAGCGAAGGGGGTGGGGTCGTGGAGGTAAGCTCCCACTTCCTTAAAAAATGCCCTCATAGGGAGTGTCGCAATAGCCTCTGACAACCAAGTTCGGCTCCTGGCCTTCTCGTGTGGTTTAGCTACTAAGTCTAGCGAAACTATTTATACTAACTTGGTCTCTTGGCGCCTTAAAATCAGTCATTTCGGACCGGTGAGGCTCGTCAACTTTGGATGGTAGCTCATCAAAGAGAAGGTAACTGATTCAAAACCTCCGCAGCTTTGCGGGATTACCTCATCAGGGGAAAGGCTAATAGAGTAAACCCTAGGAGAAAATCTAGAGATGGAGTCCTTAAAGCGTCTTGACTTTATATTGTCATCACCAACGTCTCCTGTGGCGCAGTTAAAGCCAACATGTATAAAGTATGTCTTTCCCTTGTATCTTTTTGGACGCACAGGCAACATCTGTCCTCCCATTTAACCCTGCCAAGACTATTAGCCCCGCTGTTATACCATCATGTCCCGAGACGGACGGTTGACAATAGAATCGTAACCTCCCCCTCTCCAACCGTTAAAATATATAATAATCGGTTTCAAATATACGAGGGGCGTTTCAAAAATAATGCCTTCTATTTTTTATCACACCCGAATTGATCAGGGGGCATTGCAAATGGCATTGTCATGATGATTAAACTTATGCATTAATGACCTGAAAGTCTCATCTCTCTGTTGCCGATATTGACGGTGTGAGACTTTAAGAAAGCAACCCCTGTCTTGAACGCGCGTCAGACGCAAAAATGCGACATTGAATTCCTCCATGCAGAAAAAAAATGGAACTGATCACGATTCCTGGCGTTAAACGTTTACGAAGCCGATGTTGTTGATATGAGCTCAGTTAGGATATGGGTTCGTCGATTTCAGAGTGGCGACAGAGAGGTGAGTGACAAAGTGCGTTCCAGACTTTTACAACCAAGGCATGAAATAAAGCTAACCTAAGTGCATTGATAATAGTAATTGCTATGTAGAAAAATGAATTATGGAGTGCAAAACGTCGCTCGTTTTAATGGTTCCACTCTTGTCTTTACAGATTTTTAAAGATTGGATGTTGGAGTTGGAAATTTTACTTCTGTAATGTCCCTTGTGCTTGAAAATTACAAATAAAAATAGTTTTTATAAATGTGTCTGTCTTTACATCAAATTTAATGCAAATCTTATATATTCGAATATTCAAATAAGAAATCTTGTCTATGTAATATCCTTTTGCTACCAGATCAGGCTGTCTGAAGATATTGGCTTCCATGGCTTTCCCCTAAGAACTGAACTTGCTATCTCAACTGTTCTACATCTACTAACCGATGAACTCTCATTCATTCTTTCAACATCACCATTTTATTTCACATAAACAAAATTTATAATGATTTATACAATCCTCATCATCCTGGCATTTCGCTCCATCTCCAAGCTTCCTGAGATGAAATGCACCTAAGATTGATGCTTTTTGTTTTTTTTACTCCTTTTGCAAAACTTAATTATGTTCTGCCAAAACCAAAAACAACAAAACCCCATCTTTTCCCCCTTTTCCTTCTTCCCATTTTCACTTTCTCTTTCTATCTCTCCCACTTCCTGACTGGTTTCCTAACTTAAAATGTACCAAACATTAATACTGTAACCCTTTTCCCCTTTCCCATTGCAAAACTCATTCATGTTCTGTAGGACAGGGAACAAAAATGATAAAATCCACTATAAAACAATCAAACCAAACACTACAAACCAGTGATTGAAGATACAAAAAGCTTGAAGAATAAAAACCTTCTACAAAATAACTGGATACAACACGATTACTATTTTCAAAATAACTGAATTTGGAATTGAATAACTCGAAAAGGTTTAATATGTTAAAAAACAACAAAAACAAAAGATCAAACCAAACCTATATTATGCCTCCTGAAAACGCTTATAATACCTCCTGGTAAATTGAAATTTAAGATATATATATATATATATATATATATATATATATATATATATATATATATATTGTGTACAGAAAGTTGTTAGTTGAGACAGGTCATTGGTACCGTCGGTTTCAAGCCCGATAATAAGGCCCGTTTAAGGTATCCTTCGTTAGACGAATGTTGGCTGAAGAGAGCTCGATAAGGATACCTTAAACGGGCCTTATTATCGGGCTTGAAACCGACGGTACCAATGACCTGTCTCAACTAACAACTTTCTGTACACAAAATATAAGTACGCTCTTAAAATTTGGATTTTCCTTTTAATTGAGCACTCTGCTGGAATTCTTTTTCAAAAAAAACTAATCATATATATATATATATATATATATATACATATATATATATTTATGTGTGTGTGTGTGTGTATAACGATAAAATCATGGGCCAAGAAAAGCCGACATGTTTCCATTTCCGTTTAGTGTACACCGGTTTTATTTTTTTGTTGTTGCAGACTACTTACTAGTTGTTCATACGTCCAGGATATCACAAAAGCCAGGCTTGTTGGTCAGTTGTGTACAAATCCAAAGAGAAATGTTATACGATCAATACTGGAGATGCACAGTTGCACAACTACCGATCCGAGTTATGACAACAGGATCATTGCCAGCATCCTCAAAATGCAATCCAGACGGTTCAACGCTTGAGCATAAAGCTCACGGAAGTTTCCGGACATGGTTATGATCTTTGTTTTGGTTTACAGTGAAAGCCACATCACGCCACCTCACATCTTCGAAGTCGGCTTGAAAGTCAACACCAAAGTGTATACGGATGTGCTGAAGAGTGTGGTGATCATCTGGTGATAACAAGTCGCGACTGGCAGAACCTGGATGTGGCAGCAGGTTTGGGTTCAAGAGTGCTACGAATTTGTTACCTCTAACTGAACCTCCTCCTCCTCCACCGACCTGAACCCGCTGGAGTACTTCGTTTGCTCATACATCCAGGATGTTGAGCTTCCGCCTGCGCTTGTGGAAAAGTCATGCTCTGAGTTCCGGAGGCGTATAGAGGCGGTGATTGAGGCTGAAGGTGGCAACATTGTCAGCTCTGCTACATAATCAAGCTACCTGAATTGATGCTTTCAATAAAAGTTTTCAAATAAAGCTGTAGTCTTGTTTTTAGGGCGACAAATTCATCGTTCCACCCTGTATATATGTATATAAGCCTGAAGAGTCCTAGAGGTGATGAAACGCGGAATATCCAGTGTAGCTTAATCGCCATATATATTTTATATATATATATATATATATATATATATATATATATATATATATATATATATATATATATATATATATATATATTATGAAGTATATTTAGTAAAAGCACAGGTAAAAAGTGTTCGATATGTTGGTAGAGCTAAATATGTATGTATTATTTCAACCCCGGGAGTATTACAAGGTTATTTCTATAGACGGGAAAAACAAATTATCCAGACCATATCGTCGGACAATCTGAGCCAAAATTATTTGGCTTAAATTGTCTGATAACATGGGCTGGATAATTTGTTTATCCCGTCTATAGAAACAATCTTGTAATGATTTAAGCAAATACTGCCGAGGTTTAAATAACATTATATATATATATATATATATATATATATATATATATATATATATATATGTATATGTGTGTGCATATATATATATGTATATATATATATATATATATATATTAGTGCAGTTTGTCACGATTAACGCCAATCGAGAGACTCGAACCCCTGCAACAGAAGTTATGTCTGGCTTCATTACCAAGGACCCCAACCACTCGGCTAACGCAAACCGCGAGAGATACAAGTTGAAATTCAACATTTATTATTATTATTATTATTATTATTATTATCATTATCATTATTATTATTATTATTATTAAATGCTTTTACTGTCAGTCAGAGTGATTTAATAATTATATGACGATCTGCACCTATTAGTTAAGTTGGCCGACTTTATTACAACTGAAAGTGCTCAACGATAAGAAACAAGTTTCTTAAAAGGGACTTATATTATTATTTATTATAATAAGTATTAAATACCTACAGACACTACTAGTGTTTCATCCTTTCGGGAATTATCAGTGCAGGGTGTCACGATTGTTTTTTATAAGCGATTCTGTGGTAGGTTTCGTTTCACTCTCGGAGTGCTTTAAAGGGAGAGGTTATCTGCCCTTTGTTTATATTCCAGTCGCCCCCACATTTTTGGGACGTATTATTCGTAATTAATTTATCTCTCTCTATATAAATAAAATGAACTCATTTTTTCCCGTGGGATTTTGACCTTAATAGGATTAAAAATCAAGATATTTCATGCAAATACATTATGCACAAACGGCAGAAAAATATCTGAGGTTTGTTATAGGCTTATTAGTTCTCAAATTCCTCGATAATCTTAGATTTCTATACTTTTTCTGCTGAGAAGTCACGGCCAAAATCGGTTAAGATCAATGGAAGTGGTAAAATATTTTCTCTCTTAAAAATTCCTCCTCCCCCTGCCACCACTTAACACCGTTTAGAGATCGTTCACAAGGAACAGTTGAGAAGAGAACACCGGTTTGGCTTCGTAGTTCTATCATGTAAAGTTATTTAAAATCACTAAACTAAGCTGCAGTGCTCAATGGCGTAGTGGTTAGGGTGCTGGACAATTCACATTATATTTTCACGTTCGCGCCGACCTACCATAGTGGGGTTTTTTTTTTTTTTTTTTCCTAAACAACTGGAATGGACTTTACTTGGTGGCCGAACTGTTAACGTTGCAGATGTTTTTTTGTTTTTTTGTTTTTTCACACTTTATTTTCCTACTTTTACTCATGACTCCGGGTTTGATCCTTCCTACTTACCTACCACAACATTTTTTAAAACTCTCCCCCCCCGTCCCAGAAACAAACACTCGGGCAACGCCGGGTACCCCGCTAGTTATTTAAATATTTATTTATTTACATATTTTCTACGTGCATAAAATTAAGTTATCTATTTGTAAGGCCTTTGTAAACATTTAGGTACATCGAATGATTATATATATATATATATATATATATATATATATATGTATATATATATATATATATATATATATATATAAACACATTACAATCATTGGATTTACCTGAATGTTTACGAAGGCCTTCAATTTTCATCTTTTACCATTTTGTATAAAACTTTCCAATTTTACGTATACTTACAAAAATAAACACAGGAAAATCATAACAATTTAATCTTTTCAAATATTTTAAACATTTTTACAGTATTTTCCTGTTGTTTTTAAAACATTTGCAAAAATATAACAAATGGTAATAATTCCAAATTCCGATATTTTTCAACAAATATCCCGTAATACAAAAATTTCTGACAAGTATACATCACTAAAAATATAAATTTGCTGATTTTACATGTGTTTTTTGTTCATGATTTATTCAGCAACTATGGATGGAATTTTGTGCTCTTCGTTTGATGTCTTTGATAACAGTTGGTTCCTGAAAAATACCATTCTCTTATGTTTGTAATTACTTATACCTGTTTGGCACATTCTTGTATTTCGAAAAAGACAACCGTGTTAAAGAATCGGGATTATTTATTTCATATGTAAGAAAATGACGAAAATGAATACAAACAGATGTAGACGCGTAGACGTCAACGTATAGATACTAGTTTGTATAAAAGGCATTCGTAGGTTCTTTTATCGTACTTTACTATATATATATATATATATATATATATATATTATATATATATACATATATATATACATACACACACACACACATATATATATATATATATATATATATATATATATATATATATATATATATACGAGCGGGGGGATAAAATAGTTTGAATATGGCATTTTTATTTGTCTAGATTTCGTATATATCATTATAGATTTGTCATTTCAAAAGTTAAGATAAAAATAATATTTAAATGCCGTCAGCAAATATCGAACCGTTTTTGACCCCCTTAAATCTATTTTAAAAGAACGGTCCATAAAAAAAATCGATTGTTTGAGGACCCTAGCGCCGCTTTAGTTTCGGAAG
Source organism: Euprymna scolopes (assembly GCF_053919585.1). NCBI lineage: Eukaryota > Metazoa > Mollusca > Cephalopoda > Sepiida > Sepiolidae > Euprymna > Euprymna scolopes. The sequence continues at coordinate 82,966,768 of NC_136518.1, forward strand.
AGATAGAGCTTGAAAATATGGAGCCAGACAGGCATGTAGTCTTTTATATATTAGATTAAATATGCTTATATTATTACGTATTGTGATATTACTAGCAGGACACGCGATAATTCCACGGAATAAGAAATATATTAAAAAAAAATGTTTTTATAAACATGGTGTTTGATCAGGATAGTGCAAAGAAAAACATTTCGTTTTCATAGAAAAATTAATAACACGCAGTATATATGAGTTTACAAATATTTCTATGAAAATAGTGTCTATTATTTTTTAAATATAGCACTGACCCAAATAAGGATAAAATTTATAATTATTAAAAAAAAAATACCCAGAAAGTCACATTGTGTTACATAGCACAATAAAATAGCATTGTAAGATACAGTATTTAATTTAAACTCCCAAAATAACTTGGCAGGCAGATTCTTCTTTTTAGCCCGTTTTCTTTCAAATGTTTACTTTTTACGTAACGTTGAAAAACTGCTGCTCGTCGAACTTTCTATGAGTTCTTTTTAACACTATTACAACAATAGTTATATATTAATTATGTTATTATTATTATTATTATTATTATTATTATTATCATCATTATTATTACTATTATCACTATTACTATTATTATTACTAGTACTATTATTATCATTATTATTACTATTATTATTACTATTATTATTAATGTTATTATTACTATTATTACTATCATTATTATTATTATTACTGTTATTATTAATATTATTATTATTATCATTATTATTATTATTACTATTATTATTATCATTATTATTATTATTATCTATATATCAATATGCTAATTCGCTTCGACCGTTATCATCCTGAACATCTCCTCAAGTAAAAATGGAATATTGCAAATCGCACAAACCGTTATCATATTGAATTCCCTTATAAAAATAGAATGTTCTAAAAATACCAATAAACAATTGTTTCAGATAGATAAGTTATCGCCAGCTAGTGTATGGTGAGTGCAGATCACCATACAAGTAAGTTATTTATCGTGGGTACAGATCACAATATTAATAAGTTACTTATCGCCAGCCAGTATATGGTGAATGCAGATCACAATACTAATAAGTTAGTTACCGCAAACTAGCTATTATTAATAATAATAATAATAATAATAATAATAATAATAATAATAATAATAATAATAATAATAATAAAGCTAAGACAAAGCTAACTCAAAGAGGGTTAACTCACATATTCTTCTTCGGTGTTGCCAGATTGATTTTTATAGCCCAATTTCGAACATTTGGCTAATTTTTGAACAGTTTGACTTTTAATATTTGTATTTGGCCAAAGCGTAACCTAACAACTAACTAAAGAAATATTATATACTAGCAAGGAGACCCGACGTTGCCCCCGACGAATGAGGATCAATGAATGTTTTACACTCCCATATATTTTGTTATTATCAGAACCGGTAAAATCGCACTTTTTTTTTTTTTTAAATAAATCGGTTGATCGCCGTCTCTAGTTGAGGGCCGACCTCGAGTCAATATGAGGAAACGTTACATTCCTCTCCGAAGTTACTTAGTCCAAAATATATGCTCTCAGTCCATATTGCACTGTAGAGAACTTACTGTTTATTTTATGAACTTATTTTTATATAATCGCTTGAATTAAAGTTTAAAATGCTAAAGTAAAATGTTGTGATTCAATTGTTCTCTAAACAGTTCACAGGGCATGTTTGAGATAGGGGCTGCTTCGATGCAAACCATCTCATATTTGAACAGCAAGCATGCCCTGGATGATGGAGATAGGCACACGCATGAAAAGTTAACAACTGATCTTGAAAGATTTTTATTTTTATTTTGTTCGCAGAGTTGTCTGAGCAAGATAAGAGCCTACCCTTCCTATTAACTAAAAGAGGTTCCGTCGGGATTTTAGTTCACCGTCAATATTATCTTTATTATTAAAGACAAAGGCTGATTGTTTTCCTCATAATAATTACATTGGTCTTTTCAAGACTAAAGCATTTTTTTGTTTTGGCAAAAAGCGTTTTTCGTTACATCAAGTGGCATTCTTCATTGTCAAAACCGGTAATGTGTTCCACAGTCGGGATACTGCAGCAAAGAGGCTCTGTTTGTCAATATTCTGCTTGGTGTTAGGCATATAGATGGAGGAATAGGACAGTCTTTTCATGTTGTAATACCATAACGAGTTCTTGCTATCAATACCTTGGAAAAGGACATTTTCACGTTCAGCAGACAACCTTCCATGACATACTTATAGGAAAGGAATCGTTTGTAAAGTAAAAATTGCCTATATTTTTTCTCTTTTATAGTTGGATACAGAAAAAATGAAACTTAGTATGAGAACAAATACTACATTTTGCTCCTAAACAAAAAGAGAGCACACACAGTCACCCACATACAGTACTGTTTCGTAGCTATTCGGTGCGGCTAGATAGGCAGCTACCTCAAGCCAGGATTGAAACCCGACTGCCTTAATGACAGTCAAAGCTTCTAACCATTAGGCTATACTGCGGCTACTGTTCGGTAAGTGAATAAACGATGTTTATATATATATATATATATATATATATATATATATATATATATATATATATATATATATATATATATATATATATATATATATATATATATATATATATATATATATATATATATATATATATATTCCATAAACATTTGTTATTTGTTATACTAAGGTGCAGAGAACTAAATACCATGGTATTCGTTTTATGGTAGTGAAGCTATTAATAAAGATTAGTATTTTATGTAAAAATGAGATAAATCTTAACCATATTCAACCATCAATATGGCATAAAGCATCCATTCTAAGCCAACGGCCTATAACTTTTGCTTGTTTTTAACAAGATAAATAAAAAATCTAATGTTACCTATCCAGATATCTTAACTCCATGGAATAATGACTGATGTGCTTTACATAGATTGTTGACGCCGGTTGTGCGAACTTAGCCGTTTCTAAATTCGAAAGAATCGACGTTTTTTACACAAAACGTTAGTCTACATCACGCTACTTCTTCCGATAATTCAGTTGGAATCAATTCCCCAGGCGTGACTGAAAGAACCGCGTTCGTGTCAGTCAACGGTTTGACTCAAAGCGAGTTTTCCAGTGACCTTTTACTTTGAGTATTTGTATTTTCTTTTTTTCTTTTCCTTTTAAAAAATTGTGTGACATCGTTGACCTTCAAGGCAAACAGACAATCGATATTTTCGCAATTTATGTTAGATTGTGCCATTCTGAGATGCTGTTGCTCCCTTGTATAATATAATAACAACGAAAGAAGAAAAGAAAGGAAGCAGATCTCCAGACTAGAAGAAAAGTAAAGTTCTGAACTTTTTAGATGAGGGCTGATTGCTTAGATGGCTTGTATTGATCGGACTATTGTTCTCATCTTGATTTATTTGTGCAACATTTCGGTCCGATTGTCCTTCGACCGTCCTCAAGCATGTTTGTAGTTGTTTGGAAAAGAAAAGAGAAAAGTTACTGGCTCCGTAGATATTTTCGTATTCTGTTAGTCCCTATTTTATGGTTATTGTTTCGAATTTGTGAAAAAATTGGTTGACAAAGAGGAGGCAAATCTAATAAAGATCGACAAGGTCTTCTTTTTTTTTTAAACGACTAACGTGCTTGAGACCGGTCGAAGAGCAATCCGACCGAAACGTTGCACTAATAAAACTCAAGATGAGAATAATAGCCCGATTAATACAATTAATCAAAAGAGAAATAGCAGTGATAGATTTGTTTCTGATGTGGACTGCAGGTTCGGCAAGCTATTTTCTAGTTTGGTCGGAAGATATTTACTGTGCATTCTAAAATGTTTGCGCTCTCCTAAGAACAACAATGCGCAGCGAAAATAAAGATACAAATTTCCAAACCACAAAAGAAGTAACAACGGTACAATTTTTTCTGACACGGACTACTAGTTCGACAACTTGTGTCCTGAAAAGAACAGTTAGATTTTGACCATCAGTTCGTCGTTTATGTTGCAGGGTGCAACAGTTCTACGCCACACATAATAGTCGATGGATCTGCAATCAGGCAGTCTAAGGGCAAGATAATGAGGCTCTTTTCTGGCTTTTCAGTTTGTGTTAAAGTCAGTTGAGTTCTACTGCCGCATATAAGACTTTCCTGTATCCACCTGTATTGAGTATAATGTAATACCCACCAAAATAGCAAGCGTCCACGTATTTGTGCATTGTGCAGATGTGCGTGCGAGCGGTGGCGTGATGGAGGAGTGGAAGTGTTAGGTGGGATGAAGGAGGGAAGCGTTGGGTGGGAAAAGAGAAAAAAAGATGGCGCCTGGTGTTTTATAAACTGTGGTCTCGAAAGATCACGATAAAACAGTGGACACATATGCAAATGAGACAGGACGAAAAACTGCATAAAATGCAAGCTTCAGTGAGAGGAAGAAACAGTGTCGTTTACAGTCACGAGGTTATTGTGTTACTATTGCGAGCGTTGGTGACGATTGAAGTTGAATTCGATGCATATAAGTCTCTTTTCAAAGATCTGGAACGGTATGATGGTGTCTTTGCTTGTAAAACGCAGTTTGAAGGAATTTTGCACAGAACGGGCGGAAACTAAAATACTATTGAGGAAGGCAAATCAACAAAAATAAACGGATCACCAACACGAGGCTACGATGTCTACAACTGACAATGTAGATCAAAGACGGTTTATTCGGCCACAGAGGAAGATACTCATATATTTTGTGTGTGTGTGTGTGTGTTGATATTGATATTAAAAACTCTTTTTTTTTTGCTATTTATTTCAAAAGAAAATACAAAAAATACAACTTTGTTATATATGAGTCGCGCAATTGCATTTGTCTTAAAAAAGATCAAGCTAATTTGCATATTCTTTTAAACATTCATTTTAATTAAATCCCTATTAGGTTATTCCGATTTTCTGATGGGATGATCATCTTTAGTTAACTATTATGTGTAATTATATTCATGCAGATATTCTACATAGTTTATACTTGCGTAATATTTACATAAAAAGCTTATAGGAAACACAATCCTCTTTCTCTATATATTTATGTATGCGTAAAGATTGCTTACCAAACTCCTCTGTAAGTTTTTGGTCTACAGAAATGAAACCTAATATATAGGCTATTCAACCCCATGCGAAACTTTCTTTTGGGGGTTTTAGCCGGGAAAAATCGATGCAAAAGTGTAAAAATTAAAAGAATGGAATTTTCGAGGGGAAGATCAAATGACGGCATTACGAATATGCATGCGTAACGTAATAGCTACTGGTTCATGTTTTAATTTTAGCCTTGCAGGAAACATGTCTTCATAGCTCAGGCATTAACGTTATATTCGAGAAAGTAAATCGTAAGCTGAACCTTTTGGTTTCACTTCTCGGTGGTGGCGCACAGGTCATTTTTTAACTTTTTGAATCATTTCAATATAAAATAATAATAAATACGAAATATGCATTAATCAAAACCGCGCAATGCCAGGCGGCCTGCTAGTGCATATATATATATATATATATATTTATATATATATATATATATATATAATGTATGTATGTATAGTTAAAGCCGAAATTATTGGCACCCTTTAAATTTTTGCGTTTTTTGGAGAAAAAAAACATTTTTTACTAATTATTTTTATTAAAGTGTTGATGAACGTTTACATCGACCATCTACAGATCTCCTGAAGCACTTTTAATTCATTATAAAATATTCAAAATAAATATTATTAATGATAACAAAAAACAGACGAATTCAAATTTATTGGCACCAATGATTTTTACCATAGAATTCACGATATTTTATGCAAAATAATACTTGTTTATTATGATTTGGGTATTGCATCATTTTCTAGAACGTTCCAAAGCCTTCTATAAATAATGTGCATTAGGCAATCCTTCACTTTATCAATAACATCTGACTGCAAAGATGGCTAAAATTAAGGAATACAGTTTCGATGTTAGACAGAAAATAGTGGATGTACACATGAAATTTAAAGGGGGGGACAATAATTACGGCTTTAACTGTATATATATATATATATATATATATATATATATATATATATATATATATACACTTGTGCCCGATATTATTCATACCCCCCCCTTGAAAATTGAGTTTATTAGGTGTAACTTTGTAAGAATTTATTGTTTACGTCCATATTGATACATATTCTTAATAAACCTCTTCTGATCATTTTCGTCATTTTAAAATCTCGGGATACTTGTAATAAAAGAAATATACAGCTATTTATAAAATCTGCAATGTTCAAAAATAATCATACCCCCTTATTTTTTCAGTATTAATCGAGTTTCTGACTGTTTGTTTCCTGTTTGATTCTTATTTTGAATGCTTTTATACAACCTTTGATTAATTTCATTTCGTTTTTTGCATTTTTCAGAAATTAAAATGATATCAACTGAAAACCAATAAAAGAATAAAAATTATTAGAATGGGGAAGAAAAAAGAGCTTAGTAATGATCTTAGGACTAAAATTGTGAATTCACATAAGGATGGTTTAGGTTACAAGTCAATTTTCAAGAAATTTGAGGTCCCTACAGCAACAGTACACAGCATCATCAAAAAATTCCAGAGCCACCACACAACAAACAACTTGATTGGTAGAGGAAGGAAAAGGAAACTGTCTGCTAGAGCCACCAGGAATATTGTAAGAAGTGTTAATGCAAATCCAACCACCACTACTAAGGACATTTTAGAAAATCTGGAGTCTTCTGGCATAAAAATATCAAGGCAAACATTGCAAAGGACTCTGCATGAAAATGGTCTGAAAGGAAGAAGACCAAGAAGGACTCCATTGCACACCGGAATACACCTTGCAGCACGTCTAAAGTTTGCTAGGACCCATGTGAATTCTCCAGAGTCCGTTTTCTCAAGTATTTTGTGGACTGACGAAACAAAAATTGAATTGTTTGGCCATATGGATGCTTCTTACGTTTGGAGGAAGAAAGGAGAAGCTTACAACCCAAAGAACACCATACCCACGGTGAAACATGGTGGTGGTAGCCTAATGTTTTGGGGCTCCTTTTCGGCTAGTGGTCCAGGTAGTTTGGTCAAGATAGATGGAACCATGAAGAAGGAGCAATATTTGGAGATACTCCAGAAAAACATTAGACAGGATGCGGAGAAGCTCCATTTAGGACCAAACTGGGTCCTTCAACAGGATAATGATCCAAAACATACTGCCAAAATAGTCAAGAAATGGTTTGAGGATAATCAAATTAATGTTTTGGAATGGCCTAGCCAGAGTCCCGACCTGAACCCTATCGAAAACCTCTGGAACATATTGAAAACTGAGGTTAAAAAGCGGAAACCTAGAAATTTGAGGGATTTGGAGAACTACTGCATTGAAGAATGGTCAAAAATCAGTGTTGATGCTTGTAAAAACCTTGTTGATAAATATCCAAAACGGTTACAGGCAGTTATTAAGAATAAAGGGCATGCTATTGACTATTAGTAAGAAAGGTATGAATAATTTTGAACTAGTGCCATTATTGTTTTTCTTTGTATAATGTTTCAAACTTGCATGATTTATTTATTTGTTGAGTTTAAATTAAATGCTTATGCTTGATTTATTGTTTGAAATCCCTTTAATATTGTCTACCTTCTGGTTTGAGCAATATTCTTATAGAAATCTCAAAGATCCGAGGGGTATGAATAATATCGGGCACAAGTGTATATATATAAAGAGAGAGAGAGATGTTGCATATTTTTGTAGCCATGTGTTATTGGTTTCTATTAATGAGTATAGTTTAGTAATTTCATATTAAAATAGATGTTGAAGCAAAGGTTGTATAATCGTTAACCGTGACAATGTATTTATGTATTAATTTCGGGAACCTGTCGAATCATCTTTCATTTCTCTAAAAAATCATGATGTCTGCGATTGGGTGGAAGGAGAAACAGTACAAGTTGACCTCGGCTAAACATTCATTTCCTATTATCCTCAACTAACTGTTTTATATACTAGTGGATTTACTTGCAAAAAAAAAATAATAATTTCACATTTCAATGTTGAATGAACAAGTGTACCGTACATAATATATAAAATGATGTCCTACGTATCTCAACAATCTTCTCCTGTGAACACAATATTGATGTACTCTTGTGTCAGTCTTTATCGACCGTCTTCAATTAGAATTCAATCAGTGTAATTCACAATGCCTCGTGGATTTAATCAACTTTCTTTCATTAAACATAATAAAGAAAAGTATAGTAACAATTCTGTATCGCGTGTATGACAATAGAATTTGATTTGAATTGTAAGATCATCGTTTAGTTTACGTTGTGTCCTCCTTTTGCACATTTCTGTACATTCATATGAACTTTAGTTTCGTTGCTGCCCCCCCTCTCTCTCTCTATCTCTCTCTCTCTATCTCTCTCTCTCTCTCTCTATCTATCTATCTATCTTTGTCTCTACTTTGATTCAATACCTTTCTCGCTTTCTTTCTCGCTCTTTCCCTTTTATGTTTCTCCCTAATCTCTCACTTTCTCTTTTTGCCATTCGTCTGAGTATGTCTACTGATATAAATCTCCGTTACCATTTCTCTTACTGATTACTTATCTCTCCTCTCTCTCCCGCTCTCTCTCTCTCTCTTTCTCTCTTTCTCAATCATACTCTTTTTTCTCTCCATCAGTTTCACTTTGCTGCTTCTCTCTTGCACTAGCTTTATCTCCGTTTCTTTTCTTTGTCTCTCTTTTTTGCAATATCTGTCTCCCTGAGCACATCCCCTCTCTTTCTCACACGCTTTCTCTCTCTTGTTCTCTCCCCATCTTTCTTTAATTCCATTTTTGTTTTTCGTTTATCTTTCTATTTCTTCTTATATACAAGATGCCTTCAATAAATTTCCAGACCTCTTTCGTACGGGCACTTTCATTGCTAGTACACACATGAAACGCTAGCCGCCTTCGAAGTAATCTCCTCCGGCTGCAATGCTGTTCATTTGAATCTGAAATCATAAAAATTAGTTAATCATCTCATAAAATGTATAGCAATACAGTAAGGTTCGGAATATTCAAAAGCCTGCGACAATTTTAAATGCCTTTACAAAAAAAGTCTGGAAAGTTATTGAAGACACTTCGTACTTTTTTCCTAGACAGCTGTCTATCGCAGCACTCCTCCTCCTCTTTCTCTCTCTCTGTCCCTCTGTCTTTCTCTTTCTCTTACTTTATGTCTCCAGTTGTCTTACTGAGCACTTGTTTCTCCTCTTTTTCTTACACTCTCTTTTTTTCTCTTTTTCTTACACTCTTTTTCTCTTTTTCTTACACTCTTTTTTCTCTTTTCCTTACACTCTCTTTTTTTCTCTTTTTAAAACACTCTTTTTTTCTCTTTTTCTTACACTCTCTTTTTTTCTCTTTTTCTTACACTCTTTTTTCTCTTTTCCTTACACTCTCTTTTTTCTCTTTTCCTTACACTCTCTTTTTTTCTCTTCTTCTTACACTCTCTTTTTTTCTCTTTTTCAAACACTCTTTTTTCTCTTTTTCTTACACTCACTTTTTTTCTCTTTTTCAAACACTCTTTTTTCTCTTTTTCTTACACTCTCTTTTTTTCTCTTTTTCAAACACTCTTTTTTCTCTTTTCCTTACACTCTCTTTTTTCTCTTTTTCTTACACTCTTTTTTCTCTTTTTCTTACACTCTCTTTTTTTCTCTTTTTCTTACACTCTTTTTTCTCTTTTCCTTACACTCTCTTTTTTCTCTTTTCCTTACACTCTCTTTTTTTCTCTTCTTCTTACACTCTCTTTTTTTCTCTTTTTCAAACACTCTTTTTTCTCTTTTTCTTACACTCTCTTTTTTCCCCTTTTTCAAACACTCTTTTTTCTCTTTTTCTTACACTCTCTTTTTTTCTCTTTTTCAAACACTCTTTTTTCTCTTTTCCTTACACTCTCTTTTTTCTCTTTTTCTTACACTCTTTTTTCTCTTTTTCTTACACTCTCTTTTTTTCTCTTTTTCTTACACTCTCTTTTTTCTCTATTTCTTACACTCTCTTTTTTTCTCTTTTTCTTACGCTCTTTTTTCTCTTTTCCTTACACTCTCTTTTTTTCTCTTTTTCTTACACTCTCTTTTTTTCTCTTTTTCAAACACTCTTTTTTCTCTTTTTCTTACACTCTCTTTTTTCCCCTTTTTCAAACACTCTTTTTTCTCTTTTTCTTACACTCTCTTTTTTTCTCTTTTTCAAACACTCTTTTTTCTCTTTTCCTTACACCTTCTTTTTTCTCTTTTTCTTACACTCTCTTTTTTCTCTTTTTCTTACACTCTCTTTTTTTCTCTTTTTCTTACACTCTCTTTTTTCTCTATTTCTTACACTCTCTTTTTTTCTCTTTTTCTTACGCTCTTTTTTCTCTTTTCCTTACACTCTCTTTTTTTCTCTTTTTCTTACACTCTCTTTTTTTCTCTTTTTCAAACACTCTTTTTTCTCTTTTTCTTACACTCTCTTTTTTCCCCTTTTTCAAACATTCTTTTTTCTCTTTTTCTTACACTCTCTTTTTTTCTCTTTTTCAAACACTCTTTTTTCTCTTTTTCTTACACCTTCTTTTTTCTCTTTTTCAAACACTCTTTTTTCTCTTTTTCTTACACTCTCTTTTTTTCTCTTTTTCAAACACTCTTTTTTCTCTTTTCCTTACACCTTCTTTTTTCTCTTTTTCTTACACTCTCTTTTTTCTCTTTTTCTTACACTCTCTTTTTTTCTCTTTTTCTTACACTCTCTTTTTTCTCTATTTCTTACACTCTCTTTTTTTCTCTTTTTCTTACGCTCTTTTTTCTCTTTTCCTTACACTCTCTTTTTTTCTCTTTTTCTTACACTCTCTTTTTTCCTCTTTTTCAAACACTCTTTTTTCTCTTTTTCTTACACTCTCTTTTTTCCTCTTTTTCAAACACTCTTTTTTCTCTTTTTCTTACACTCTTTTTTCTCTTTTTCTTACACTCTCTTTTTCTCTTTTTTTCAAACACTCTTTTTTCTCTTTTTCTTACACTCTCTTTTTTTCTCTTTTTAAAACACTCTTTTTCCTCTTTTTCAAACACTCTTTTTTCTCTTTTTCTTACACTCTCTTTTTTCCTCTTTTTCAAACACTCTTTTTTCTCTTTTTCTTACACTCTCTTTTTTCCCCTTTTTCAAACACTCTTTTTTCTCTTTTTCTTACACTCTCTTTTTTTCTCTTTTTCAAACACTCTTTTTTCTCTTTTTCTTACACTCTCTTTTTTTCTCTTTTTCAAACACTCTTTTTTCTCTTTTCCTTACACTCTCTTTTTTCTCTTTTTCTTACACTCTTTTTTCTCTTTTTCTTACACTCTCTTTTTTTCTCTTTTTCTTACACTCTCTTTTTTCTCTTTTTCTTACACTCTCTTTTTTTCTCTTTTTCTTACGCTCTTTTTTTTTCTCTTTTTCTTACACTCTCTTTTTTTCTCTTTTTCTTACGCTCTTTTTTTCTCTATTTCTTACACTCTCTTTTTTTTCTCTTTTTCTTACACTCTCTTTTTTCTCTTTTTCTTACACTCTCTTTTTTTCTCTTTTTCTTACACTCTCTTTTTTCTCTATTTCTTACACTCTCTTTTTTTCTCTTTTTCTTACGCTCTTTTTTCTCTTTTTCTTACACTCTTTTTTCTCTTTTTCTTACACTCTCTTTTTTTCTCTTTTTCAAACACTCTTTTTTCTCTTTTCCTTACACTCTCTTTTTTCTCTTTTTCTTACACTCTTTTTTCTCTTTTTCTTACACTCTCTTTTTTTCTCTTTTTCTTACACTCACTTTTTTCTCTTTTTCTTACACTCTCTTTTTTTCTCTTTTTCTTACGCTCTTTTTTTCCTCTTTTTCTTACACTCTCTTTTTTTCTCTTTTTCTTACGCTCTTTTTTTCTCTTTTTCTTAGACTCTCTTTTTTTCTCTTTTTCTTACACTCTTTTTTCTCTTTTTCAAACACTCTTTTTTCTCTTTTTCAAACACTCTTTTTTTCTCTTTTTCAAACACTCTTTTTTCTCTTTTTCTTACACTCTCTTTTTTTCTCTTTTTCAAACACTCTTTTTTTCTCTTTTTCTTACACTCTCTTTTTTCTCTATTTCTTACACTCTCTTTTTTTCTCTTTTTCTTACGCTCTTTTTTCTCTTTTTCTTACACTCTTTTTTCTCTTTTTCAAACACTCTTTTTTCTCTTTTTCAAACACTCTTTTTTCCTCTTTTTCAAACACTCTTTTTTCTCTTTTTCAAACACTCTTTTTTTCTCTTTTTCAAACACTCTTTTTTCTCTTTTTCTTACACTCTCTTTTTTTCTCTTTTTCAAACACTCTTTTTTTCTCTTTTTCTTACACTCTCTTTTTTCTCTATTTCTTACACTCTCTTTTTTTCTCTTTTTCTTACGCTCTTTTTTCTCTTTTCCTTACACTCTCTTTTTTTCTCTTTTTCTTACACTCTCTTTTTTTCTCTTTTTCAAACACTCTTTTTTCTCTTTTTCTTACACTCTCTTTTTTCCCCTTTTTCAAACACTCTTTTTTCTCTTTTTCTTACACTCTCTTTTTTTCTCTTTTTCTTACGCTCTTTTTTCTCTTTTCCTTACACTCTCTTTTTTTCTCTTTTTCTTACACTCTCTTTTTTTCTCTTTTTCAAACACTCTTTTTTCTCTTTTTCTTACACTCTCTTTTTTTCTCTTTTTCAAACACTCTTTTTTCTCTTTTCCTTACACTCTCTTTTTTCTCTTTTTCTTACACTCTTTTTTCTCTTTTTCTTACACTCTCTTTTTTTCTCTTTTTCTTACACTCTCTTTTTTCTCTTTTTCTTACACTCTCTTTTTTTCTCTTTTTCTTACGCTCTTTTTTTCTCTTTTTCTTACACTCTCTTTTTTTCTCTTTTTCTTACGCTCTTTTTTTCTCTTTTTCTTACACTCTCTTTTTTTCTCTTTTTCTTACACTCTCTTTTTTCTCTTTTTCTTACACTCTCTTTTTTTCTCTTTTTCTTACACTCTCTTTTTTCTCTATTTCTTACACTCTCTTTTTTTCTCTTTTTCTTACGCTCTTTTTTCTCTTTTCCTTACACTCTCTTTTTTTCTCTTTTTCTTACACTCTCTTTTTTCCTCTTTTTCAAACACTCTTTTTTCTATTTTTCTTACACTCTTTTTTCTCTTTTTCTTACACTCTTTTTTCTCGTTTTTTCAAACACTCTTTTTTCTCTTTTCCTTACACTCTCTTTTTTTCTCTTTTTCTTACACTCTCTTTTTTCTCTATTTCTTACACTCTCTTTTTTTCTCTTTTTCTTACGCTCTTTTTTCTCTTTTCCTTACACTCTCTTTTTTTCTCTTTTTCTTACACTCTCTTTTTTCCTCTTTTTCAAACACTCTTTTTTCTCTTTTTCTTACACTCTTTTTTCTCTTTTTCTTACACTCTTTTTTCTCTTTTTTTCAAACACTCTTTTTTCTCTTTTTCAAACACTCTTTTTTTCTCTTTTTCAAATACTCTTTTTTCTCTTTTTCTTACACTCTTTTTTTCTCTTTTTCAAACACTCTTTTTTTCTCTTTTTCTTACACTCTCTTTTTTCTCTATTTCTTACACTCTCTTTTTTTCTCTTTTTCTTACGCTCTTTTTTCTCTTTTCCTTACACTCTCTTTTTTTCTCTTTTTCTTACACTCTCTTTTTCTCTTTTTTTCAAACACTCTTTTTTCTCTTTTCCTTACACTCTCTTTTTTTCTCTTTTTCAAACACTCTTTTTCCTCTTATTCTTACACTCTCTTTTTCCTCTTTTTCAAACACTCTTTTTTCTCTTTTTCAAACACTCTTTTTTTCTCTTTTTCAAACACTCTTTTTTCTCTTTTTCTTACACTCTCTTTTTTTCTCTTTTTCAAACACTCTTTTTTTCTCTTTTTCTTACACTCTTTTTTCTCTTTTTCTTACACTCTTTTTTTCTCTTTTTCTTACACTCTCTTTGTTTCTCTTTTTCTTACACTCTCTTTTTTCTCTTTTTCTTACACTCTCTTTTTTTCTCTTTTTCTTACGCTCTTTTTTCTCTTTTCCTTACACTCTCTTTTTTTCTCTTTTTCTTACACTCTCTTTTTTCTCTTTTTCTTACACTCTTTTTTCTCTTTTTCTTACACTCTCTTTTTTTCTCTTTTCCTTACACTCTTTTTTCTCTTTTTCTTACACTCTCTTTTTTTCTCTTTTTCTTACACTCTCTTTTTTCCTCTTTTTCAAACACTCTTTTTTCTCTTTTTCTTACACTCTTTTTTCTCTTTTCCTTACACTCTCTTTTTTTCTCTTTTTAAAACACTCTTTTTCCTCTTATTCTTACACTCTCTTTTTTCCTCTTTTTCAAACACTCTTTTTTCTCTTTTTCTTACACTCTTTTTTCTCTTTTCCTTACACTCTCTTTTTTTCTCTTTTTAAAACACTCTTTTTCCTCTTATTCTTACACTCTCTTTTTTTCTCTTTTTCAAACACTCTTTTTTCTCTTTTTCTTACACTCTCTTTTTCTCTTTTTTTCAAACACTCTTTTTTTCTCTTTTTCTTACACTCTTTTTTCTCTCTTTCTTACACTCTCTTTTTTTCTCTTTTTCAAACACTCTTTTTTCTCTTTTTCTTACACTCTCTTTTTTCTCTTTTTCTTACACTCTTTTTTCTCTTTTTCTAACACTCTCTTTTTTCTCTTTTTCTTACACTCTTTTTTTTCTCTTCTTTTTACACCCTCTTTTTTCTCTTTTTCTTACACTCTTTTTTTCCTTTTCTTGCACTCTCTTTTTTTCCTTTTCTTACACTCTCTTTTTTCTCTTTTTCTAACACTCTCTTTTCTCTTTTTCTCACTCTCTTTTCTCTTTTCTTACACTCCTTTTTCTCTTTTCTTCTCTCTTTATCTCCGTGTTCCCTTGTCGCTATTTGTATCACTACCTGTGCTCCTAAGCAGATCCCTTTCTCTGTCTTTCTCCTCCCCTTTCCATCTTTCCTATTCACTATAAATCTCATTGTCCTTGCTTGTTTTTCTTTGTCTATCCTTGTTGTTATTTGTTGCAATATGTCTTCTTAGACATGTATTCCGTTTCTCTGAATAAATAAATTGACATTTAAAAGAGAGAACAAATTGATTTCAAACACTGAATGTGTCATAACATTGACAAGGTATAAAAACGTTTAGACACCAGTTCTCGTTGGCTCACTGAGGTTAGGCAACGTTGTGCTACGCCAATTCCAGGTGGGTGAACCTTGGATAATACCAAGTATGTTGTATGTATGAGGACGTAGACACCTCTCTGTAGGGACAAAATCTTGATCGGTATATACATCGACTGGAGACCGCTTGATATTACTAGAAACTTCCTCCTTCAGAGTAAGCCGGTTCAACTCGCCTAGGTTGAATGAGGCTTAAATAATAAAAGAAGAAGAAAAAGAAGAAGAAGAAGAAGAAGAAGAAGGAGAAGAAGAAGAAGAAGAAGAAGAAGAAGAAGAAGAAAGGCAAATACACGGAACTGGCCAGAGAGCTTAAAGGGGATATATAAGTTGAAAATAAGTTAAGAAATAATAGTAGGAACATTAGGAACAATTCCCAAAAAAAATTGAAAAAAAAAAAGAATGGGAAAGATCTGTTACGTTGCGCAGAACCCCAGGTTGGGAACAGTAGTAGTTAGTAGGTGTCCCCGGTTGTAACTCAACCTCGATAGTATAGAACTGATGACAGAGCAGTCGCTCTAATCGTTACCAAAAAGTTTACGCTCCTATACTTTCAGTCGGAATACAATAGCCTGACAAACTATCAAACCCTCAAACATGTCGAATAAGAATGGTCCAGTATAATTGCATGAACATATGTGGCAATCAACCACCCCCAAGATGTCCAGTTATAAGAGAAGGAATGAGACAGAGGTCAAGAACGGCGATCATTTCCCTAGTTGGAAAGCAAGACTAAGGACTGGGTGTCTCTGCTGAGCCCCTATGATCGCACTTCTTGGCTAATAGACAAAGGAGTCTGAAACAAGTCAATAGGCAGTGCAGTTTATGCTTGCATACTGGTAAATCCCACCTCTATTTGTATGGTGTCATAATGTATGCAGTTAGAAGAACAGTTCCTTCTCCTAGATGAATTGCCGGACGAAATCTAAGGGTCTGTAAGAAGCGAGAGGGGTATCCTCGCGTTGGGATCAAAACCAATTATTTCTGCGTCTCCGCATGAGTAGTTACGATTAATTCGGTTAGTGCTTACGATAAGTATCCACAATAAAGCTACACTTCTCCACAAATAACAAAGACAGACAATCGGGGTTTTCTATCTACTAAACATTAATTTCACAAAAATTACAGATCTTTTTTACATATATATAATGTTCAGTTAGTAACACATTTTAAGTTCACAAATCTCTCTGTTTCGTCACTGGATTACTAGTCAGGATGGCGGAGAGACGTTTTTGCACTAATTTTATGTCCCTTGCGAATGTTAAAATCGAGATATACTACTACTAAATAAACTTTATGCCTAGAATTCTTATTCCACATATAACGAAGTGGTGCACTGTTATTGTAAAAGAGCGTCGGCGAACGATAAAGCAGCAGCGGCAGCCGCATTTAAAGCATGTGTGCAAATTGGCAAGTATTCACGCGCTGATATCACGAGAAGAAGAGAGAGGAAAACGAAAGTAAAAATACACCACCTGGTCAAGAGGAGAAGCAAAGTGCCCGTCGGGGAAGATGGACGTGTGAAAATGAGGGCGAGAAAGCGGGTGTGAGGTGGAGAGGAGACAGACTTTTAAAAAGCACATGTTATACGGCAGATCCTTGTTAAACACGAATGTGCGAAAATTTAATATTGTCGGAAGAACCATAAGTAAATGCATTTAATTTGCGCTTTTAAAAATATGCTGAGTTGGATTTTTATTGCCTTCCTATTTATTTTTTGTTTGTTTGCTTGAATTACAAAAATAGTTACGGCCGAGTTGTACAAGTGTTCAGCTAGCAACGTATACATACGAATGTAGTTTGAAAATGAATTGGAAGATCGCGTGAGATGCAGAAATAGAAACAAATAAGACATTTACACAATAGAAGGAAACATGATAATACATACCAAAAATGAAAAAAAAAATAAATAAACATATCATAATAAATATAACCACTAGTAGAGTTAACTCTACCAGCGGTACCGAGGGTAAATATCAAGGGGCAGAGTTAAAGAGAATATTGGATGAAATAAATACCATGAAAAAGTCCGCTATAAAGCTAGGAATATTGGTAAACAATTGGAGACAAACAGAAGTACTTAGAATGAAATTGAAGGATGACACTGCGATTCAATATATTGGTATTATTAGAAATTATTAGAAAGTCAAATCCAAAGGAAGAATTCACAATTTATTATATAGAAGATATAGTTTAGTAAGTCTGTCAGGAGATAATTTGGAATAAGATTTTCATCGGTGAACGTGCAGATTATGTGGGCGTATTATGAATACAAATTAAATAGACGCATCTGATAAATAGATTGAATGGACGCATCTTAAGAGTGTTCGTTATTGTACTTTTTTAATTCCTTTTTTATTAAGTATCGTTTATGTGTTTGTTTTTTCCTTTAGTCACAAATGTTTTCTGTTTGCAGAACAATCGGAATTTTAAGAGAAACAGCAGATAATCATTTAAATTAATTGTAGAGGGATGAAAAGCAATATCAAACATCGCACGAAAAGAGCGCGTGAACGAATGAATAAGAAAAATCTCCCTGGAATAATTAGGCGCACATTTATCACCCTAGAAAAACATAATCCTCGTTTGCCATTACGGAAGAACATTGAAAAATGAGGCATAAAAAAAATGTCAAGACGTTTGGAATTGAATATCATCAAGCTGAAGAATAGAATGATAAATAAAAATAAAACCATTACAAAATAAAAATGTTATTTTATACATTAGTTGTTTTGTACCTTTGCAGTGAAATAACTGTTCCATTGTGGCCGCCAACAGAGACCTTTAACACTTCAACACTTGAACAGTTCAACACTTCAACACTTCAACAGTTCAAAAGTGTTATCTCTCTGCTTGTTTAAGTCTATCTAACTCTCGAATTCCAGTTTTGTTTTTACGTCAGTTCTCTTGAAACTTTAAATTTAGTTTGGTTTTTTTTATTTATTTTTTTTTTTGTATTATTTGAATTGTTCGGATGAATCTCTTTATCTTAAATGTTATTTTAACAATGTTCCGACCGATGTAATTTCTGACCTTTTTTTTACATATAAGTCACCAGTTCCGGACCCCACTCAAGATTAAGAGTTTATGTGTAGAGCAGTTAATGTGACAATATCGTAGTAATCGTTAGTAGTGGAAATTTGGTAAATTAGATTACTTAAGGGAACAGCTCATCAAGAACTTGTTTACTTTAAAGTTGAAGACGACCATATTGTAGTCAGCTGGAAAGCAGGGAAACGGAACAGTGTTCCACAGGCGTGCGGTTCTAAGAAAGAAACTTTGTTCATGGAATCTATGTTTAGGTTTAGGTTTAAAGTGTGGGAAATTATTGATAGTGGTTTCGGCTAGACGGGTGTTTTTTGTGAAAGTTGGCGAGGGGACATCACAGATTGGAGCTCAGACGAGCACTAGCCATAAAAAGTGCGTCTTGTCAAACTCAAAACTATATTTGAGATTCTGAATTCAATTATTTATTTTATAACACACACACATACTTACACCTGGCCACGGGCACCTACTCAGCCATAGATCTTACTTTATGCGACTCATTCATATACCTAGATTACAATTGGAAATATATACGGCGACACATGCGGGATTGACTATTTTCAAATAATATTGGAAAAGCTGAACACAATTCTGTACCAAAAAATTGAATTGGGAAAACTTCCAAAAGCAATGTCAGTCCATTCTGATAGCACACACTTATGAGAATAACATATTTTACAAATACCTTCATATACATAGCAAATGAAAACATCCCATAATCATCTAGCACATAAAATAAACCGTGGTTTACCGAAGAATACAAAGAAGACATCCACAAACGTCAAGAAATATTAAACAAATGCCAACATCAGAAAATCAAAATCAATCATTAGAGAGGAAAACCCAGACGCACTATTACAAAATCAAAACGAAATACCAACTATGCATTCATCATAAACGCAAACATAAGATGCAGGGAACATTATTAAGAAAATAGAAGGAAAAAATAGCAATCCACAATAAACATCTCATCGAAAACAATCAGATATCCACTAAAAAAAGAGACATGGCCAAGACTATAACTGAAACTTATGACAAAGTCTCCTTTTCCGAAAACCAAACCGAAAGATCTCAAAAATTAAAATAATTGAAGATATGAAAATCTGAATTTCAGATTTCAAAACACCGAAAATCACAACCAAAATTCATTACAGAATTCGAAAAATCCCTCTTTAATACCCACAATACAATAAAAGGACTTGACAAAATTATGCATATTTTCTGAAGAAAACCCTATTAAAGTATGAATGAAATATTTCCTCAAGATATAAAATGAACTATTCCATACTGAAAAATTTTCCCAAAATCTGGAAGCAGGCCACTATAATTCCAATCATCAAACACAACAATCCAATCCAATAGCATTAACTACCTGTGTTGGGCTACAGTTGATAGAATGATAAATAGAAAACTTATCTTCTAGAATCCAAGAACCTAATAAACAAATACAAATCTGGGTTTCGTAAACGCAGAAAATCAACTGACCACTGGGCGCATCTCTTTTAGAGGCTTTCATAAATAGTAGCCATGTTCTTTGACATTGAAGAGGCACATGCCGCCATATGGAAAGGCAGAGTGATAAAAGACCTAAAAGAACTAAGACCGAAAGGAAGAATGCCAATATTCATCCAACACTTTCTACAAAACAGACATTTTTTGTAAGAATAGGAACAACGTTTTCTGATACCCAAGAACAAGAAAATGCAATAGCACACGGAAATATCCTTTGAGCAACACTGTTAAAAATGCAAAAAACATTGTTCAAAATCCAAACACAGAAATCCATTGCATTTTACGTGGACGATTTTCTAATATACTGTTCATTCAAACACATTGATCTAATAAAACATAAATTCCAACTTTTCTTTAAAATATAACGAAATTCAATAAAAATCAAATACAAGTAGTTTATGGATTATATTTTACCGAATAATAACTTTCATCCTATGTAACAAAACCATAAACTTATTAAAAGTAGTAGGTCACACTGATTGGGGAGCAAATAAGTAAATGCTATTAAAACTGTACTAATCCATAGTGTGATTCAAACTAGCCTTTATATATGAAGCAGCAAGACCTGCATACTCGAAAAAAAACTGGAATCAATCTAACAGCAAAGATTTGAAATCGCACGGCGCTTTTAGCACATCTCCAATAGAAAGTCTCTCTATTATATAAAACTCACCTGTATGTATGTATGTATGTATTTATGTATGTATGTATGTATGGGACTCAGTCCAGTGCTGCCTAGGCTCGAGCCCAAACTCGATGTGTTCTTGAAAAACCATAAAGCAGGAGACCAGTAGCCGCATTAAGCTGGTCTGCAGTTTAATTTGTTGCTGGCTATCTTGTTTTTACTTGTTGCTGGATCTCAACATTTTGAACCGAGAGAGAGACTTAGCTGTCGTACAAAACTAAGACTCTGTAACATCATCTGTGTATAGATACTCCCTCAGGAATTTGGGCTCATGGATTTTAAATGTCTGAGAAAGTGGCACTCGTCTGACAAGACGTTGCAATCATCATATATGTATGTATGTATGTATGTATGTATGTATGTATGTCTTAAAAGGCGACGGATTTTCACGAGATTGATATCGTCTTGAAGTTTGACCCTTCGGACGACAAATCTAAAAAACATGTCTAAAAATATTAATTCTATCACCCTCAACTGGGCACTTTTCTACAAGGACAGGTCGCTTTTTTCTCCGATATTTTCGAAAGTCATCCCCTCTTTTCGATTGACTAGCCTTAATTTAAACTTTTGCCACTTTCGGTTTGGTGATGGACGCAACGATAAAGACGACACGCTTTTTTTCAGATCATTTTCTTCCTTCGCGGTACGGGTTCGAGCCTACCTGCCTACTACCACTTCTTTTTTTGCTTAATATATATTACCAAAAACCCGAGCAACACCGGGCACCCAGATTAGTCTATAATATGAATCTCACCTGTCTGTTAGTGTGTGTGTGTGTGTGTGTGTGTGTGTGTGTGTTTGTATGTCACGTTAAAGCTGACAAAATTAGTATCGTTTGAAAGCTCAGTCCAAAAAATTGGCAAAAATTGGCAAAAAACATTCAATCTTTTACCGTCATCCGGGCCGTTTTCTACAATGAGGAGTCACTTTTTTCGTCGATATTTTTGCAAAGTCATTCATGACTCGTTTCATCAAAGTCCGTATAAAATATGTTATTTCGAACAATGTGACATCACAAGTTGCGTGAGCGAGATGACTAAACGGTTTCCTTTTTTTTTTCACTCACTGTTCCTCTTAGCGTTACAGGTTCGAGCCTTTATGCTTACTACTTTTTTGCGTTCGCATGGGTACTTGATACTATTTTCATTTTTCTCAGGGGATTGGTTAATTTTTTTTAGGGCTTCATTGATCTATTATTTATCTTATTTATTTATTTATTATGTGTTTTGCGCTTGCACGGGTACTCGCTGCTATTTTCATTTTTTAGAGGTTTTGAAACAATGTTTTAGGGCTCCCTTACAATAAAATCTCTCTACACCCGGACAACACCGGTTACCCTCGTTAATTAACAATAAGAAAGGAAAAATGGCTTCAAATTTATTAAACCTGGTCTATGACTGTATCTTCAGGCTGAAATGCAAAACTTTATTTGTGATAAACAGCAAATCAATTAAACCATTTCACCTACAAATTAAATAACTGAAATTAAAAAAATATGCATAAAAACTATCTACAAAGCAATCATTTTTCAAACCAATTAATAAAACATAAAATTCTACTACACGTGACTAAATACGCTCAGAACAAAATACACCCAATAATATTCCACGAGGAATTCCAAATTATGGGAATCAATCACTATAACCACCCACCTACATAAACTGACAGATCTAAGAGTCAAAATAAAATAGGGAGTGCTGCCATATCATACCAAGCAAAAGATTAATGAATGCAATATCAATATATAGTGTCGAAATTACTGCTGTGGCTTTTGATCTAATCACTAAAACCAAAAACATGATAGGATATCTAACCACTGAACAAAATACATCATCTCACAAAAAATACTAGGTCATATCGGGCATAATGGAAATGACCAAGAAACAAAAAAGCTACAAAAGGAAAAATCTCTAACAACAAAATACTACACACAAGCCTCAAATTAAAAGAAACGAACACCAACAAATGGCAAGAGAAATGGAATAAACAAAAAACTACAATATTTCAAACCAATCATTAAGGAACGGCATATTAAAAATCTCTTCCAGAAAAAAAGAACTTATATATAATCGATTTGTCACACATTTATGAACCCTCATTATGTACGGCATGCTAGGGTAAACACGCCGTCAAGCATATTTTATTAGAGTTGCTTTTAATCAATATTAAAAGAAATACTATCATGAGTTCAACTTTCAAGATTTTATTGACGAAACGTTGCATCCCTCTGCCTGTTCTACAAGTATTTTAATGGTGAATGCTCTGACGAACTGAAGACACTTGTGCTCCCACGACGTAGACACCCTCGACAAACCTCACAAGCGGCTAAATCCCACCCCCACACAGTAGAGATCCATAGATGTAGAAGATCTTTCTACTCCAGTAGTTTCTTCCCCAGAATCGCTAGACTCTGGAATTCCATTCCAGGTCCCTGCTTCCCCAACTGTACTGACATGCAGAAGTTTAAGTGTAACGTGAACCGACATCTTGCTGTCCAAATCCCAGTATAGTGCTCCAGTAGCTGCTGCCTCTGATAGTAGCCCCCCTACACCACAGTGGCAATGTGCCTTGTTTGGGGTGAAAATGTAATTAAAAAAAACTTGTAACAATTCAGAAAATACACGATATAATGTTCTTATTTTATATTTTGTTGTCTTGATTTTTCTCGAATATTATATATATATATATATATATATATATATATATATATATATATATATATATACTAGCATAGGTGCCCGGCGTTGCCCGGGTGTTTGGGGGGTTTATGCTGAGCCAAAGCCAAAATAAAAACGGTCAATATTTTTAACTTTTACCCCTATTATGACCCCTTAACATTTATGGTTTTGGGCTCAAATCCAATTATTAAGTAAGATCCATGTCCAAGGAACCTATATCTAAAATTTCAAGTGTTTAGACCGAAAATTGTAAGAGGAGTTTGGTAGAGTTCTCAAAGGTCAAATCGTTGAACTTTGACCCTTAGCCAAATTTCTGGCCGAAACCTATCACATAGATTTCCCCAAATCTCAGTACCCTGTATATCAAATTTCGAGTTTGTAGACTAAAAATTGACAGAGTTATTGCGTAGGGAAATGTACACAGACAAACACACAAACAGACACACAGACACGTTCACTTATATATATATATATATATATATATATATATATATATATATATATATATATATATACAAAGTAATATAATCAATGTCTTATCTATGAAGACATGTTTGCTGGAAGGCTATAAATTAAAACAAAAACCAATAGCTATTACGTTACGCATTCATATCCGTTACGCCGTCGTTCATCCATTACCTGGAAAATTTAATTTTTATTTTTAAATGTTCACACTTTTGTACCGATTTTACCGGGCTAAAACACAAATATAAAGTTTCACGTGGGTTCAAATAAATTATATATGAAGTTTCATATCTGTAGACCAAAGACAGTACAAGGAGTTTGGTAGACAACATTTTTAAACAAAAATACATACGCATACCTTAATATATATGGAAAGAGTTTTGTGTTTACTGTAAAGTTTTTACGCAAATATTACGCAAGTATAAATCATGTAGAATATCTGCATGAATATAATTACACGTAATAGTTAACTAAAGATTATCATCCCATTAGCAAAACAGAAAAAACTAATAGGTAATTAATTAAAATGAATGTTTAAAAGAATATCCAAATAAGCTAGATCTTTTGCTAGTGAATGCAATTCCATGACCCATATATAAGAAAGTTGTATTATCGGGAGTAAGGGTTATTGCGTGTACAGTACGTTAATGTTGAGATTTGATAAAGTGTCCACTTAAGGGGGGGGGTCATCAAGAATTTGTTTATGTTGGACTTGAAGACATCCAAGTTGTAGTCAGGTGGGAAACAGGCAGAAGGAACAGAGTTCCACGGGCGTGCACTTTTAAGAAATAAGCTTTGTTCATGGAATCTACGTTTTGGTTTTGGCACAAATAAAGAGTGGGGAAAATTTTGGATAGTGGTTTCAGCTAGATGGGTGTTTTTCGTGAAAGATCAGAGAGAGAGGACCAGGGATTGGAGTTCAAACGAGCACCTGCCATGGAAGTAACGATAAAACAAAGATAGGCTTGCAAGTCTCTCCTGTGGATGAGAAGTTGCAGGGAAAAGAAAAGGGCATCCCCCACTAAGCCAGGAAGCCTATTTTGTACTCTGTCAAGGCAGGATAGGCTGTTTTAAGCAGCTCCTGTCCAGATGTGGCAACAGTACTCCATCCTTGAACGTACTTGGCTTTTATATAAGTAGAGAATTGCATCAGCAGTGAGATATCTTCTGGAGCGATAGAAGGATCCTACCATTTTTCCAGCGACATTGGCAATAGACTTGATGTACGTGTTCCATTTTAGATCAGGAGTAAAGGTCAAACCCACAAGGTTATCAAAGCATGGAGCTAGTTTAGAGGCATCCATTTCAATTAATGCCAGATGGGGATCAGAGCGTTGTTATATATATATATATATATATATATATATATATATATGCACACACACACATATAATATTTTAAACTATTCTAATCAACACAAACTGACAATAAAATCATAGTCTCCTTTGATGTAGAAAGCATTTTCACCATAATAAAAAAAATGGAAAAATAAAAAAAGGTATAATCAATCAGAAGTTTTCTGTTCTTTTAATAATATATATATATATATATATATATATATATATATATATATATATATATATATAAATGGTTTTATAGATTGGTTTCCTAGATGTAAGTCCAATGAAACTCGTGTGATTATTAAAGAGTGCTCAATGCAGGACAGAGCTGGTATATAGTCTGTTTATTATACAAACATTATTCGTTACATATGTGCATACATGTTTTAGTGGAATCCCAACGAAAGGATAACACTTCATCAGGCCAAAAAAGAATCTTTTTGGGTATGATGAAATGTTATCCTTGAATTGGGATTCCACTGAAACATGTATGCACATATGTAACCAATAATGTTTGTATAATAAAAAAAAAAAACTATCAGATTCGGTAATGTTCATATGCCAATAAAATCAAAGTCAATATTAATTGACTCAATCAATTAAGCTTCATGATTACCAGGTTTTATAATCGAGTATGCGTATAATATTTTTGCAAAAATCAAGAAAACAAAATCTAAAATAAGAACACCATATGATGTATTTCTTTATGTGTTACAATTGTTTTATAACTATAAAAAAAATACAAAACTAAGACAAATTGAAAAATGAATAATTGAACATAAAAATAGAGACTAAAATTTAGAAGGTGTACTTTAGGATTAAGGGAGAAAATCACTTAAATAAATATAACAAAGAGAAAACATTAATTATAAAAATTTAAAAAGACATTTATAAATTAAATGAATATCATCGAAAAATAAAAAATACGAAAATGTTATACTTACTCAATTCAAAAGTAATAAAAAATAAAAAAAATATATATATGATGAATTTAATTTAGTGTCTGAAGAGTAGCTATTTTTGGATTTGAAAAAATAATATAATGTTTAAATTTGTCCAAATGATTACAAAGCAATTGTAACACAGACGGAAATACACTATACTATGTTCTTATTTTATATTTTGTTGTCTTTATTTTTTGCAAAACATTATATATATACATATAAATGTGTGTGTGTGTGTGTGTGTGTGTGTGTGTGTGTGTGTGTGTGTGTGTGTTTCTGTGAAAATATGTTTTCAGTTATATTTCTCCTTTTTTTATATTAACCTTTTAATTCATGAAGCTCTCTGAAATTACAGAGCGTATAATAAATAAATGACACAAGTCTATATTCCAAATTTCAAAGTGTTAACCATCTTACAATTTATTCTATTAAGTACGCTAGCTTGCATTATTCTTGACATTATCTGTCCCGTAGCGCAAAATCATTCATTTAATTATTATATGAATCAATGAATCTATTCTGCCCTTAACTCTTCAAAAAGAAAACACCTATCAATTCATTAAAAGAAAATAAAATGCATTGGGCATGATTATAAAATCCGAAAATTGAAAGCTGGCAAGGACTTGTGGTGTTATCCCACCATCTGTCCGAAACATTAGCATGTCCAGAAGAAGAAAGGAAAAGTAGTTGCAATTACCTTTTATTTCTTCTTTTATTTGAATTTTCAAGTAAATAAATGATAAATGCTATTACTTCTAAGGAGTTAGGGCAGAATAGATTTATTGATTTATATAATATTTAAATGAATGGTGTTGTGCTAAGAAATCGGTGTTGTTAAGAATTCTGCATGTCAGCGTACTTAAAGGAATAAATTGTAAAATGGTACAATATTTTTTAAATTATATATATTATTATTATTATTATTATTATTATTATTATTAATCATGTTATTATTATTATTATTATTGTTGTTGTTATTATTATTATTGTTGTTGTTGTTGTTGTTGTTTTTGTTGTTGTTTTCTTGCTTGCTTTGGCATAATCAGGTAGGGGTTCCGTATTGTAATATTTCGGGAAATGTGTCTTCGTCAAATATAAGTTTGATTATCAAACGTATTTATCATTGCTATTTAGGAATGCATTCTATCCATATAACCATATAAACAAAGCTAACTTTGCAAAAGACAATGAGCTATACAATACAGTCGTCCACAGACAGCTGTTTCCTTGATTTATCACTGATTTGTTTGGCTAGACATACCAAACGCATCAACCTCGAAATTGGTAAACAAAACATCTTTACATAAATATTTAAAATGAATGGAATAGACTTTGAAGAACATTAGCGCGTATTACCGTTTAAATGAATAAAGATGTGCACTTAATGAAAGCAACCCCGTAGGATAATTTTTAATTACACAACTAAAATCTTTTAAAAGACAAAGTAATTGAAAACTAAAATCATTAAAAGCTGTTCAAACGTTCACCGCATTTAAAATGTTTTGTTTTGACAATTTTAAATTGTACTTTTTATTTATGCATCGAAACTTTGATGTTCATTATATTTCTACGCTTCTAGAAAGATTTCTCGTCCGTCTAATAGATGGATGTGTATTGACACTTGATATATACAGAATGGAATAATAAAACAACACTACAGCTTTATTTGAAAACTTTTATTGACAAATCAATTCAGGTAACTTGAGTATGTAGTGAACTGATATCTATTCAATGTAGCCCCCTTCAGCCTCAGTCATCACCTCGATACGAGTCCGGAACTAAGAACATCTCTTTTCCACAAGCGCCGACTGGAGTTTGGCGAATGCTCGGCGGATGGTGATTTCGTGTTGTGGTAGGTCATGTTGGTGATGTTCTCGACATATGGCAAAACGAAGTAGTCCAGCGGCTTCCGGTTGGGGAAAGAGGGGCCCAGTGAGTAAAGCGTATTAAGTTGTAGCACTCCTTCTGAAGCCAAACCTAGGTCTCTTTGGACTTGTAAGCCGACACCGAATCTTGCTGCTACACTCAGGGTCTACTAGTGACCACCTGATTGCACCAGGGGATCACCACACTCTTCAGCACATCCAGGTACATTTTAGTGTTGATTTTTCAAGCTGACTTTGAAGATGTGAGGTAGCATGATGTTGCCCTAAATCGAAACCACACCAACGACCATAACCGCGGCCGGAAACTTCGTTTCATCACACTGGACCCGTCCCTGTTATTCTTGGCAATCCAGCGATGCATTTTGAGAGTACTGGCAATGGTCCTATTATCATTGACTCGGTAGCGGTGTATCTCGGATCTCGCTGGTTGATCATTGTGTCACTTTCAGACATTATAGAAGGCTCCTATCGCTCTTGGCATTTGGACACAACTGGCCAACTAGTAGATGGACTGCAACTAAACAAGAAAACCGGTTTTTTTTTTTCAAACGAAAATCGAAACATGCCTTCTTTTCTAGGGCGACTGTACTTTATTTAAATAGATGCGTGCGTGTTTCATATAATTTTTGCGTCGATAAATGTACTTTTAACCTACACTCGTTTATCAGGCCAGTGCAAGTACGAAACGAAAAATAAAACAATTTATCTTTGAAATAGAATGTATTTCTATGTATTAAAAATTACACAAGCGTATATTGAATGAGTTTAGAAGGTGACTGTGACACATTCAAAAAAGAAATAAAGAGAAGATGAAAACGAGCACATGAGTGGGTGACATGCGTGCAAATAAGATTGTTTATGTGTGCATATGATAAATATAGTGAAATAAAATTGAGTTATAGATTTTCTGACCTCAGATCAATAAGCAAAATGGAAGTGCAGCTTAATATTCCGAGGATTTTGGTAGCTGGCGCTTACTTTTTTCATCGGACTTTCTTTTTGATAATTGAAAAAAAACATTGCATTGTCACCCTAAAAAAGGCACAGTGTTACTTTGATGGACATAATTTGCACGTATAATATGTAGGAGGTTGAGCAGCTAGATGTCTGTTTACATTAAACTTCTGCATGTCAGTACAGTCAGGGAAGTAGGAATCCGGAAGAGAATTCCAAAGTCTGGTAGTCCTAGGGAAAGAACTAGCATCTAGAGATTATTACTGTGTAGAGGTGGGATTTTGCTGTTTTTCGGGGGTAATTACGTCGAGGGGATACAAGGGCTTGTAGTTCGTCGGAGCACATACTATTTGTGTACGAACGAACTGGCATGTACCGTAACTAAAGTGAAAAAAACGCAGACAACAAAAACATGGTCAATAAGATTTACAGTACGTGCAGAATTGACTCCACTATTCCTAGTATCAGAAACTGTCCATTTAGGGAGTCAATATGTTTGATATCGATAACACAAGTTATTTAGTCTTGATCGATTTAGTCTTGGAGTCAATATTTTTCCCTTTTTAGAGAACTACCATAAGTAAATTCGTGGATTTTAGTGTTTCTTTTATTCTTTTATGTGCTGAAGTCGTTTGTGGCATCGAGACATCACATGTCAAATACGATTGTGATACTATGAGTTGTCTCCCTTCCCTCAATCTAATACCTCGAAGAATATGAGGAAATGATTAATCAAATACACAAATGCTTTCACAAATGAGATGAGTTGGATAAGTAAATGAGAATGGCTGATATGTCAAGCGCAAGTTTCCGCTGTTCAGCGGGATTGTGATTAAACAAAAGACTGGCAATAGGATGTCCGGTCGTAAGTTAATATATTTCCGGTTTACAGATATTTGAAATAGTTTGCAGCTGATGGAGGTCCCCCCACAAAGTTCGACATTAAGCATATTGGAGCAGAACCAAAGAGTGAAATCCTGAAAGATATTTACATCAGGAGGTATGTTAATCAACCGAATGACAGCAGCAATGCCTCGATAGACAAATCTCAATTGGATCCTAGCTGTTACTATGGAATTTTGCTAGGATGTGGACGCTAGCTTTTACGGGTCCTTTCCCGCAACAGTGTCACACGCACGCACGCACCCTCCCCCACACACACACACAAACCACAACAAAACATAATGTATCTGAGCTTTGTTTTTCTTGTTTGTCTGCGTTGTTTTTATAGTTTTTATATTTATTAACCAAGGCATGCGTTTTCAACGATCGCCAAAGCGACAGATTGCCAGAACAAAAGAGAAATAGAAATAAACCACAGCTTACGAAATCTGAGGTCGGCAATCGTCGGGGACCCGAATATGCTTGTACACGACATTCATTAATTGTTGCTCTGGAGCATTATTTTCGACGGCATCTGAATACAGTTTACTTATTTGGTTCAGGTGTCCTTTATAAATGAACTCGATTTCCTTGTATATCAATATACATTATACAATGTTCAAGCTGTGCTTACTCACTGCACCTATTTTTCAGTCTTGCTTGTGCTTATGTAACGGGTGAAAAGTAACCATTTTGTTTACTTTAAAACGTATCTTTACACAATAATTCTCACAACCTCGAAGAGATCAACATGAAAGCCTTTTAAGTATTCTCTTATGTAATTCTGTGACACCACGTGTCCCCCTGCTCGATCAACTCGTATGCCCCAGACTGTGTGCCGTGGATCTGTTCTCCGTCACCTTATCTTCTTATGACCATAGCATCGTAGTCTCTCACGCTATCAGTCGTTGAGGGGAGCGCACGGGTACGCAAAGGTAAAAATAAAAGAAGATACAGACTCTGACAGTTTATGCAAATATTTGTTGCATCCTGGGTTCTTATGTGGCACCATCGGCCGTCTACGCCTTAAGATCTAAAATTATATCTACTGTCGAGGCTCTGTCAGTCGCTTGAACAATTCACTTTTCCATCTGCTCTGAGCTACGATTTATGTTCAACTGTGTTG
This sequence comes from Euprymna scolopes, assembly GCF_053919585.1. Classification (NCBI taxonomy): domain Eukaryota; kingdom Metazoa; phylum Mollusca; class Cephalopoda; order Sepiida; family Sepiolidae; genus Euprymna; species Euprymna scolopes. The sequence continues at coordinate 82,997,431 of NC_136518.1, forward strand.
AACTCTCAAAAGTCGTCAAGTGCCCAACTATGTTCCTGTCAACTCTACTGTACGTTGTTGCCCGTAAATCAGTCCTATTTTCATTCAAAATTGATTTACTGTAGTAAACCCATAGCCACTCTCTAGCGTCATAAGACTCATTTTCACCCCTTAAAATACCCGCGAATTAAATCTAAATATATCTCAAGTTCATTGTTCGATCTCTCTGTTACAGTCACCCGTTACATGCTGATCAACAATCCAATATCTATTTCTTTAACTTCCTATCTATCTATTACTGATTAACCCTATTTCCTATTTTCTATTCAATAGTTATCCGATAAGGACACGTGATAGCAATGCGGTAAGTATAATCGATCGTCATACATAACTAATTTATTACAGATTAAATAAAATTCCGAGATTTGTTTTATGCATCAAGGGACAAATCTGAAAACGTCATCGACATTACAATTTTTTTAGATTGAAAAACTCACCCCGAGAACGATAATTGATTAAAATAATTGTAAAGTATAGTTCTGAAGCCTGTTTGCTATATGCATTAGTACAAAGTGTCCCAAAATCAGAGAAGGTTTGAAAATCTTATCAATTTCAGATATTTTACAAATAATATTTTGAAAATTAATTATAGATAAGTATAGCATTGAACAGCGTGCGCAAGTTGTGAAATTGTTTTACCAAAATCAGAGGTCAATTGTTTTGACTCAGAAAGCTTATCGACGGCAGTTTCATGTAAGAGATGACCCAAGTCACAACACAATTTAAAACATTGTGCGGCGATTTGAAGATCAAGGAGCTGTACTTGATCTTCCGCAAGCTGGCAGACCTCGAAACGACATCACAAACGAAAATAGGGAAAGAGTGTGAGATAGCATGGATCAGCATCCTGAAATATCGATTCGACGACATTCCACACAACTTGGAATATGTTAAAGTTCACGACACAATATTCTGCACAGTTAAAAACTCTTTCCTTGTAAAGTGCAATTATTAATTATGTTCTGCAAAACACAAACCAAAAACAGCCCACCTTTTCCCCCTTTTTCCTTTTTACCATTTCCTCTTTCTCTTTCTATCTCCCATACTTCCTGACTGGTTTCCTTACTTAAAATGTACCAAACATTAATACTGTAACCCTTTTCACTCTTCCATTGCAAAAATCATTCCTGTTCTGCAGGGCAGGGAACAAAAACGATAAAATCCACTATAAAACAACCAAACCAAACCAAGCACTACAAACTAGCAATTGGAGATACAAAGAGCTTGAAGAATATACAAAACATGAACACTATTTCCAAAATAACTAGATTCGACATTAAATAACCCTAAAAGGATCGATATGCCGTAAAACAAAACAAAGAAACCAAACGTAAAATATGAAGCCAATGTAATTTCATCTTCAGTGTCATGTTAAATTTTAGGGAGCGTCCCAAATAGTTTTTAATGAAAATTTGCTTCAACCTTAAACATGTTTGCCTTGATTGGATAATTAGAGCATTTTCTGTTGTTGTTGTTGTTGTTGTTGATGTTTTTGCTGTTGTTGTTGTTGTTCTTCTTCTTCTTCTTCTTCTTCTTATTATTATTATTATTATTATTATTATTATTATTATTATTATTATTATTTACTTGCCTCTCCACGAGAGCATTTTTTGTTTTGGTTTTGTTGTTGTTGTTGTTGTTGTTGTTTTTGCTGTTGTTGTTGTTCTTGTTCTTCTTCTTATTATTATTATTATTATTATTATTATTATTATTATCATTTACTTCCCCACGAGAGCAGAGTTAGACACAAGGTCGGTGTTTAATGTCGGAAATCCAGCTCCCCAAAAATGGGAACTCTGGATTGGAACAAAAATAAAATTTGCCTCAATCTAGAAAGATCTCTCCGCCACTGAAGCTGAAGGTAGTATCAGAACAGATACTACACTTTGCTCCCAGCCAAATTGTTGTCAAACGAGATAGAGAGAGTAATAAAGTTTTAATGCACATATGTTTTGCTTTTCAACGGGCAATGATGTGTAGCCCTGCTAATTTTTCACTAAAGTATAGTTTTGCTACACTTACATTTCCAAATACAACATGACCAATTACGTCAGTAACTCATTACGGAATTGCTCATATCTCTGTCAATAAAGGCAGCAAATTAAAAACATAAAAATAATAAATAAGAGAACAAGGGCGATAACACATTTTTCAATGACTAAGTGGCACAGACAGAACGAACTTAATGTCTATTCGTGTGTCATAGTTTATAGTTTTACAAGGAGTTAATTTAGTTTAAGTAAAATTATAAATGAAGAAAGCATATCCCAGAGCTTATATTAACAATGTGTTAATTTAGGGTTGTTGTTTTTTTTTACATTTTCACCCCAAACAAGGCACATTGCCACTTTGATGTAGGGGGCTACTGTCAGGGGCAGCAACTACTGGGGCACAATGTAGGGATTAGGGCAGCAAGATATCGGTTCACGTTACACTTGAACTTCTGCATGTCAGTACAGTTAGCGAAGCAGGGACCTGGAATGGAATTCCAGAGTCTAGCGGTTCTGGGAAAGAACCTACCGGAATAGAGAGATCTTTTACATCTAGGGATCTCTACTGTGTAGGGGTGGGATTTAGCTCTTTGTCGGATTTGTCGAAAGTGTCTACCTCGTGGGGGCACAAGTGTCTTCAGTTCGTCAGAGCATTCACCATTAAAATACTTGTAGAACAAGCAGAGGGATGCAATGTTTCGTCGATGGGACAGAGGCTGAAGCTTAGATGCCAGTTCAGGGCCTATCAGATTGGCGACTCTCTTTTGAACTTTGTCTAGGAGCGAGAGACTAGAAGCAGATGCACCAGCCCAAATGTGACAGCAATACTCCATACATGGGCGAATGGTTGCCTTATAGAGGTATAGGATACTTTCAGGTGTCAGTAGTTTTCTAGCACGGTGGAGAGAGCCTACCTTCTTCGCAGCGGACCTGGCAATGTTTTCAATGTAATTGTTCCAACTCATGTTTCCTGTGAACGTTAGGCCAAGCAGTTTGAAAGATGTACTCTCAGATAGGGAGTCACTGGTCATTGCTATTGGTGGCAGAAAAGGTTTCTTGTAATTATTGAAGGAAACCAGTTTTGAATGTGACCATCCATTTTTGTCCCCATTTCACTACAGATTGGAGGTCATCTTCTTGTGTTTTTGCCATTTTTTTAGTTATGTGTTAATTTGTTTTCCTGTCATGCCTGTTATAGAGTGTGGTGTCATCAGCATATATACCCATCTCAGAGGCAGTTTTGTCGGGGAGGTCATTAATAAATATTAGGAACAATAGAGGTCCAAGGATAGACCCCTGAGGCGCTCCCGCATTTATATCATATTGTTTAGATGTACGACCGTCGAGGACAACCTGGATTTTTCTCTTATCTAAGGATTTAATTATGTTAAGTATTCTACCAGTGATACCGTATGATTTAATTTTCCTGAGGAGACCCTCATTCCATACCCTGTCAAAAGCCTTAGATTATCTAGAGCCACCGCTCTCCCACCTCCCGCTTTGTCCAGTGAATGGTATATACGTTCAGAGATTACAGTGAGGATGTCTGCTGTGGAACGGGCTTGTCTAAATCCATATTGTTTGTCAGTCAGAAGTTTAGCATCTGTAAGGTGACGTACTAGAGCATGGTTAATTATGGTCACAAATATTTTGGCGAAAAGTGGGAGGGGGCTAATGGGGCGATAATTTGATGGGTCAGTTCTTTCGCAGAATTCTTGAATACTGGTACCACAGAAGCAGTTTTCCAACAGCCCGGAAAGCATGATTCATTAAGGCAAATTGTTTGTAGAGCTTGGAGAGAACTGGAGCTACTTCGGCTGAGCACTTTTTAATAGCACAGCTGGGATAAGATCAGGTCCACATGCTTTTGAAGTGTCAAGGTTTTTTATGATAGCATGCACCTGAGCAGGGGTGATTTTTAGATCGTCTAGCGTGGCGTTTGTCCGCAAAGGAAAGTAAGGAAGGGGGTTGTTGGAAGGGTCCAGTGTGGAGTTTGAGGCAAACCAGCTGACAAGCATGTTAGCCTTGTCGGTTGCTGAGCAAACAACCTTGTGATTGTTGGTTAGTGGGGGAATTGTTGATTGCCCATTATTTACTACACTGTTGTAGATTTTCCAGAAGTCACGAGTTCCTAATTTTTGTGCTTCGATGCGTTTTTTAGTGGTTTCAGTAAATTCTCTCTTAGCTGTCGCTATTTCTTTCTTAACGTTACTTCTAGCTTCTATGTACTTCTGTCTGTTTGAACTGGACTTATATCGGTTAAATCTGCGGGTTGCATGCTGCTTCTGAGCAATGGCAGTTGCGCAAGTAGAAGTAAACCATTGGGGAGAGTGGGGCTTGCTATAAAATTTCCGCATGGAAACATGTGCTTCAATTGCTGTTTTGAACCATTCAGTGGTCTCATTTGCGCATTGTTCAGCAGGAAGAGAAAAATGTTTCCCCATGGGGCATCTCTCATAAGATCTCTGATGGCTTCCCAGTCAGCCTTTTGATAATATCTCGTTGTTTTGAGCACTGACTCTTCAGTTTAGGGTCTAGGGTTTAGGGCGATTTCGACCATTATCACGTTCCCGAGTGGGCTGTCAGCATTTGTTATACAATCATCGGGAACTGTGGTCAGAAACAGATCTAGAAGTGATGCGTGTTGTTCTTGCAGTTAATTTAGTTTAAGTAAAATTATAAATGAAGAAAACATATTCCATAGCTTATATTAATAATGTGTTAATTTAGTTTAAGTAAAAATATTAATGAAGAAATATATTCCAAAGCTTATATTAACAATGTGTTAATTTAGTTTTAGTAAAATTATAAATTAAGAAATATATTTCATAGTTTATATTAAGAATGTGTTAATTTAGTTTAAGTAAAATTATAAATAGGGAAAACATTTAATAGCTTATATAGAATAGTTTAAGTAAATTTGTAAATAATAGGGACATGATAATTATCACATATCGAAGTGAAATATCAATTGTAGAAAAGGTATATTTACATTTCATAAATGTTAATAAAGTGCTGGAGGGAAAAGTTCCATGACGCTCTTTTTAAACCTCTATAGAATTCCTAAGGCAAAAGAAATCGTGTAAATCTAATGCCACTGTCAGTTAAAAATGGTGCATTGCAAGTTAAAATTATAAGAAAACTGAATTTGACGAATAAAAGATTACAAGGAAACTGCGAATACATAATTTTGTCAATATTTGCAAGAATGTCGTGTCATATATCTGCAAACAATTCTTCGAATGCATAATTCATGAATATTACTGAATAATCATGTATATGGAAAAAAGAGTCGTGATGTTGAATATACCAAATGACAATATATTAGTGTTTAAAACACACATACACACATACACATGCACACACATACACACACACACAAACAAAACTGATAAATTCGAATATTCAATGCGTATATTGGTGACAAGATGGTGTTCTCGGTTCGCTATTGCTTTGCAATTTTCGGTTGTAATACTGGAAACTAGTGATGGGACGAGTCCAATATTTTTCCGATTCCGATACAATTAAAAATTCCGATTTCGATTCTTTTGAATTTCTAAATAAATAGTCATTTGGCTTTTGGGGGGGTTATTGCAAAAATAATGAAATATGCACATATAAGTTCGTAAATGTAGAAATACCCTTACGAGACTGAGTTATAGGTTTTAGCTTAAGATCAATGAATATTTATCATTACGTCATTAATATTAGCCATGAGAAATTAAGCTTTAACAAAAAACAAATCAGAACAAAGAAAAAGAATCGTTTTTACCATCGGAAAATAGGCCCACATATTTTTCGATTCCGATACCCTTAAAAGTCCCGATTTTTTCGATTCCTGATTCCGATTCCGATTAATCGTCCTAAGACGACTGGAAACATTGACGTAGTTTACGAAACATTTCATTCAACAGTCAAAAAATGAAGCAGAATATTTCATATAAACATTTATCTTTTGGCACATTTCTATAAAACTGTATTTTTTTTTAATGTGACCGTAATGGAAAGAACGAAACAAAAGAAATAAATTTGTCTTTACGTTTATAATTTAGAAATAGATCGCAACTTGTTGAATCAAGTAAGGGTCTATAACGCAACACGAATGCTAAATACTTCTCATCTAAATTAAATAATATTACGAAACAGAACTTTCTGCTCTATATTAAATTATAACAACCGTTATTGGAATGGAAAGAAAACAATAGCAGACAATAGTAAATTAATAAAATGTTCATTTTCGAAACCAAACGAAAATTAGTTTACTTTGCGTCTGATATAACACACACACACACACACACACCATATATATATATATATATATATATATATATATATATATATATATATATATATATATATATGTATATATATATATATATACATAAATATAATTATAAAACTTAAATGATCTTGTAACGATGTATGTAACCTATTTTCCGGTTTACGACATCCGGTTGCGCATGTGCGCATGACCTACGCACTGAAATATTAACGCTATTTTTTCGAAATTATTATTTAACATGGGATGAGTGGGATTTAAAATAACTTATATGTAATACAGAAATGAACGATGTAAAAAAAAAGCACACAGTATTATTTGTTTATTTTGATAATTTAAACGCGAAAAAAACAGAAGAACAATTGGGACGCTGAAATATTAACGTCATTATTTCGAAATTATTATTTAACATGGGAGGAGTGGGGTTTAAAATAACTTAAACGTAATACAGAAATGAACGATGTAAAAAAGCAGAAATATCAAAATTTGAATGTAACTATATTAAGTATTATGGTATCTGTTCAATGAACATTTACCTATAAGTATGGCCAACCACTTATAATTCAGTAACTGGATTTTTTTTTATTTTTCAAAAATAATCAATTATAATAAACAGAACGACTCATAGAAATCCACCTATATTCTTTTTTCATTTTAATATACTTCCATAGAAATGTTTCTGTTATGTCACAAAAACTATTTTCTTTACGTCACATGTGTCACACTCATACATGAATTCCATAGCTAATATAACATACTGACCCAATGAGTCACGGGCAGTTTAATATATATAAATATATACATACACACATATATATATATATATATATATATATATATATATATATATATATATATATATATATATATATATATATATATATGAATAAAAAAGAATACGAAAAGTATAAAAGCTTATAACTTTTCTTTATTCGTTTTCGATTGGTGACGTGCAGGAATACAAAATAATATAGTGAAAAAAAATTAAAAAACTTTTTTTATAAGTACATAATTTTCGACCGATCCTTCAGTCTTCATCGGTGTAGTGAAAGTATGAGGATGCACGGGGAAAAGGGGAATGGAAAAGGAAGGAAGGTAGAGGAGGAGGAGGAGGAGGAGGAGGAGAAGAAGAAGGAGGAGAGGTATAGCCAATGAGAAGGTGCCACGTCAGTCTTTAATATATAAACATATAAGTACGCACATACACACATGCACACAGTACATATACACATAGAAACGAAAAATTAAACAGTAAATAAAAATGAGAAACGCGTCTTTAACTGTCTAATCCTTTGAATTCTAACGATATTATTTATTCTAAGAGAGAATAAGAATACCAAGGATATAAGACGTTATGAGGAGAAACGCTATGATGCTCATTTGTAATTTAACGGCTATTTCTCGTTCGAAAAAGAACGAAAACGTCGTTTCTAAATTCAACCGTTTTAAGACAAAAACGAAACGCTACTTTTTATTAATTTGTATATTAATATGTACATATACATACGTATGCAAACAAATACTCACATGTACAAATATATACATATATATATGCACATATGCATACATAAATGCATGCATATATACACATATACATATACTAACAGACATACATGTACATACATAAATGCTTGCGCATACATTTACACGTAGAGACAGCTGTACATATATACACAAGTTTACATAAACGAATGTAGAGAGAGAGAGAGAGAGAGAGGAAGAGGAGAAGAGATTGACGGGAAAAGAAGTATAGGTGTGCGAGAAATACATTCACATATATACACATATACATATACGGAAATATGAAGAAAATTAACTCTTAAAGAAAATGTGTTTTGAAAACATACACACATATATGCGCATACATACACATATATCCAAATATACATACATATATATATATACACATACACATACATATACATGTATATACATATACTGATGTGTATATACACTTTCAGGTACGTATACACATACACTCGCACAAATACATACAAATATGCGTACATAATACGCATACACATACACATGCCATGTGTATGAGATGATAAAGAAAGAAAACATTAGGGAAAATGTAAAGATTTCGGAAAGAGTTCCCCGATCTCACCGTGCATTTTAGTCCTAAGGAAATGTTTATAGAATATCTTTGTAGTTATGAAAATTGTAGTCACTGAGTAGTCCTAGGTTTTTGTTAAGGCCTGTAGTATGCGTGTTGAGTTTTAGAATTAATTTTTTTTCATATTTTCGTCTCTGGTGTTGTGTAATAAAATTGGATGCTATGAGGATATATCTGATATTGTCAATTGTGTGGTTAGGTAAATTATAGTGGATAGCTACTGGATGCTGTGTAGATTTATCTCTGATGGTATGTTTGTGGTTATTAAGACGTAGGCGGAACTCCAGGCCTGTTTCCCCCACGTAGTTGCTTTTGTGCATTTTGTGCAGTATAACAGATATATTACATTTGAGCTATTGCAATTTAGAGGGGGAAGTTTGAGATGGACGTTGGTGTCTGGAGGAGTGAATGTGCTGTTGGTGTTAATATGTGTACATATTAGACATATGGGCCTTTTGCAAGGTTTGTTTCCTTGAGATGTTTGGGTGCGGTTAATCCGAGTGGATGTGAGTAAGGAACGTAAGTTGGCGAGTTGTCGTTTGGCACAAATGGGTGGTTTATTGTATATTGTGTTGAGTGTAGGGTCGTGTTGTAATTGTTTGAAGATCTGTTTCATGGGGTTGTATAAATGTTTGATGTTATTATTGAAGTGAAATACCATAGGTATTCGTGTGGATGTTTTGTTGTTTTTGTATGTAAGTAGGTTGTTTCTGCTAATGTGTGATGCTCTGCTGATGGCTTCTTTTAATATTTTGAATGGGTAGTTTTTGCGGAGGAAGTGGTTGATTAAGATGCCTACCTGTGTGTCATAATCGGATGGGTCTGTGCATATACTTTTAATGCGCAGGCATTGACTGTATACGATTGACTTTTTCGTTGTGGTTGGGTGGCAACTTTCGAAATGTAGGTAATTGTGTCCATCGGTCGGTTTTGTGTGTAGAGATGTGGTGATATGATTATTTGAAATATTAATCAGAACGTCTAAAAATGTGATATGCGTGATTGAATGTTCAATCGTGAATTTTATACTATTATGGTAGTTGTTTATATGTTGTTTATATGTTTATATATATATATATATATATATATGTATATATATATATATATACATATAGTAATTTATAAAATATATATGGCGATTAAGCTACACTGAATATTCCGCGTTTCATCCACTCTAGGATTGTTCAGGCTTATTCATATATATATATATATATATATATATATATATATATATATATATATATATATATGAATGACAGTCTATATATGCTAAATTTCAAGATGTTCATTTTACTGTTCATTTTTTTCAGCATGTTAAACTGAATTTAATCATGTTCTTGAAAGAACCTGTTTTATAACACAGAATCATTCATGTAATTATTATGTCATTTTTCCCGCCCTTAACTCATCAGAAGAATAGAAACTTATCAATTTTAAAAGAAAATAAAGAAACATAGCCATGATTACAAAATACCCCCAAAAAAAAAGAAATCCGGAAGAGAAGTTGTAATTATGTTTTCTTTTAGTTACGCCATCTTTGAATAAATAATCTTTCAACATTCAACATTATAAGCGGATGATCAAGGACAACTTGAGTAATCATGGAAATGGAACGATGCTCTCCATTTCGATGTAGAAGATAATTAAAAGGGAACCGTCTTGTCGCACTTGACTATATTAGTTTAGTTTTTATGGCTTTACAAAGAGGTGGTTTATCTTATACAGAAATTGGATTGATTTGAAATATAGCGTTTTGGCATGACCGTTAGTGCGGGAAATTAACCCAACTTTCAGATTTATTAATTTAAATGAAAATCCTAAAAAGTATCATCTTCGTCGAATGTCGCGTACCCGCTTCGCACTCCAGCAAGATGGTGAATATGGACAGAAATGAAGGATAGCTGGATGCTTAGAGGAAGTGAGGACACTCTTGTCGATAACTAAAGTAGCCGGAAACGAATGGATTGCATTATCCGATAGAGAGGCTCAGCCGAATCGAAATGAGCAACCGCATTGAAAGAGGAGATAATACATGGGAGTGTGAACTTAAAATGGTTGACCTAAACCATATTCTGATTTAGAAGAACTTAGCATTGTATAAATGTTGTCATAACAAACATACCTAATTCTGGAAACATCCGATATGCAATTGATCCATAATCCTGGTTTAGATATAATTTTTTGTCAAAGCAGCAAAATGAGAAGCGATGCTTGAAGAATGCGATAAATTAGTTCTCCAAAAATAGCCAGCATATAGCCGATTGGCAATAAACCAACTTCTGTATGCGCGATTCTTCCAATATCCGGATAGCGTACTTCCAGAATTGTAATGTAAAAGTATTTTATGAGGAAAGACCATTTAACCAATTCATTCGTAGATTTTCTTGCAGATGTCTTCAGACTTTTTTACTTAAACTAATTTATTTAGTATAATTTGAATATTTCCATGGTAATTCTGAATGAATTTTTTTTTCTTATAAACAAGTAATAATGATATTGAAATATAAAGCAAAAGCTGAAAGTCGATCCAAACCCTTAAAAATCTCGGCGATTCTTGAGATGGCACTGTTCCCTTTTGACTGTGGTATGGTTCTGCGCAGTTCTAAGAGCCCCTTATTCCCAGGTTTTCACCTTCTCACCTTTTCAAAATAGAGCTTAGTTTATTACTAATCGCCTGGAGCGCCCTTATCTGGAAATGCCAATAAGGCTTCTCAGACATTTTTTGCAGGCCTACAAATTTTCCTTTAAAATGACGACTGGTATAAGTTTTCCGCTGATTAAGAAAATATTTGCCGGATACAAGAAGTTTTCGCCATACAAAGCCTGTATTATGCACTTTATATCACTGGCCGACGGATTAGTGCGCACGGGCGAGGGTCAAATCTAATTATATCCGACCGACACTGTCACCCCCTAAATTCTTTGTTGATTCATAGTATTTACCTGTGCGGATCTTGACAGAGGGTAAATTTGTTGAAAATATTTTGACAGTCACCAACATTACTAAAACGGGCTGTCTATTCCGAAAGCCGTTCTTAACATGGGAATATTGCCAGTGGTCATTCCGAAAGGCCTTTTTAACACGAGGATGTTGGGGGTGTCTATTCCGACAACTTTTCTTAACATGAGGAGATTGGGTGTTGGACAGCAACAACAACAACAACAACAACAACAACCGTACTTTAAAAACATTTACGAGAGGAGATGGGCATGTTTTCACCGGGCAACGCCGTCTAACGGGTCCTGCTAGTTTTTAATACTGTCATTATTATTATTTTTTTTATTATTATTATTTTATTATTTTCTGTTACTTTTACTCAAGATTTATTCTATAGCCACTAACAAATATATGTCCCTTGCGGTCGCATATTTTTGCCAATATATTAATAGTAAATATTACTTTTTACTATCAATACTTAAAGCAAAATAAATTGTTTGCGAGTATTAATATAATTATTGATAATGTTGAACTACTCTTTAGTTTATTTTTGTTATCGTTTATGTTGAAATACATAAGTCATGAATCTATGACGTTTAGATGAAAATATTTTTGGAGATATTTTCTGTTCTGTTCATAAAAAAGTCTACATTTCTCAGTCGGTACAAACTGAACCTGAAGATCTCAAGATTTTAATTTCCTGCCGTGAGATTTTATAAGTTTATCTATTTTATATATTTTATAAGTTTGTATATTTTATATATTGTATAAGTTTATATATTTTATAAGTTTATACATTTTATATATTTTATAAGTTTATATATTTTATATATTGTATATATTTTATAAATTTATGTATTTGATATATTTTATAAATTTATATATTTTATAAGTTCATACATTTTATATATTGTATAAGTTTATATATTTTATATATTGTATAAGTTTATATATTTTATATATTTTATAAGTTTATATATTTTATATATTTTATATATTTTATAAATTTATGTATTTGATATATTTTATATATTTTATAAATTTATATATTTTATATATTTTATAAGTTTATATATTTTATATATTTTATAAGTTTATATATTTTATATATTTTATAAGTTTATATATTTTATATATTTCATATATTTTATATATTGTATAAGTTTATATATTTTATATATTGTATAAGTTTATATATTTTATATATTGTATAAGTTTATATATTTTATATATTGTATAAGTTTATATATTTTATATATTTTATAAGTTTGTATATTTTATATATTTTATATATTTTATATATTGTATGAGTTTATATATTTTATATATTTTATAAGTTTATATATTTTATATATTGTATAAGTTTATATATTTTATATATTTTATAAGTTTATATATTTTATATATTTTATAAGTTTATATATTTTATATATTTCATATATTTTATATATTGTATAAGTTTATATATTTTATATATTGTATAAGTTTATATATTTTATATATTGTATAAGTTTATATATTTTATATATTGTATAAGTTTATATATTTTATATATTTTATAAGTTTGTATATTTTATATATTTTATATATTTTATATATTGTATGAGTTTATATATGTTATATATTTTATAAGTTTATATATTTCATATATTTTATAAGTTTATATATTGTATATATTTTATAAGTTTATATATTTTATATATTTTATAAGTTTATATATTTTATATATTGTATAAGTTTATATATTTTATATATTGTATAAGTTTATATATTTTATATATTTTATATATTTTATAAGTTTATATATTTTATATATTTTATATATTTTATAAGTTTATATAGTTTATATATTGTATAAGTTTATATATTTTATATATTGTATAAGTTTATATATTTTATATATTTTATAAGTTTATATATTTTATATATTGTATAAGTTTATATATTTTATATATTTTATAAGTTCATATATTTTATATATTTTATATATTTTATAAGTTTATATATTTAATACATTGTATATATTTTATAAATTTATGTATTTGATATATTTAATATATTTTATAAATTTATATATTTGATATATTTTATAAATTTATAAATTTTATATATTTTATAAGTTTATATATTTTATATATTTTATAAGTTTATATAATTTATATATTGTATAAGTTTATATAGTGTATATATTTTATATATTTTATAAATTTATGTATTTGATATATTTTATAAGTTTATATATTTTATAAGTTTATATATTTTATAAATTTATGTATTTGATATATTTTATAAATTTATATATTCTATATATTTTATAAATTCATACATTTGATATATTTTATAAGTTTATATATTTTATATATTTTATAAGTTTATATAGTTTATATATTTTATAAGTTTATATAGTTTATATGTTCTGAATTTATTATTTACTAATGATTCCATATTGGTTAAGATGTCTGATATTTCAGAACCAGACAAATTGCGCAATGAATTCATTGCTTTTAAAAAATGACAGCCTGTAATAGGACGCATATGACAGCCTGTAATAAAACGCATACGAAATGCGATGCGACGTCACTGCAAAGAAAAAGATTATAAAAATGAGAAAGAGAATATTAGAGAAGACGATTACGTTAGAGACGTAGTTGACGTCACAGCCGTAACGAGAAGTCACATCTGGCAGGAGAATGAGAAAATCAATATCATTGTTACAACATGAAAAAGTAGGTTCGAAGTATTCTTTGTCTTCGTCTTCTTTTTCGACGTCAACTGCATACAACGTGTGGCTCCCGTGTGTAAACGTGTATATAACGTTACAAGACGAAAATGCCACAAAATCATTATTTATATAAGAAATCTAAAAAAAAACAACAACAACAACAACAACAACAATGAAAAACTGTATCATGCATTAAAAAATGACGGCGGCAGGGTTGGAGAAAACGAAACTAAAACCAAACAAATATTTTAACATATGTATCACCACTCCTTGTAAGCTAGTGTTTGACATAAAAGTATCATTTTGAACTCGTTATATTAAGTGGTTTCATGTCTTGGCCGGAGCGATTTTCATATAAGAAACGATATAAATCGTTTTTGTTTTTTTTTGTTTTTTGTTTTTTTGCACGAAGTAGTGAAAGCTATGAATTATTTACAGGCGGATTTTTTATTATTATTGCATTTTCATCCCAAATAAGGCACACTGCCACTTTGATGTAGGGGGCTACTATCTGGGACATAATTTGTAGGAGTACTATGTAGGAAGTTGTGCAGCAAGATGTCTGCTTACATTACACTTGGACTTCTGCATATCAGTACAGTCGGGGAAACATCAACCCGGAAGGAGATTCCAAATACTAGCAGTCCTAGGGAAGAAACTATTAGAGTAGAAGGCTTTCTTCGATTTAGGGATTTCTCCTGTGTAGGGGTGAGATTTTGCTGCTTGTCTCGTTTTACGGGGTGTTTACATTGAGGTGGTACTAGGGCTTGTAATTCGTCGGAGCATCCACCATTACAATACTTGTAGAACAAGCAAAGGGATGCAACATTTGGTCGATGGGACAGTGGTTGATGCTTAGATGACAGTTCAGGACCTATCAGTTTGGCGACTCTCTTATGAACCCTGTCCAAGAGTGAGAGACTAGTAGTAGGTGCACCAGCAGAAATATGGTAACAATATTTCAGGCATGGGCGAATAGTGGCCTTGTAAAGGTACAGGATACTCTCAGATGTAAGTAGCTTTCTAGTACGGTAGAGGGAGCCCACTTTCTTAGCAGCAGCCTTGGCAACGCACTCAATGTATCTGTTCAACGCGTGTTCCCCGTGAACGTTAAGCTGAGGAGTTTGAACGAGCTACCCTCAGATAATGTATCATTAGTCATGGCTATTAGTGGTTGAGAAAGTTTCTTGTAGTTATTAAATGAAAGGAACTTAGTCTTAGCAGCATTGAATGTGATCCATTTTTGTCCCCATTTCACCACGAACCAGAGGTCTTCCTCTGAGTTTTTTGCAATTGTGTTGGATACATGTTTATTCGTTTTCCCATCGTGTCTGTTATAGGGTGTGGTGTCGTCAGCAAATACACCCATCTCAGAGACAATTTTTATCAGGGAGGCCATTTCATAAAGGTCCAAAGATCCACCCCTGGAGTACACTCGCATTTATATCATATTGTTTTGACGTACGACAATTATATTCTTCTCTTACTTAAGAAAGATTTAATTATTCTCCAGTAATACCATAGGATCTGGTTTTCATGAAAATACCATCGTGCCATACCCTGTCAAAGGCCTTAGATATATCTAGCATTAGTCACGTATTGCTAAAAAAGCGCAGAAATATCTCGTAAAATGGAGAACAAATGTCTTTCCTTGTGGTTATCAATTCGGTAATGAATAAAACGCGCAAGAGATATTTTAAAAATAAATGGCGACCCGGTAGACGATATACGCAATTGAAAAATATGCATCTTGGTGCGCTTAAGAAGATTCGAGATCGGCGTTGGTCAAAACAAGTTAATTATAGAGAAAAAGAGTTTACTCGAAAAAGAGCCGGAATGTTTCAGTGATTGCCAGAACTGAAATTACATAGTGAGCAATATTACGAGTGTACATTTCCGAATGGTTCAGTCGGATGATGTGTAATCATACCCCTATCATATACATATATAGTATACTTTATGTCTATGCCAGATCTGTCTTTTTTATTTATCTATATCTATCTGTCTTTTTATCTATCTATATATAACACGTTAAAACATATTTTTGCACACAAGGCGCTTCACGATTTTAAGTAATTTAAATGTAATTTGAACACAATCATATAAAAGCATCCAGATTTTAAACGAAACAGTAATCAAAAATTGCCTGAAGACGACTGAAGAAAATCAGTTGAGAATACTTGCAAAAAAAAAAAACAGAAAACGACGATGGAACTTTTTTTATACAACCGAGATATTAGAATGCTCATAAAAAAATAGAGAAATTACAAAAAAGACGATTAAGCAGAGACACTCCATGCTGTTCAACAAAGTCTGCCTAAATGAAAACATGCTGCCTAATACACAATATCTATATATATATATATATATATATATATATATATATATATATATATATATATATGTATATATATATATATATGTATATATATATATGTATATATGTATATATATATATATATGTATATATATATATATATATATATATATATATATATATATATATATATATATATATATATATATATATGGCTTTCCAATCGGATTATATGCATCGTCACGCTGCACTTATTTTGGAATCAATTCTCTCTAAAGAACTATTTTCATTTCAGATCAACTTGAGAGGATTTTCATGAAAGCTGAAATATTATGCGCGGTTTGTTTTTGTATATATTTTTTTACATATCCAACATTTTTCACTTTTTTTATTTGGCAATTTATAACTACAATAATGCCTTTCACTTAATGCCTTAACTAGCAAATTCTAGCATTGCTACAAATATAATTTGCTGATTTCTTTATGTCCTCTGATGAGAAGAATAACAAAAATAGCATTCTTTGAAACTCCTCGGAATAAGGACTTTGTGAATTGTTTTTTGGAGTATTCAGTCGAACAATAAATTTGGATTGTAAAATTCAACTTATAGTTTTAATTTTCTTTCTCTTATAATAAGCTCTACTCTCTATTGCGTATTGAGTTTTTTTTAAATTCGGTTGGGATTAAATTTTCTATATATAAATACTGTTATTTATATTAGTTTGAAGTTTACCATTGCGTATATCAGGTAAACACTGCATCCCTTTGTTTTCATTAATATATATATATATATATATATATATATATATATATATATATATATATATATATATATATATATATATATATATATATCCCTCTTGAAATAGCCCGCAGAAGACGGGCGAAACATCAAACCTATAGGTCTCTCCGCCTTATTTTTAATTTCACATATGTGTGTGTGTGTGTGTGTGTGTGTGTGTGTGTGTGTGTGTGTGTGTGTGTGTGTGTGTGTGTGTGTGCGCGGTTTGTTTTTATATATATTTTTTTACATATCCAACATTTTTCACTTTTTTTATTTGGCAATTTATAACTACAACAATGCCTTCCACTTAATGCCTTAACTAGCAAATTCTAGCATTGCTACAAATATATGTTTATGTGTGTGTGTGTGTACTTATCTTTCTTTTTATCTATTTGTCTATCTTCTCATCTATCTTTCTGTAGGTCAAAGTATCCCTCCTCTGGGGTGCCGAATTCTCAGTCCCACTTCCTGACACTGGTGTCTAACATTTATGAGATTTACGTTGTGGGGGGGGGGGCATCTTTAATTTTTGTTTTTAGGGAGTTGTTTATTTGGTAATTGTGGCCTGGTAGACTAACACACGTGTTTTACGTGTTTTTTTTTTTCTTGGCAAGAATCGGACAATCAGCTAAAAGGATTTCCTACAAGTTTCTCTAGTTGAAGTAATGAGTCATCGAAAAGAAAAAATGCGAAAAATGCGGTCGTGCAATACGCTTAAACATGATATTTTAATTTATGCAGATTGCGTATGTATTGTTATAGAATCCTCTATTGAATATTATATATTACGAGGAATAATTTGTAAAAGAAATAAAAATATAAATAATAATAAAAATAATAATGACAACTTCATTCATCACATTCCATGTGATATTTGGGATGCGCGATGATTGCCCTGGAAAAGTAACTTCTGATTAATGTTTAGTTTTAAAATATGCAAACGAAGAAATAATTTGCAGCGATTTTAAATGGTACCTCTTCTTTTATCGTTAATTGAGCTCATTAATAAGAATAAATTAAAATAAAATGGTGAGGTACATCCGGGCTCATTCGATCCGAACTCGAATGATCTACCACTGAGCTAATCCTCTAGATGTCAATAATTCTGTATTTTTTTTTAGAAGAAATAATTTACTAAGATTTTATTACCTGACTTGCCGGTGTAACGTATAAAAATTCCCTTGTAATTTTTTTTATCTATAAGAAGGGTAGGATTTTTCGATTTTAGATACTTATCAGATGAATTTCTGTATAAAACATATATAAGAACACTGCCAGACATATAAATTACCCTCGTATGAAATTTGCAAAGGATACGCTCAACCGTTTGGGAACCTATAAGGAAGAAAATCACACACGCAAAGTGACGTTTATATAATAGTGATGCCAACATGGGATTGCTAAGTACGAAGCTAATAAGCCTATGGCATTATTTTTAAGGATTATCTCCAATGAGAAAAAAAAGCAAAAAATAATGGTGTGGTTGTTTTCCTGTATAGGTAGAGGAAGAGTGTAAACGGCGAAACAATGAATATGTACATTATTGAATTGATGATGATGATGATGATGATGATGATGATGATGATGATGATGATGATGATGATGAAAAAGTTATGTACCCACAAAAACAATTCTTATCCGTAGAATCATTTTGTAGTTTCGTTACTGCTGTATACGTAAAGTTCTGAAACAGATGAGTCCATGAAGCTTTTGTGTGCTGATCTGAAAATGAACATTAACTTTATAGGAACTTTCAAGCAGGTGCAATCAGTAAACACCTTGTGTAGTGAATGAGTGAACTCATCTATACTGTATTCAAAAGCTTGTTGGACAATCAAGGTCGCGTGTAACAAAACCCCTGGGGATGCAGCTGACAATAATCGGACGTCAAAACAAAAATAATATTTGAAAATCCAAAAGGCTATTTGGGAAAACAATGCGTAATGCAATTGTCGGCAAGCGTACGTGAAACACAAGTAAAAATTTCGAAAGCCATAAAACAAGGGAATGCAGCTGACGACAATCAAGCATCATAGACATCACAGGGGATTATATAACAAGCGGCCTGAATTCATTTGAAGTTTTATTTTAAGAACCAGAGGACAGGAACTGTTAGCAATATCTGTGCGCACATCTTCCCACCCATTGAACTCATAGCCAAAAACCCATAATAAAGCTGTCGTTAGATTCCTATAAATCAAGGAACTGCCATTTTTCCGCGTAATACTACAAAATAAAAAACAGGAATTACATTAGCCACAGTATTGTTTACTATCACACCTACATTTCTTTTTCCGGCGTTTACATGTAAATAGCCCGAAAAAACATCTGCAGGAAACGAATTACAAACTAATAAACTTTTAAGATGTTTGATAGGAATAAGTTTTCACTCATAAATACAGCGTAACATGAGCATCCAGTCATTGTCCATTTAGTTGTATCTCTAGACGGATATATAAATAGTTTAAATGCCATATATATATATATATGTGTGTGTGTGTGTGTGTGTGTGTGTGTGTGTGTGTGTGTGTGTGTGTGTGTGTGTGTGTAATTCTTGGTTCGTTCGTTATTAGTAGTCTAAATGAAACGATTGCTTCGACATTTGGTATAATATGTTTTCTGTGCCCATGCGTGTTTATATATCTCTCTTTTTAATTATAACATTATACTTAATTTTTCTTTAATAAATAGGTGGTTTTCTTTGTACCGATAGGCCACTTTTTCTATTTGGGGACAATTATTTATCACCGCCTGCCGTCACGTGACATCACTAAAACGATCTGTTAGTCTCACCACTACTGGGGGTCTAGCTTAATGAAAACAGAATGTGTTTACAATATCGGTAAATTTTCAATGTATTTAATCACGTGATTATTGATAATGTAACCATGTGTTTGAAATGTAATAAAGAATTGTTCCGCGTGGATGAGAACATGGCCAAAAACTGCATATACTCCATCCCATGCAGTTGCAGAAAGGTTTACAAGGGTGAAACATGCCGCCCCCTTAAAGTAAGGGTGGAAGAACACCGAAAAGCGGTAACTAAAGGGAGACGGTAAAATCGGGTATAGCCAACCATGTCTGGATGAAGAGGGGGGACCATCGCCCCCTATGGGATGAAGTAAAAATAATAAACAGAGAGACCTACTGAAAGTGAGAAACTTAAAGAAACAGCTCACATGCTCGGACATAACAACCTACTGAGCAAACCAAGCATAGAGCTGAATGCAATTTGGACACCTCTGATAGAGAGAGAAAACCTTGAATAACAACATAGGTTTGACATTTACAAAAACCAACTAAGAATTGTCCTAGTGACATATGGCCGAGTGGTCCTAGACGTTGTATCAAAGTTTACAGTTACCCAAAGGTGCTGAGTTCAATCCTGAACGAAGGCAGTGGAAAAAGTAACATTGAAAACAGAGAATTAGCAACTATGTCCCAAAGCCTAGCTGTAGTCCGAACACGGTACCCCCGTAATAATAATAAAGGGTTGGGTTCGAGACTCCTAACAAACGGTTCCCCAGTTCGATACAAAACACCTGACGAAGGCCGTAAGGCAAAACGGCCGAAACATTGTGACAATAACAACCAAGATGAGGAAGTCAGTCCGACAATCTCAATCAATAAAGTTATGGTTTTCAGTAGTAAATAAAAAACGCATGAATTTAATTTTGCTTTTATATATATATAAATAAAGCGTCGTAATTTGTAACAATAAACAAAAAAAAAATTACAGGAACATTACAAAAACCCCCCTTAAAGTTCATATTAATGAATTCGATATAACTCGAAGAAAAATGAATTTCTCGCACTACCGATATTACCATTGAATTAAGCATTGTTTATTTAATATTTTCACACAATAAAATTATAATAGCAAAAATATTTCTACTTTTTTTAAATTACAGATGTCGCAGATGTTTTTATATGCAAGGTTTTAGTAATTCCCTTGCTCGCAAGAGCGTGAAACTTTCGGCGTAACAATTTTTATATGACATTGGCCAATAATTAAACAAAAATTAATTTAAAAACAGGAACATCGAAAAATAATTAAATTTTGAAAAATGATAAAATTTATACAAACATTTACAATAGAGATGTACGGATGCCCGTCGGGCAAAAAGAAACAAACCCAGCACCCCTTCTTCCTTTTAATTACATGACGTCATTCTCAGACAGCCGTCTCAGATTTTGAGCCTCTGTATATTCCATATTTTCAGAAGTCCGGTTTGTTGTGCTCATGCGTAGGGCTTTACTTTACTAATTATCTTTGAAATAGACCCAGAAATTTTTATTATTTATCTTTTAAAGGATTTTTACAATGAATTTATTTAACTTCAAAATTTAGCTGAATTGGTAAGATCACATTGAAAACATTTTTCATAACTCTTTTCACGTGTACAAATATTTTTTTCCTTTGGGAAATTTAGTTTAGTTCTTAATCTTTCAAATACAACCAAAAAGTTGTCGGAAACATACAAAAAAATTATGATAAATCGGTTTTCAAAACTAGGTCCCCCTACTCATTTATTTTTGCCCGTACCTAAAAAATGGATATTAGCAGCAAATCGACCATTGGGGATCATCTTTTTCATTGGGGATCATCTTTTTCAGGAAATTAAAGATTCAATTAGATTCCTATTTCAGTCACCTAAATTATTTAGTGTGAAATGAGTTTAGGAATTTATATCCAAACGTAAATATTTTTTACTTAAAAAAAATGACATTAATACACTAAGTTAGGGAATTTTTGCATAGAATGCTCTGCTTTACGGTTGTTGTAAAAATGTAACGGAAATTTGAATTTCGTTCCCTTTTAAATTCGGTACATTCTTACATTACGTCCAACTCATCGTTCACATTCGACATGTCAACTTTTATATTTTTCCGGGTATGCTTACAAGGTTAGAGGTGTCTATTACGAAAGCCGTTCTTAACATGGGGAAGTTAGGGGTTTCTATTCCGAGAACCGTTCTTAACAGGGGTAGATTGGAGTGTTTATTCATTGTAAACGTACTTGACAACCTATAAATGTCGATATTTCCAATGTGAACGGTAAGCTGGACTTATGTAAAAAATAACAAAAAGATATACCAAACTAACTTTTTTCGTTTAAAAATGGAATTATTTCTCTTTCGTTAATAACTTTTTTTTAAATATTTTGTGTTTTATATATATAAAGTACAATTGTTGAATGTTATTCTTTTGATTATATTCGTGTGTGTGAGGGGTACAATTAAAAAAATATTAAAACCGAGATAAATTTAAGTTTCCATTCCATTTTTACAACAACCGTAAAACAGCGCATACTCAGCAAGTTTTATCGTAAGTTATAAACATCTAGATCTACTTACATTTTATTAGAAACCGAGCGACCCATAAAAATCTGGTAGCTGAGTGTCAAATCTGCTTAGAATATTGAAAAAAAAAAGAAACAATAGAACCTCTCCCAAACATATTGGCAATAATTTGGTTTCGTCCTTCCCTTGACAGTTTCTAATAATGGAGATTGATTTACTAGGATTTGTATTAGGAACTAAGCACTTATTAAAATTATTTAATTGTTGAATTTTTTGTATTTTAGTTAAATTTGTTAGTTTGCAATCGCTGATAGCCCACTCAAAAAATTGAACAAAAGACGAAATTAAAAAGAATGATACTCATGCAGAATTTGCGCCCCCCCCCCCCCCCCCGATTCCAATTATGGTTAGGGTTCGACCGGCAATCACCGGATTTAACCAAGCGTTGTTCAAATGTTGAAATACTGAATCAACATTTTATTTTTTTTTGCGTAATTAATTAATTAATGATGAGAGTATTTTTCTGTTTATTTTCTTAACATCTATTCTCAAAAAATAATTTGTACATCCTTTTGAAAAATATCAAACTTTTCTCTACTTTGACCTAACTATTTAACGTGTTCATATAAAGCATTCATCTTTTCTTTTTATAATAAAAATTCCGTTTTCAAAAAGAAACGTTTACTACCAAATTTCTTTTTTAAAAAGTGCAAGTTTTCCTGAAAAAAACTTTCATTAAAAAATTACAACTTTCATTACAGAATTACAACAAAAATTATTGTTTGACAACTTCGAAGAGCTAGGAAAAAATTTTAAATTAGAAAATCGTCCATATATTTGGACATAAACAAATAAGCAAACATTTATTTATGTATTTATAATTTGTACTTAAAAAACATGAATTAAGGATTCGAACCTCATATGGTCTGAAGTTAGAATTCTAGAACAGAAAATTCTAGAAAATCGCTCACATTTTATCTTTATACTTTTTTTAAAGAATTATCGAATTTTAAAAAATCAATAATTCATCGACAAAAAATCGGCTTTAATAATTATCAAAAATTAATTCGATTTTTTTTATATTCATTTTTTGCAATCTTAAATTATTTTTATTTTTATTAAAAATTTGTGAGACATCTGAAATTTTAAAAATGAGGATGATTGATGTCATTTTCCATTTTGAAAATTAATAATTTTCCTTCTGTCAAGCTCTGGCATAATCCTTTCATCATCCCCCCCCAAATGTTGAGACATGAGAGTTACTTCCCTTGCTATCATTAAAAAAATGTCATCTTTTAACATGAAAGAGAAACGTGGAAACAGAAAGAAAGGATATTAGAGAGCCCGACAAACGATAGACAATACAAAATTAGAACACATTAGAGCAATACATTTTTCACCAACATTTTACATGATGCGTTCAATAAGTTTGCAGACATTTTTGTTTTTGTACAGGAATCTAAAATTGTCGTAGGTTCAACTGACCAGCTATAGCAGGAATTGGAATACACCATACTAAAGCCGAATTGTGACAGATATGTGAACTTCAAAAATGAAATCTGGACGTGATGACACTTTAGAAGAACGATATGAGATAGAATTCTGTTTTAAACTCTGAAGGTTTAAAAAAAATGAAGGTTGTAAAAAAATGAAGGTTTAAAAAAATGAAGGTTTAAAAAAATGAAGGTTTAAAAAAATTAAGGTTTAAAAAATGAAAGTTTAAAAAAAATGAAGGTTTAAAAAAATGAAGCGTGCAGAAAAAAATGAAGGGTTAAAAAATGAAGGTTTAAAAAAATGAAGGTTTAAAAAAAATGAAGGTTTAAAAAAAATGAAGGTTTAAAAAAATGAAGGTTAAAAAAAAATGAAGGTTTAAAAAAATGAAGGTTTAAAAAAAATGAAGGTTTAAAAAAAAGAAGGTTTAAAAAAATGAAGGTTTTAAAAAAATGAAGGTTTAAAAAAATGAAGGTTTAAAAAAATGAAGGTTTAAAAAAATGAAGGTTTAAAAAAAATGAAGGTTTAAAAAAATGAAGGTTTAAAAAAATGAAGGTTTAAAAAAAATGAAGGTTTAAAAAAATGAAGGTTTAAAAAAATGAAGGTTTAAAAAAAAATGAAGGTTTAAAAAAATGAAGGTTTAAAAAAAATGAAGGTTTAAAAAAATGAATAAATGCAACATAAACGTACAGAATGCGTCAGACTGCTTTTGGATCAACTTTCATGAATCGAGCATCAGTTTTTAGTTGCATAAAAGATTAAAATAAGACACAGTTATTCACGAGAAATTGAATCTGCGGAAGATTTGCGCGATGTTCGTCCCAAGAGTGTTCAGAGAAGATCAAAAAAGAAAGGCGCTGTTATGACTAAGATTTTTTTTTACATGGTAGTCACCACTTATCAAGGCCCGTAAGACACTCGGGGATAAAGGTTATTGAGTATACAGTAATCAATGGGATAATATCGTAGTAATCGTCAGCAATGGAGATCTGACAAAGTGTCCCACCGAAGGGGGCGGTCTATCAGGAATCCATGCTGCACTTGAAGACACCCAAGCTGTAGGCAGGCGGGAAACAGGCAAACGGAAGAGAGTTCCACAGGTGTGCCCCTCTAAGAAAGAAGCTTTGTTGATGGAATCTACGTTTTGATTTAGGCACAGATAAAGAATGGGCATCAAGACAGTTCCTCGTCCTTTCTATAGTCCAGAGCTTGCTCCCTCTGACTTTTTGTTATTCTTTAAGCTCAGGGAAAAACCTTAGAAGCTGTCGTTATGAGACAATGGAGGAGGTGAAAGAGGCTGTGACGCGGGTTATTGACATGCTTGCACAAAAGGACTTCCATTGGGCCTTCCAATGTATTGTAGCTGGGGATTATTTCGAAGTATACTAGAGTTTCATGTGTGTACTATCAATAAAAGTGCCCATACGAAAATAAATTAAAACTTATTGAAGGCACCTCGTATTTTTCTCTCAGATGACGTGAAAATAATTTCCGTGTATTTATATTTAATTGTGATCTTATTTAAAGCAGCTCGTATTTTAGTTAATCTTCTGAATATAGTTTTATGTACTAAAGGTCACCGCTTATCAAGTCCCAAACGTCACCAAAGTATAAAAGTTAATGAGTTTGGCGAGAAATACTGTTGGTAGCAATGGCTGCAGCTATGCAGAATTGTTTTTATTAAAGAGCAATGTTCAATAAGAATTTGGTAATACTGAAGTTAAAAACGGACATGTTTTGTAGTCAGCTGGGAAGACGTACCTAGTAGTGTATTCCACAAACTGGTATATATGTAACATTGTTCGGAGACCAACATATGTTGTTTACGTCGCAGATGAGAAAAAAAATATGAAAAGAACTTCAACTCTCTTTTTTGGTTTTGTGCAAATTTTTTTTTGTGTGTCAATAACGCGGTTACCGTGGTACTGAGTTGAACGCAACTTGTTTGTGTCAAGTTGAGTGTAAATGGGCTAAATAAAAATTACTGTTGACATAAATCAAACCGATTTACTTCCCCTTAACAACGCGTACACCTGCATGCAGTCACACTCGCACACTTTAAAATAAATTGGGACGTATATGCGTTTTTCGAGATAGTTCACACTTTAGAGTCCACGATTCGAGTTCAAGTTTTCAAGTCCGATAGACACGGGTCAGAAGATGACGATTCTCAAAGAAGCGACTAGTTTAAGTGATGTAAAAAAATTCCCATCCTCCTTCTAAGGATAGGCAGAGAAAAGGAGCGCGATATTCAACCGTGAAACAAATAAAATTCCAATTGTCCAGAGAAATGAGACTTGCGTTGTTGTTATGAGTTTTTGTTCCAGGGGAGCCGACACCGTCAAGAAATGCAGAGACAAGATATAAAAAGGTACGTTCTGCTTTTATTTTATAAACCAACCAGAAGGGCTGATGTGCCTTAAATATGAACATTGACTCAAGATTAGCAAACACCAACCATTCCCCTCCCCGCATACATAACATATTCATTTTGGTGCTGAAATTAGAAGGCCCTCAGCAAGAGGGCGTAACACACCTGAGTTACCACGAAAGAAAGAAAAACAAACAAAATGTCAAAAAGTTAAAGAAATAAATAAAATACGAGTCCCTAATGAACATTAGCTTTAAAGGTGAAAACAATTGAGCTTTTGTTTTTTTTTGTTTTTTGTTTTGTTTTGTTTTTCTCAGAAATTGCGAACAGAAAGCGCGTCACCGTTTGGATTCTCGCTTGGACTTGAATGTGGAAAAAAAACGAAAAAATATGGCAAAAATAGAAAGAAAACCTAAATGAAAGAAAAATGAAAAAATCTGAATAAATTGGGTTTTACTTGTGTGAGTGTGGCAATTGTTCTTTTGATTGGTTTCGTATTTGTTGGTGGGAGAAAAATACATTAAAAAAAACTGTTTAATTCAGACGCGAAAAAACAACGAAAGACTTCGAAAAAACGCGCACATATACACGTGGTTGAAGAATGCATAAAGACTGTGTGTGTGTTTTTTTTTCTTTAGAGAAAACGTTGAAATTGAGAAAAAGAGACGTATAAAAACAACGAAAAACTAAAACAAACACGCAACCACACGCATATACACGAGTGTGACAAATACATACAGACTATGTTTATGGACTGATATAATGGTTTTGTTTTTATTGCTGTTATTATTTTTTTTAATTCTAATGTGCCATAAATATGAACATTGACTCAAGATAAGCAGACACGATATCCTTTCCTCCACGCATGCGCAACACATTGATTTCCTCATTCTCTTCTCACTGCTGTGACGTCACTCACGCGATCGTTTTCTCGAGCGTCATTCACGCATCGCACGTGATCGCTAACGGTCTCTCGTTCCATTCTCCACGTCCCGCCCGTAATTGTTCTCTTTCTCTTTTCATAGCCTTTTTTGTTTGTTGTTTACCAGTAACGTCATTACGAGTGCATTTGCATACAATTTACGAATGTTACACGGGTAGCGTTCTATCGTCTTGTGTATGTATATACGGACATCCAGGCGTGTTTCTGTGATGTATGTGTATTCTTATCTCTTAACTGTGTGGACAAAATACGTACCCTAACATTATTTTGTGATTGCGTGTCTACGTTTATTGACACATACAAATGCAGTTCACAAAATGTATCCTTGTTTGCGTAACAAAAGGAAAAAAAGAAACATACCTTCTTTTACTATTCATTTTCTCTAGTGGATGACACTTGAGCTCAAAACGCTATGAAAGAAGATCCTGCTTGTACGCAAAAGGATTATTCGCATAGTTTTATTTTCCTAATATTTCGATGTCTTTGTCGGAGTTTGACACGTGTCTATATATTTCTACATTTTGTAAATGGTACTTAAAGCTCCCGGTTCGCAAGAGACAATTTATCCCAATGTAATCCCTTCGGTAGCTCGAACGTTCCTCGGAATCTCCTTGGCTCATATTTGCGTGTATATAACAAAAATATTTTTCGTTCTCTCTAACGTAAGCACTTTATGTAAAAAGGTCAATTCTATTGTTTATTGTAAAGTATTTTAACTTTTGTTTATGAAAACATTTAAACTATTCGTAAAATTTTATTCCATTTTTATTTCTATTTTGTTGCACTTTCGTTTATTACAATTACCTTCGTGTAGTAAATATTTTAAACTGGATTGATAATATTTGGCCTATCGTTAATTAATTATTTGGACTTTCTATTATTCTTTCTTTTGGGCTTAGTTATGCAAACTAATCAGTGTCGCAAGTTCCTGTATTGACAGCATCATAATATGCTACAAAACGGATATTTCTAGAGCACAAGGTTTGCTCATAGAAGTTCCGTTTTGTTTTAGGAAGAAAGAAAAGTATTTAAGATGGTTATAGCTACATGAGGTATTATGATGAATAGTTTAGGGTTAGGTTCAGTAGAACATCTGCCATTAAAATACCAATACAATAGAGAAATACTATTAACTCTTCTTCTGTGAGAAGGAAGCTATAAAGATAAGAACACTCCCCACTAGATTAGAAGTCGGTTTTGTAATCTGCCAAGCATTAAAGTGTTCTCTAAAAGACACCTCCTTAGATTTGGCAGCAGTACTTTATTTAACACTATTTGACTCCTACACAATTAGAGGGTTGAGTCAGGGATAAGATACTTATGGCGCAGTAGAGAAGATTTCAAGTTACAATGTGACGGTCGTCCCAAAAATAATCCATCCTAAATTTTAACTAAAACAAAGTTGAAACACTGGTACGATTAATACGAGCGGTCGTTTGTGTTCCAGAATGCTTTCTACATAGTTACCACCATTCCCAATCTACTTTTGTCTCGATGTGTTGGCGATTGTGCAAAAGCGCCCAGGATGCGCTTTGACAGTCACATCTTTGTCGCCTTTATCAAATTGAAGAACTTATCTCTTAATTGTACTTACATCAACTGCGTCGGTTCATAAACGTTCAACAGGCTCCGAAAAGTAAATCCTCCTATAATAATAGTTAAAGAGCTATGAAAATGGGAGTAATGCTATTTTAAGAGGGGACTTTTTAATAGCATCTTGGGTGGAATAAAAAGAAATGTTACTTTTGGAGAGTCTCTCATCGATGAAGGGCGCCAAGCAAATCGGTCATAAGCTGCGACTCGTCGTTGCATTTCAACCTTGTACAATAGATGCAGATAAACCAATTTAATAATAATAATAATATTATTATTATTATTATTATTATTATTATTATAATAATAATAATAATTATAATAATAATAATAATAATAATAATAATAATAATAATAATAATAATAATAATAATTAAAAAAAATTAAAAAAAAAAAAACACATAAAAGTTTATGATCAGCAACAATGACGATTAACCTTTTGGATTATTTTATTTTGTTACTGAAGAGTTTCCTGTAAAAATTAAAATAAAGTTAAAATAAACAAGTGAACCGTATCAACCTAGTCGTTGTTTTTTTTGTTTTGTTTTTTTTTCACCACATTCGCCGATAGTAAACGTGTTTTAAATTAAATATAGCAAACTGCAGTTTACTGCTAGACGACCATCACATTTATTCGTACAAATTACAGAATATTGCTGACTTAAGCAAGTATTCATGGTTATTTGTGCCATAAGTTCGGGGGGGGGGCATTCCCAGCATCCTAGATATCAATCGTGGCAAAGATTTGCTCAAATATAGGAGAAAAAAGCTCGGTCCCAGAAAGAGCATATAAGACATGCTATTCTAGCATAATTACAAAAACTTGTTAAGAAAAATTAAATTGCGAATATAAATAATAGACCATAGACTGTTTGAGAAAACTAAGAATGGATAACGTTCCATCTCAACGGTGTATACGCCAATTTTGTTGCTAACCGAGAGAAAATAGTGAAGACAGGCCAGTATATGGAAGTTATACTACTTGTATTTGACGTCACTTCCTCTCGACTGGCTCGTTGGAAAAGGAAACCAAACCATCTTATTCCTAAATTTACAACATTCATAGACGATGTTATGCCGAGAAATGTTACTTTTAACACCGGTAAATCAAATGTTCTCTCCTTTCGCACACTGCGCTCGAACAAAGCTTTTCTTCTGAGTTGAAATAAATGTCTCTTGGGAAGTAATTCCTCTTATAGATTGGTTGACTTTTATTCCAGACTTGAAATGAAAGACTCCTAATCTGTTACCAGGAACACCGGAAGAATGTTTGGATGATTCTACTGCTCCAAACAATACGTCAGTTCTGGCGTAATCTTTTACCTTACATCATAATGAGCAGCAGCAGCAACAGTGGTCCTCCAATTTTAGCAGTGACGGCAACAACGGCTCCGAAATTGTAGAGCCATGGTCATCTAAAAATTACAAAAATAAATACGGTAGTTTCCCGTTGCTTTCCGTGAGCTAAACGCGCCCGAGTTATCAACATGGAAATTTCTACAACTTGCCGGTACATACAGCGCCTTCCTATTCCAAATGGTCACTCATCTGGTACTTGCCAGCCACATTGTTGCTTAACTCCGAGAACCGATGTGTCAACGTGATTGTGCCTTTACCCTTTACCTATATGATAACCAGATATGTCCTAATATAGAATCCTGCTGGCATATATGGGAGGAGATGCTCCAGACACTCTTTTATTGCCTTGACAAAATATAAACTTCGCTTCGCGATGTAGTGTTGGGTTATCTCTTATCTTTCCCACAGCCACTTTCACGCAGAAGCTTTTACTTTCTGCATCATTTCATATTAATGACAGGTGCTCGACTGGATTACAACCATGTCAAAAGAAATTCTATGTACGAATACGGCACTTGAAAAAGACATAAAGTTACTAGTATGGTTGCAAGACTTAGGAGTGAATATATATATATATATATATATATATATATATATATATATATATATATATATATACTAGCAGGTGTGCCCGGCGTTGCGCGGGTGTTTGGAGGTGTATGCTGTGCAAAAAAAGCAAAAAACAAAAAAAATGGTTAATTTTTAAAACTTTGACCCCTATTATGACCCCTTAAAATGTATAGTTTCGGGCTCAAATCACTTTATTAAGTTAGATCCAGGTTCCTTGTACCTATATCTAAAATGTCAAGTGTCTAGACCCAAAATTGTCGGAGGAGTTTGGTAGAGTTCTTAAAGGTCAAATCGTTGAAATTTGACCCCTTAACAGCCAAATTTCTGGCTGACACCCGTCACATCGATTTTCCCAAATCTCAGTACCCGGTATTTTAAATTTCGAGTCTATAGACTAAAAATTGACAGAGTTATTGCGTAGGGAAATGTACACAGACAGACAGACACACAGACATACAGACAGACAGACACGCTCACTTTTATAGATATATAGATATATGTGTGTGTGTGTGTGTGTGTGTATAGTCTTAGAAGTTTTTGAAACCTTTAAAACTAGATAAAAAAAATGTTCGTGTATATATACATATATATATATATATATATATATATATATATATATATATATATAACTACTTAATTTACTCACATAAAATTAATATACGAAAGTATAGATTTATGCGTAAACTTTAAGTATTTACTTCAAAAGAACTCAATACGTAGGTAGGGCTAGTTAGTAATTTATAAAATGTATATGGCGATTAAGCTACACTGAATAGGACTCTTCTTATTTTACTTTTATTTTAAGGATTTGAGACATCGAAGGAATATTGTGTTCTGTTACATGATTTTCACCGATTTACTCATATTTTTAGAGATTTCATTAGAAACAAGCAAATATTAAAAAAAAAAAGAAAAGAAAGAAAAGAAAATAGACGTATTTTTGTAAATTACATTTTCACCCCAAACAAGGCATATTGCCACTTTGATGTAGGGGGATACTATCAGAGACATAGGCTACAGGGGTACTATGTGGGGAGTTGGACAACAAGATGTCTGTTCAAGTTACAGTTGAACTTCTGCATGTCAGTACAGTGTGGAAAGCAGGGACCCGGAAGGGAATTCCAATGTCTAGCGGTTCTGGGGGAAGAAACTACTGGAGTAGAAGGCTCTCTTACATCTAGGGATCTCTACTGTAAAGGGGTAGGATTTCGTTGCTTGTCGGGTTTTGGCGGGGGTATTTATGTCGAGGGGGTACAAGTGCTTGCAGTTCGTTGGAGCATTTATCCTTAAAGTATTTGTAGAACAAGCAGAGAGATGCAACATTTCGTCGATGGGACAGAGGCTGAAGCTTAGATGACAGTTCAGGACCTATCAGGTTGGCGACTCCTTTGAATCTTGTCTAGGAGCGAGAAACTAGTAGCAGATGCACCAGCCCAAATATGACAATAATATTCCATACATGGGCGATTGGTGGCCTTATTGTTATAGAATGTCCCTGAAATAAAATAAAAAATAATTTTTATACAGGAATCTGCAAAAACAGACAATCCAAATAATCGATATCGACAAATAAAGGTTCTTATGATTGATAATAATAGATTTTACTTGATCGTCTTTTGTTTTCAAGACACAATTGTTTGGAAAGTATGAAAAGAGTTTCTTGTTTTTTTTTTTTTTTCAGCACTTCAAAAACATTTGTGTTCCCAGCATAGTACGAAGTTATATATGAAAATAATTTTGCCCTCTTGTATACAAGTAAATCATGGATGCTATAAACACTAACTAAATCTTCCTTGGGATGTTCAGCAACATAAACTTAAGCATAGTAGAGCAAGGAAAATATGATTTAAATTTTACATTTACAAAACAACAAAAAAACGCGATCGCAAACAGAACCGAGAAAATTAGATGTTAAACTTTAGCGTGCTTCATAAGTTTGGAACGAACAGAAAAGGGCAGATCCTTGGAAATCTACGCTCGGATTATAAGCCGAGATACATATAAAGGTATATGTATAAATGGGAAAAAAATACAACTCTCCTATGTAATAGAAAATGGCGAATTAAATGCAGAATTGATCGCCTGGCGCAGTGGTGCAAAGAACTAATAATGTATTACACAAGGATACCGAACGAGGTGTCGCCATGTTGCACTGGGACCCTCCCCCCACCCACCAAAAAAAAAGAGATTATCTCGCATGAGATAAAGGAACCGATCTTCCGATATTTCACGGAGAATTATTTATCGAAGAAGAACCTGCGGAAATATATACCGGAATAGTAAACAAGGTTAATCCCGCTTCTGGAGACGCGAATGGAATACTAATCTGTCACGGAATGATCTGCCAATAAAAATAGAGAGAGAGGGGGCGCTGATAGCTCTAAAGAGAACACGGGCAAGAAATGCGGATTTATATCTGGAATACTTTGTCCTGTACTGACTTTTCGAAACCCTTCGAAATTGGAATATTTTTTCCTTTAGACCAACTATCTTTCTCTTTGGATATTGTACTTGTTATCCAGCTAAGTATTTTATATTCTATATCCCCCTCCTTCTCCAAACTCTCTCTTATCCCCATTACATAGTTCACTTGATTAATATAATAACATATAATACTAGCAGGAGGGTGCCCGGCTTTGCCCGGTTATGAAATACGTTTAAATATGATATTTTAATTTCTCCAGATTTCGTATATATTGTTATAGAGCCATGTTTTCAAAAGTAAAAAAAGTATTTCGGCGTCATCAGATAGAATCGAAACCGAAAGCAAAACTATTATAAATAATGTTTTAGAACATTTTTGATAAGAATTGATAATTTGTATTTTTTTTTTTTCATATTATTCGAACTAATGTTCTCCTCTTGGCATTATTCCCATGAAATTTTCGTGTAATCTTCGGCCTTTTTCGAGTGCGTTTTAAAAATCTCCGCACTATCTGTATTTGGAAAATTCGAACTACTTATCTTAGCATTAGTCTTATGACATGTCGGCCGGTGCAATCTCCGACCTTCAGATGCGTTTGACGAAATCGGAAATATATATATATATATATATATATATATATATATATATATATATATATATATTAGATTAGTAGGACTACTGTTCTCATCTTGACATTATTCCCATGACGTTTCGGCTGGTGTAACCTCCGACCTTCTTCGTGTGTGTTTCGATGAACTCGGAATTATTTGAATTATTCTGATTGTTCGGACTACTGTTTTCGACTTGATTATTTTCACAACATGTTGGGCAGTGTAACACGATTCAAGCGTATCTTGTTGAAGTCCTGATCATTCCGATACACACAGAAAAAGATCGAGGGTTCCATCGGGCAAAACGTAGCGAAATAAAACTCAAGATATGAACAGTAATATAAATAATCTAAAACAAGAGGGACCTGTGGAAATTCCACAGGGGACCCATTCATATGTAATATATTGATGTTGGCATTCTGTAGATGTTCAGTCTAAATCGAGACGCTCTGATATTATTGTAGCTTTTTTGTTGAAACTGCAAAAGTATTTATCTAAGCTAGCACGAACGCCGGACAAAGCCTGGTTGTAAAGTACTCTTAAATATGATATTTTAATTCTTGCAGATCTCGTATATATTATTATAATGTTCTATCGAGTTTTATATATTATAAAGTTGCGATTTCAAAAATAAAAATATATATATCCGTATGACTTGGGTTCATCAGCTTGAATCGAAACCGAAATACAAACTTATTACAATATATATATATATATATATATATATATATATATATATATATATATATATATTAATATATTTTAATATATATATATGCATATATATATTAATATATATATATAAAGATATATATATATAAATATATATATATATATATATATAACTTGTGTTCCTTCAGGCATAATCGAAACCGAAACGAAAACTTATGAAGAATTCATGATAAAAGGCCGATTTTTAATGTGAGGAGTGAAGGGAGGGGGAAGGGAAAAAGGGGACCAGCTCCCGAGAGGTGGGAAATGGGAGCTGGTTAAAGGTCAAGCATGTGGGGTTGCCCCCACATCTGGTCTTTGCTAGTCATAGCTAGTCCTAGCTAGTCATAGCTTGCAGTATCTGCCGGAACAGATACTACACTTTGATCTTGGGCCGAAGGCAAAACAGAGTTAGTCAATGATCAGTTAGCTTAACAGAGACAGACCGAGAAACAGATGGAGTGTTGGAGCGTTGAAGACAGGGCATTATGGCCCTGTACGTGGGGGGAAGCAGAATCTTAAAGGCGTGCAATCTGGCAATGGGAAAGATTTTGGAATAAAGGTTGTCTGCAAATATAACTGGAGATTCATGATCATTTTTTTTTTTTGAGTGAGTGGGGAGGAACCCTCTTTGCAACTTTCGTAGATCCGTCAACCAATACCCCAGATGAATGAAGATAATGTTTTTTTTTCTGTTTGACAAGATGTAAACTCCAAGAAACATATTCTTTTCCTTTTGTTGTAAGAAATTGTATGTTTATAAAATGTTATACGGTTAGTTGGAACTATATACACGTTTAATGTATATCTATAAACAATTATATACACATTTAAAAGGAACATTATAAAACACTAGACGACACAAAGAAACTCATTATATATCCATGTACATAATATACACTCCTTATATATATATATATATATATATATATAGAGAGAGAGAGAGAGAGAGAGAGAGAGAGAGAGAGAGAAAGAGACACTACGTAATATATAAACCCCATAATATATATAGACCCTGTTATTTTACACTGGCCCTGGGTAATATATAGATAATTTAGTGCCGTGCTCCCCTTGAAGGGAGTACAACTTAACAAGTGCATTTTTGCCGGGAATTCAATTATGCATCTTTTTGGCGCACGTCCATGAAAAAGGATTGTTTTCTTTATGTCTCACGCTGCCAATATCTGCAACAGAGAGATTACATTTCTATGTTATGAATGCATAAGATTAGTCATCACAACAATGCAATTTGTAATCCTCTCTTACCTATTCGGGGAGGAATAAAAAAAATTAGAGGCATTTTTTGGAAATGCGCCTCCTATAATTTTTATCGTTAAATAACTGAATAGAAACAGTATTTTAATTTCTTTTTTTGTCAACTATTATAAATAGTTTTTAGACGTCTTAACGAAAACTATGATTAAATGAAACTTCACTCTG
Organism: Euprymna scolopes; assembly: GCF_053919585.1. Taxonomy (NCBI): domain Eukaryota; kingdom Metazoa; phylum Mollusca; class Cephalopoda; order Sepiida; family Sepiolidae; genus Euprymna; species Euprymna scolopes. Next base: position 83,033,434 of record NC_136518.1, read on the forward strand.
AGATTCTAAACCAAATATTCGAGTAATGTACTAAAATCCTTCGAGCGAAATGAATCTATCCTCTTAAGATAATTTAAATTTCAGTTTCGTTTTGCTCATATTTTCAGAGATTTCATTAGAAACAAGCAAATATTAAAAAAAAAAGAAAAGAAAGAAAAGAAAATAGACGTATTTTTTTAAATTACATTTTCACCCCAAACAAGGCATATTGCCACTTTGATGTAGGGGGATACTATCAGAGACATAGGCTACAGGGGTACTATGTGGGGAGTTGGACAACAAGATGTCTGTTCACGTTACACTTGAACTTCTGCATGTCAGTACAGTGTGGGAAGCAGGGACCCGGAAGGGAATTCCAATGTCTAGCGGTTCTGGGGGAAGAAACTACTGGAGTAGAAGGCTCTCTTACATCTAGGGATCTCTACTGTAAAGGGGTAGGATTTCGCTGCTTGTCGGGTTTTGGCGGGGGTATTTATGTCGAGGGGGTACAAGTGCTTGCAGTTCCTTGGAGCATTTATCCTTAAAGTATTTGTAGAACAAGCAGAGAGATGCAACATTTCGTCGATGGGACAGAGGCTGAAGCTTAGATGACAGTTCAGGACCTATCAGGTTGGCGACTCTCTTTTGAATCTTGTCTAGGAACGAGAAACTAGTAGCAGATGCACCAGCCCAAATATTACAATAATATTCCATACATGGACGATTGGTGGCCTTATTGTTATAGAATGTCCCTGAAATAAAATAAAAAATAATTTTCATACAGGAATCTGCAAAAACAGACAATCCAAATAATCGATATCGACAAATAAAGGTTCTTATGATTGATAATAATAGATTTTACTTGATCGTCTTTTGTTTTCAAGACACAATTTTTTGGAAAGTATGAAAAGAGTTTCTTGTTTTTTTTTTCAGCACTTCAAAAACATTTGTGTTCCCAGCATAGTACGAAGTTATATATGAAAATAATTTTGCCCTCTTGTATACAAGTAAATCATGGATGCTATAAACACTAACTAAATCTTCCTTGGGATGTTCAGCAACATAAACTTAAGCATAGTAGAGCAAGGAAAATATGATTTAAATTTTACATTTACAAAACAACAAAAAAAACGCGATCGCAAACAGAACCGAGAAAATTAGATGTTAAACTTTAGCGTGCTCCATAAGTTTGGAACGAACAGAAAAGGGCAGATCCTTGGAAATCTACGCTCGGATTATAAGCCGAGATACATATAAAGGTACATGTATAAATGGGAAAAAAAATACAACTCTCCTATGTAATAGAAAATGGCGAATTAAATGCAGAATTGATCGCCTGGCGCAGTGGTGCAAAGAACTAATAATGTATTACACAAGGATACCGAACGAGGTGTCGCCATGTTGCACTGGGACCCTCCCCCCCCCCCACCAAAAAAAAAGAGATTATCTCGCATGAGATAAAGGAACCGATCTTCCGATATTTCACGGAGAATTATTTATCGAAGAAGAACCTGCGGAAATATATACCGGAATAGTAAACAAGTTAATCCCGCTTCTGGAGACGCGAATGGAATACTAATCTGTCACGGAATGATCTGCCAATAAAAATAGAGAGAGAGGGGGCGCTGATAGCTCTAAAGTAATGCTTGGTAATTCTTGAAAAGCCACAATTAAAAAAAAGAAAGAATAAAGCTTCATGTCTTTCAAATAATTTACTTGGCGGAAGTCATTAATTAAAAGATTTACGTTGTTTGAAATGATAACGTTTTCAAGATCCGTCCATTCCATCTGTGCGTTTTGCGATTTAAATTTTATTGAAAAATTAGTCGTGACAGACTAACGATCGAAATCGCCTCTTTTCGGTCATATTTTTTTACAACGCCATTTTGAAAAAAAAAATGTAATTGCAACTTCTCTTTTCGTATTTTATAGTTATGCTCATATGCATTTTATATTTTTTTCATTGGTTGATAGGTGCGATTTCTTTTAAAGAGTTAAGGGCAGAATAGATTCATTGATTGATATAATAATTAAATAAATGATTTCGTGCTACGAAACAGGTGCTGTTGCGAATTGAGAATTGCTGTCGAGAACGTACTTAAAGGAATAAATTATAGAGTGTCAACATCACGAAACTTGAGATATAGACTATTGTCATTTTATATATATATATATATATATACTAGCATGGGAGCCCGGCGTTGCCCGGGTGTTTGAAGGTGTATGCTCAGCAAAAATACAAAAGAACAAAAAACGGTCAATTTTTTTAACGTTGACCCCTATTATGACCTCTTAACATTTATTGTTTTGGGCTCAAATTAAGATATTAAGTTAGATCTGTGTCCACGAAACCTATATCTAAAATTTCAAGTGTTTAGACCCAAAATTGTCGGAAGAGTTTGGTAGAGTTCCTAAAGATCAAATCGTTGAACTTTGACCCCTTAACAGTCAAATTTCTGGCCGAAAACGAATCACATTGATACCCTGTATATCAAATTTCGAGTCTGTAGACTAAAAATTGATAGAGTTATTGCGTAGCGAAATGTACACAGACACACACACACACACATATATATATATATATATATATATATATATATATATATATATATATAGATGTGTTGTTTTTGTTTTTGTTTTAGCGATATGTTTTGAATGAATTCAATTATTTACGAAAGTGCATTTTTACCTAAATGCGAGTTTTGGTACCCCCACACGGGGAGCGGTATATATATTATTTTGAAAATGTAATTATACACTGACACGTATTTCGTTGTCTACGACTCATCAGAGTGGCTGTATCTAGCGAGATTCGAAATCGGGACCCAACGGTAATGAGCCTAAACCCTCACCCCTGGACCATCTCGCCAGCTGTCTGGATATATCGAGATTTACTTGGATGTTGTTTTTGTTTTGGTTTTAGCGACATGTTTTGAATGAATTGAATTATTTACGAAAGTGCATTTTTACCTAAATGCGAGTTGGGAACAATTCTCCTCTTTAACCAATTTGGTACCCCCACATGGGGAGCGGTATATATATTATTTTTAAGACAGCTGGCGAAATGATCCAGGGGTAAGGGTTTAGGTTCATTACCGTTGGGTCCCGATTTCGAATCTCGCTAGATACAGCCACTCTGATGAGTCGTAGACGACGAAACACGTGTCAGTGGATAATTACATTTTAAAAATAATATATATATATATATATATATATATATATATATATATATATATATATATATATATATATATATATATATATCCAAACATCGTTAAACTCACTACTCGTTCAAGCAGCCGCCAATAGCGTAATGGTTAGGAGCCTTGACTGCCGTACAAACGGTCGGGTTTCAATCCTGGCTTGAGGTAGTTGCCTGTCTAGCCGCACTGATGAGCTGTGAAACAGCGAAACAGTACTGTATGTGGATGACTATAGTGCTCCTCAACTTGAGTTGAGCATATTGAGAAGTGAAACACGAATTTCCATTAGCATATAAGCGACGCTCTTTGTGTAAACAAATCGAGCGGAGGTATTTCGAACGATATCATAACATCGTTAAACTCACTACTCGTTCTAGCAGCCGCCAATAGCGTAATGGTTAGGAGCCTTGACTGCCGTACAAACGGTCGGGTTTCAATCCTGGCTTGAGGTAGTTGCCTGTCTAGCCGCACTGATAAGCTGTGAAACAGCGAAACAGTACTGTATGTGGATGACTATATATATATATATATATATATATATATATATATATATAGTAAGAGACAGAGAAATAGAGACAGAAAGGGAGAGCAAGAGCAAGAGAGAGATTAATGGAAAAAACCAAGTAGCATGTCCATCAACGTTTCGTCTTTATTGTTTCTTTTTCTTGGAATAGTGTTTTTATCATTCTCACCATGTATATATAATCTCACTAGATTCACCTACTCTGATGAGTCGTAGACGACGAAAAACGTGTCAGTGGACAATTATATTTTTAAAAAAATAATAAACATATACCGCTCCCAATTTGGAGCTTCCAAACTGGTCAAAGAGAAAATTATTCCCAACTCGCATTTTGGTAAAAATCCACTTGCGTATAAATAATTGAATTCATTCAATAAGTATCACTAACAAAACAAAAATAAACAGCCTTAATATACACAATATATATATATATATATATATATATATATATATATATATATATATATTGTGTATATTTAGGCAGCATGTTCTCATTTAGACAAATATTATTGAATAGCACGGAATTATTCTGTTTTACAATTTTAAATTGTATATGTTGGATCCATAATCGCGAGCGCTTTCGACAGATGTACTTCTATCATTCTCATGCATATTGTAGAAATAAATGTAGAAATTGTTTTTTAATTTAGTTATAGATACATTTCTTTGTAACAAGCTACCGCGTGACTAGGAAAAAATGTATATATAAGCAAATTAAAAAACAATTTCTACATTTATTTCTACAATATGCCTGAGGTTGATAGAAGTACTTCTGTCGAAAGCGCTCGCGATTGTGGATCAAACATATACAATTTCGAGAAGAACACAAAGAGGACTATTTGGAGATTGGAGAAGATAAAAAGGAAAATTGTAAAACGGAATAATTCCGTGCTATTCAATAATATCTAAATATATATATATATATATATATATATATATATATGAAGAGAGAGAACGAAAGAAAGTTACAGGTTGATTACAATTTAGATAATGTCCTAAGAGATACAGACCTTAAACAATATATTTTTAAATAAACTGTATAGAAGCGCGGTGTAACGAGTACGCTATGTTGCACTGTAGAGAATGCACTGTTGATTTTATGAAATTATCTATAAACAATGGCTTCAATTAAATTCTCAAATGCAATAGTCACATATCCTAGAAGAGACATTTATTTCAAGCGCGCCCCTGTCTTATAAAAGAATCTATAGTTGATTTTATAAGTAGAATCATTCTTCTTGCGCGGCGATAAAACTTCGCAAATGCATTTGTGATGTTAGGTTTTATAAAAGTTTTAAATTTGGTCAGAATTGGACTTACTTCCTTTTATGGCTTTATTGATTATCGATTTTCGGTATTTTCCAGAGACATCAAGTAACTTCTTGTTAAATTTCAGAAAAAAAATTCAGTGTAGTAGCGTTCTTGTGTGTGCGTGCGCTCGCGCGTGTGTGTGTGTGTGTATGTGTAAAACATTCTTGCAACTCACACCACTGGACCGACTCCTTATGAAACAAACTCTCTTCACACACACACACACACACACGTACAACGTTTTCTTTAGAGGTTTTTCTTCTGACGAAAATTGTCTACCTTTGAAATTCATGGCTTATTTTATTGTTTCGTTTGAATGTTTGTCGAATTAATAAATATTGATGTTTATTCAATTTTTATTTTCATTAATTTATCTTAATATGTATATATATATATATATATATATATATATATATATATATATATAGAGAGAGAGAGAGAGAGAGAGAGAGAGAGAGAGGGGGGGGGATTTATATATAAATATATATTTTTTTTTACACAGTGATCACCACTTATCAAGGCCCGGAAGCCACTCAGGGATAAGGGTTATTGCAAGTACATTACGTTAGTTTGGAGATTTGATGAAGTGTTTAATTGGGGGGGGCGGTTCATTAGGAATTTGTTAACATTGGACTTGAACACATCCAAGTTGTAGTCCGGAGGGAAGCAGGCAGATGGAACAGAGTTCCACAGGCATGCAGTTCTAAGATAGAAGCTTTGTTCATGGAATCCAAGTTTTGATTTAGGCGCAGATATAGAGTGGGTGAAATTTTTCACAGTGGATTCAGCTAGACGGGTGTTTTTAGTGAAAGATTGGCGAGGGGGGACCAGAGATTGGAGTTCAGACGAGCACCTGCCATGAAAATAACGATAAAACAAGGAATGGCTCACAACGTCTCTTCTGTGGGAGAGAGGTTGCAGGGTAGAGAAAAGGGCGTCCCCCACTAAACCACGAAGTCTATTTTGTACTCTGTCAAGGCATGATAGGCTGTTTTTGGCAGCTCCTGCCCAGATATGGCAACAGTATTCAATCCTTGGACGTACTTGGCTTTTATATAGATAGAGAATTGCATCAGTAGTGAGATATCTTCTAGTGCGGTAGAAGGATCCCACCATCTTTCCAGCGACCTTGGCAACAGACCTGATGTACGTGTTCCATTTCAGATCAGGAATAAAGGTCAAACCCAGAAGCTAGTCAAAACACGGGGCCTCACCCAGACGAGAGCCATCCATCACAACTGATGCCAGCTGGGGATCAGAGCGTTGATGATGTAAGGATAGGAGTTTGGTTTTGGATGCATTAAAGGTAACCAGCCACATCTTCCCCCACTGAACCACGCGCTCGAGATCAGAGGAGAGAGAATCAGAGAGAACTTTGTCATTTACAGCCTTTGATGTGTTGCCGTAGATGGTCGTGTCATCAGCATAGATGTCAACGAATGATTTAAGTATGTGTTTAGGGAGGTCATTGATGTAGATCAGGAAGAGAGTTGGGCCCAGGATTGACCCCTGAGGGACTCCAGCATTTATATTGCAGGCCTCCGATTTTTGTCCATCTACCACTACTCTTATGAACCTATCGGAGAGAAATGATTTAATGATTGAGAAAACATTTCCAGTTATACCGTAGCTGGAAATCTTGTGAAGTAGACCCTTATGCCATACCTTGTCGAAGGCCTTTGATATGTCAAGAGCAATTGCCCTAGAAAGGAAGCCTTTTTCAAGAGATTCACTAATCCTAGTATATATATATATATATATATATATATATATACATATATATATATACATATATATATACTAGCATGGATGCCCTGCGTTGCCCGGGTGTTTGGACGTATATGCTGAGCAGAAAAAAAACGGTCAATTTTTTTTAACTTTGACCCCTATTATGACCTCTTAAAATGTATTGCTTTGGGCTCAAATCAAGTTATTAAATTAGATCCATGTCCAAGGAACATTTATCTAAAATTTCAAATGTTTAGACCCAAAATTGTCGGAGGAGTTTGGTAGAGTTCCCAAAGGTCAAATCGTTGAACTTTGACCCCTTAACAGCCAAATTTCTGGCCGAAAACCGATTTCCCCAAATCTCAGTACCCTGTATATCAAATTCCGACTTTGTAGACTAAAGATTGACAGAGTTATTGCGTAGGGAAATGTACACAGCCACACACACACACACGTTCACTTTTATAGATATATAGATATATGTTGGCTTTCTATGAGTATCGAGACGACTACCTATATTAATTTCTGTCCTCTTAGTATACTCTCTCTAATCAAGCTAAACCAACTATTTCTTAATGTCGTTGATAAGTATAATATCATTTTCCTTGACAGTTTAAATTCGAAGGTGGTGGGGGATTCTCAAAAATGAAAATGTTTAGATCTTACAGTTTTGCAATTTTGTAACAAGCACGATATTGTTATTGGAAACACGTGGTTTTGTCAGAAAACAAAAACAAATACAAAGGTACATTCGACACCCATGCCCTAGAGATTGGCATAGGGTAAATTATGTAATTGTCTGCCGGCGAGGTCTACAAAATCCGCACCATGAGATTGTTAGATGAATGTTGGACGAACTATCTCTTGATAGGAGCCAAAATGCAATTGACACTTCGTCTCAAAGCACGACATATCACGACACTGCGTGCAAAAACACTTGAAGTTTCAAAGTTTTTTTTTTTAACTTTCCTGACAACAAAGATTAAAAAATTACCTTGGATTTATTTTATGTAATGTACATTTTGTTGCAATTTCAAAACATTATCTTTCATCTAGCAATTAATGATATAGATATAAAATTTCCAATGATTTTTTTTAAAAAGTGCAACAGAATGTACATTACATAAAATAAATCCAAGGTAATTTTTTGATTCAATTTAAATTAAATTTTTATACCTTACTTTGTAAAATTTATAAAAGTGCACTTTGAAGATAAATAAATTTCAAATTGAATCTTGTACCTTTATTTTAAAGCCTATAGTAAAAAGATTTTGTTTAACAATTGTCATGCCTTGGGTGAAATGCTTTTCTAACTTGTATATATATATATATATATATATATATATATATATATATATATATATATATATATATATATATATATATATTCCAGAAAGCAAATTGAATTGACTAAGTGAGATTTACTGATAAAATAATTTTTCAACTAAAGAATGTATTATTTATATTTATTTTTTTTCAGATTACGATATATATATATATATATGTATATATATATATATATATATATATATATATATATATTATTTTTGCGATGCGTTTTGAATCAATTTAATATCGTTTTTAAAAATAAAATTATCCACTGACACGTGTTTCATCGTCTAGGACTCATCAGAATAAATTATCGCAAAAACAAAAACAAATAAATAAAATCTATGTAAATCGTGCGAGATGGTTCGGTGGTAGGAGTTTGGACTTTTATATCACGGTGTTCGATTCCGAATCTCGCTAGATGCAGTAACCCAGATGAGTCGCAGACGACGAAACACGTGTCAGTGAATCATTACATTTTAAAACAATATATATGCCGCTTCCCATTTGGGGGTACGTAATTGGTAAAGGAGAAAATTGTCCCCTACTCGCATTTAGGTAAAAATTAACTTTCGTATCAATAATTGAATTCATTTTATACGTATCGCAAAAACAAAAACAAATAAATAACATCTACGTAAATCGCGATACATACAAACACTCGTACGAGGTGGTCCGGTGGTAGAAGCTTAGGCTGCTTACCACGGGGTCCTGATTTCGAATCTCACTCGTTTTGACCATTAAACAACGAAACACGTGTAAGTGGATAATTGTATTTAAAAAACTGGGTATATATATATATATATATATATATATATATATATATATATACTAGCATGGGTGCCCGGCGTTGCCCGGGTGTTTGGAGGTGTATGCTGAGCAAAAAAAAGGGGGTAATTTTTTAAACTTTGACCCCTATTATGACCCCTGAAAATTTATTGTTTTGGCCTCAAATCAAGTTATTAAGTTAGATCCATGTCCACAGAAGCTATATCTAAAATTTCAAGTGTGGAGACCCAAAATTGTCGGAGAAGTTTGGTAGAGTTCTCAAAGCTCAAATCGTTGAACTTTGACCCCTTAATCGCCAAATTTCTGGCTAAAAACGGATCACATAGATTTTTCCAAATCTCAGTACCTTGTATATCAAATTTCGAGTCTGTAGACTAAAAATTGACAGAGTTATTTCGTAGGGAAATGTACACAGACACACACACACTTTCACTTTTATAGATATATAGATTTAAAATTTGAGTCTGACAGAATGACAAAATTATATTGCAAACCGATATATTAAACAAACGAACTTCAAAGAGACAAATGAACACATAAGTAAAAAAAAATTGTATTAGAAAACATTTCTTGATTATTCCACGTCTTTTTTTTTACAGACCTGACGACTGAGGTTCGCTCTTAATAAAAATTGTTTTTTATAGTCTTAATTTTGACTTCCCTTTTCATAAAAAACTAAAAAAAAATCAAGAAAGAAAAGAAATTTAATTTTATTCTTTTTTCATTAATTTCTTTCTGTGCAAAGCAATTCTTTCAAACTTACTCTGTTTCCAAAATGTTTTTATTTTATTCCCCTCCCCCTTCATTCATTTTCCTCCGCATCCTGGCAAGTAGTAAAATAAACCATTTATAATATTTATTCATGGATTTATTTACTAATCATTTCTTTTGTATCGGTAAATGAATTCCATTTAAAAAAAAACTGTAAAAGTCACGTTAAAGGTGATTAAGTTGGAAAGTAAGTAAAAATTTACCCTTTTTACTTTTATACGATTTCTGATCACTTTGAAAAAGGTGTGTGTGTGTGTGTGTGTTTTAAAAATGTTTTTTAACTGCTATAATCTCATTTATATATATATATATATGTATATATATATATATATATATATATATATATATATATATATATATATATATATATATAACAACGTGAGTATTCATATCGTGGGTTTGTATTACTGTACACATAGATTCGAAAAAATAGTCAAAAACAAATATATAAATAAATGTTATCAAAGGCAAGATAAGTTACTTTTCTACCTAACTGGATATATTTTTTGTGTTTTTATTCAATGTAATATATTTATTCAGCTCGAAAAACATACAGTGTTTACCGATGTGTTGGAAAATTCAAGATGGCGTCTCACACCCTCTTTAACACCGTAAGTTTGGGAAAGGGTGTTATAAATAAAAAACTATACAAAATACTATTAAAAACCCGCCGAATATATGTCAACCTATGTCACGGTAACATATATTGAGCGAGTTTTTAACAGTATTTTAACAGGGCACATCGTAAAAACTGACCCATTAATTTTCCTGAAGTAAAAACTATATAGTTTTTAAACTTTTAAAACTATACATTATAAAAAGAAAACTGTTCGAGTGATTTTTTTTTTACATAGGTGTCACCACTTATCAAGGCCCAGAGGCCACTCAAGGATAAGGGTTAATAGGTATACATTAGTCATTGTGATTTTAGCATAGTAAACAGTGGGAATTTTGTAACTTGGATTACTTGAAAAAGAAAACTGTTCGAATGATTGAAAATGAAAATAAAATAACAATGTAAATATATTGATAAGAAAAAAAACAAAAACAAACGAAGTTTCCGTTTCAGGAACCCGAGTTTAATTTTATGTCGTAATCATTCAACTCGTTAGCGGTTTTATTCAGCGATTAGGGATACCCATACGACATATCTAATTACCAAAGCGATTTTTTTTTTTATTAAAACTAAACCTGTTTAGTTTTAATGAACCAATTTTTTTAAAGCCAACACTTTAGTTATTTTGAGAGCGTGCAACTGCACCCGAAAAGATTTATTAGGAAACTCCAAATCCTTTTATGACGCGAAGAAAAAAAAAAAAAAAAAAAAGGCCTTTTATCGGCTTAAATGATAAACTAATGTTAAATATTAGTATTTAATATAATGAGATATCAATCTACACAATTTGCCATCGATTCTGAAATAAAATGAAATCCTGACATTGTGATCATTTTTGCAGGTGTTATGTGCCAAATATTGAAATAAGAATGTTTAAATTTAATTATTGTAATTTAAGTCTTTAATTTTAATGTCGATTTTATTTATAAAATATCTTTTTAAAAATCAATCTCAAAAACAATCTGAACAATAAATCTCTTTTGTTATGGCTAAGTTTTTGTCAAGGGTAGAAATTATAATAGATAAGTATTCATCCATGATGACATTTTACCGATTTCCTGGTTTACAGGTATTCTTGCTAAATTTCTTCGAAAGAATTGACATAAACAATACTTCAACTAAATACGTATATTTCATGCAATAATGACTTTTGTTTCTTCTGACTTTTCCTAAACTAAACATAAAACATCGGTTAGGGTTAGTTTAACATTCTGTAAAAGTACCTTCCGTTTTTTTTGTTTTTTTTTGTACTTCTGCAGAGAAGGTAAAAAACCGATAAAAACTGGATATATTTTTCGTGTTTTTATTCAATTTAACATGTTTATTCAGCTCGAACAGCATACAGTGTTTACCGATGTGTTGGAAAATTCAAGATGGCGTCTCACACCCTCTTTAACACCGTAAGTTTGGGAAAAGGTGTTATAAATAAAAAAAAACTATACAAAATACTATTAAAAACCCACCGAATATATGTCAACCTATGTCACGGTAACATATATTGAGCGAGTTTTTAACAGTATTTTAAACCGGTTTTTTATTTATTACACCTTTTTCCAAACTTACCGTGTTAAAGAGAAAATCGGCCGCCATCTTGAATTTTCCAATACATCGGTAAACACTGTATGCTTTTCGAGCTGAATAAACATGTTAAATTGAATAAAAACACGAAAAATATATCCAGTTTGGTAGAAAAGTAACTTATCTTGCCTTTGATAACATTTATTTGTTATATATTTGTTTTTTGGCAACTTATTCGAATCTGTGTGTACAGTAATACAAACGCGAAATGAATTTAAGACAACGAGTGAAATGAGAAAATGAAGAAAATAACATTTGCTGTGTGTGTTTACTTTTTATGTAAGTCAGCGGGTTTCGTTGCCATAACAACGTGACGGTAGTGAACGTGTGTGTGTGCGTGTGTGCGCGTGTGCTTGCTCGTACTACTCCTAAGTTTGTAGGAGCATTTGATTTCGTGTAGTTTAGTTTCGTATATAAGTTTCGTATTTTTTAAATTTGTAATTAACAAGTTATTAAAAAATTAAACCCTTCCAAGATGGACAATAAATAAAGCCATAATATTTTATGGTAAAGGTAAGAGCGTAGAAACCATTGTTTTTTAGGAGATGTGATTATTGGATTAACCAATCAGAAATCGTCTGTGGCACACACATCTCTGTTTTTATAGATATATAGATAGATAGATATAGATAGAAGATATATATATATATATATATATATATATATATATATATTTAAATAAAATGGGTTAAGAAATTCCAAGGAAAGAAAGATGTATATTTAAATAAGGGGGTAGTCACCAACAATGTGTATTTTTTAACATTATTTTATTGTTCCGTGTCTTGGTTTTTCATTGAGAATTATGTTTGGATCATTGTAATAATGTTTTTAAATCATTGAAATCGTTTTTACGCGTTTCAGACGTTCTGTGAAGCGTCCTCGTAGAAAATTATTTTCAAATGTGTTCGAGATGTAAAAATGACATTTTCGTAGGTCATTTGAAGTGTTTACAAGGGGTGGATGCGTGTAAGTGTCAAACTATTCATTGGAATGTTCAATTTTTATTACTCCTTTATTGGGCTTGTCGAGGCCGCTGACCTCGGCTGTGGTCATTCATGTGTTGTATTTCTCTCTCTCGCTCTCTCTTTCTGCTTGTGTTTTTTTCTTTTCCTTTAGGGTAGGGTAGGGGTGTGTGTGTGTGTGTGTGTGTGTGTGTGTGTGTGTGTGTGTGTGTGTGTGTGTGTGTTTTCTTTGGTTTGAGACTGTGTGTACTGTTTTATAGTATTATGAGGTGACTGTGATCCAAGGTCGTTACTAATGTGTATGTGTGAGGAGGGGGAGGGGAGAACCAGCTCTTCTGAAATAAGGGTAGGGGTGCTATATATATACACTGTAATCCATAACCTGCTGTTCTATCGTATAACCTCTTTAAATTTTTGCTAAACGTTGTGATCGTTTAATGCTGAGATTCGAACCATGAGGGCTTGTTCAGTAGTCGGAAACTCTTACTTGTATGCTTTGACGAATAGCTATGCCGTAGGTTAACTTGCGACCGTTCATTTTCTCAACAGAGAGTTCAACCAACGAACGGAAAGTAAATGTAACCATCTATCGACAACTGTTTCGCAGTACCATGGCCGTTCGTTCTTACCGAACGTTGACAATGTCCTCAATTACAAATCGAAACTCGGCAGTTAGCGATTCATTTTTATCATCTGCCATGACTTACTCTCTCACCAGAGACCTAAACCCATGAGTGGGGCAAAATACCTCGGGACTGTTACCATGCTGACTACAATGAGCATTTTAAAGTCTAATGTTTACAAATATTTCTCGAGTCCTCGTGTGTCTTGATCGAACACTATCCTAAATCCTGGCAAAGCAATGAACTATGTTTATAAAGAATGTATTCATACACGGACAGCTGTTACGCTGTATCACGTTTTTTTTATTATTATTCGCGGACGCATCTAGAAAAGTGGATTACGGACTTTGATTCAATTATGAAGTTTCTTGCATGTTGTATGAATTCCGCAGTGATTTTGAAAAGGACGTGTTTCATTATCTTAGAGATTAAATTAAATCTGTCTTTTCATTTCCTTAAACCAAATTCTGTGTGATTATACAAGAGCCATAATTAGAAAAATAATTTTTTGTAAAGACATCAAGGGTCGTCTTCAGTAATGCAATGTCTTCTTCTTCTCTGTCAATCTCCTGTGCTGCGTTACATCAGATTAGACGGCAACCCCGATTTCACTCTCGAAACTGATAACTAAATTTTCTATGCGGCTACAGTTTCTTAGGGTGAGTTCGCTAGTACTCTTGTATGGCTTGTCAACGGGGACAGAGTTCTGTTTTCAATCACATAGCAAACTTACGAGAGAGTATGCAATTTCTTATTTTACGTGTTTTATATATATATATATATATATATATATATATATATATATATATATATATATATATATATATATTAATGTTGTGCCGATTAAATGAAATTGGAATGAGGAATCGGAAAAATCGGAGCTTTTTGGAGTATGGGAATCGGTATCAGAAACGGTATCGGAATCGGAAAAATTTAAGCCTATTTTCCGATGCCAAAACCGATTCCTTAAATTATCTTTTTTATTTGATTTTGGTTTAAAAAACATTTTCCACTGCTTGTAGTAATAATAAAATAATAAATATTTATCGATTTAAACTTCCCATGAGACTAAAACCTATAGATCACACCCTCACAAGTGTTTTTTTTTTTACGTTTGAGAATAGATAGGCACATTTAAGATGTATTTTTACAGTAATCGGGACAAAATAACACTTTTATCGTTAAGTATTTAGAGATTTATAAAGAATAAGAATCGGAATCCGTACTTGTATCGAAATCGGGAAAATATTGGAATCGTCCCATCACTAATATATATATATATATATATATATATATATATATATATATATATATATATATATATATATATATATATAAAGGGTGACCAAAAAAAACAAAAGCTAAATGGAGGCCATCTAGAACATATGTGTATAACGGAGAAAAAAGGCCAAATACCCTTGTGTTTTGATGCAATGTTTTGAATATAATAAACTAGTTATGACCAAAGTTTCATTTCATTCGGACAAAACACTAAGAAACGGGGCTTATTAGACTTATTAGATTATATATATATATATATATATATATATATATATATATATATATATATATATATTAGTGTTAGGACGATTAGTCGGAATCGGAATCGGAATCGAGACTCGGAAACTTGGAACTTTGGGGGGGGGTACTGAAATTGGAATCATAATCGGCAAAATGCGGTTCTATTTGCCGATGCTAAAAAACCATTCTTTCGTCATTTTTAGAAGATTTTGTTTAAAACCAAATCTTCTGCTTGTAGTGATAATGAAGTACTAAATATCCATTTAAACTTAACACAAAAACTAAAATCTAAAAAAAAACACTACAAGTCTATTTCTTAGTTTAATAACATATCTAAACATTTAACATGTTCTTTTTTTCGGTACACGGGAATAAATAACAACTCTGTTGTAAAATATTTAAAGCTTTATAAAGAATCGGAATAGAAATCGGTGAATGTATCGGAATCGGAAATTTAGTACGGAATTGGTAATTGTATTCAAATCGTCGCATAACTATTATATATACATATATATATATATATATATATATATATATATATATATATATATATATATATAAATGGATAGATAGATAGATAGATAGATATGAAAGAGCAAACAGTTAATAAAACATGTTAAAAACACTTTGAAAAAGAGTTAAAAACATATTTAATCTGAAAAGGAAACATTTGATAAGTGGATAGTCATTAATGCGCGGAGTTTCGAAGAAATACTTTCCTTCTCGTCAAAGGGTAGGAATTAGCAAAATGCGGGATCGGATTTTTCATACAAAAGTATTTGATGAAACTGCGAGTAAGTCAAAGATCTTACTTGATAACAAAAAGTGAAGGAGAGGGAATATGGTGAAGAAAAAGGTGATTACACGTGAATGGAGCCCTATATTTTTTCGCGCCTTTTAACATCTTTTTGTCTGGGTCATTTTGACATTTGCTTTTCTACTTTATATTTAATTCTATCACCATTTTTTCCTCTCCTTTCTCACTGATCTTTTTTTATCCTCTTCTTCCCTGATCTTTCTTATTTACATTATGTCTCGGCAGCCGTGTGAAAAGCATATCTTATTTTTTTTTTATTAATATCGTTGGAATTTTCCCCCTTTCCCTTATACACATTTTTGTGAATTATTCCATGGATTTCGGCCTTTTGGATTATTTTGGACCATCTTCCAATTACGTGATTTCCTTGGATTTTACTTGTGCAAATAGAAATTTAATTAACTTTCTTGGAGTTATATTTTTTGGATTTTACCGGCATTGGATTATTTACCGTTCACCAGACTATCCATTCACGTGTAATCATCTTTTTCTTCGCCATATACCCTCTGCTCCACTTTTTGTTATAAAGTAAGACCTTTGACTTACTTGCTGTTTCATCAAATACTTTTGTATGCAAAATCTGATCCCAGATTTTGCTAATCCCTACCCTCTGATGAGAAGGAAAGTATTTCTTCGAAACTCTGCAGATTAAGGACTATCCACTTATCTGGTCTTTTCTTTTCAGTTCTTAACTCTTTTTCCAATTGTTTTTAACATGTTTTATTAACTATTTGCCCTTATTATAAGCTTTATCACCTATTTGGTTTTATCGAGCTTTTACATCTGGTTGAGATTACTTTATAAATATTAATTCTTTAATATTTATAATATACTTTAGTTTTACCATCTTGGATCATTTTGGTAAATTTAATTGTAATTTTTTATTTTATTTTATATATATATATATATATATATATATATATATATATATATATATAACATATATATAAAACACGCGTGTACGTAGATTACTATTTTAAAAAGTATAAAAAATAAATTATATATATATATAATTTATTTTTTATTCTTTTTAATAGGTAATTGTATGGAAATCGTCGCATAACTATTATATATATATATATATGTATATATAATTTATTTTTTATTCTTTTTAAAATAGTAATCTACGTACACGCGTGTTTCAAGGTAACTTTCTCTCAACAGCGTAGCTTGAATGTTTCTAGGAATCGAACTCCAGGCCATGTGTATCTGGATTTCGATTCCTAGAAACAGTCAAGCTACTCTGATAAGAGAAAGTTACCTTGAAACACGCGTGTACGTAGATTACTATTTTAAAAAGAATAAAAAATAAATTATACACACACATATATATATATATATATATATATTTATATATATATATAATAGTTATGCGACGATTTCCATACAATTACCTATTCCGATTCCGACACTAGTAAATAAAAAATGAGCTTATATATATATATATATATATATATATATATATATATATATATATATATATATATATATATATATATATATATGAAATGAACGACTCTCGTCTTCGTCTTAGGAAGGCCTTCATATTTTAACAATCTTCTAGACTTGACATTTTCTCCTGATCTGAAATGGAACATGTACATCAAATCCGTTGCCAAGGTCGCTGGAAAAATGGTGGGATCCTTCTATCGATCGAGTAGATATCTTACTGATGCAATTCTATACGTACATAAAAGCCAGGTACGTCTAAGGATGGAGTACTGTTGCCACATCTGAGCAGGAGCTGCTAGAAAAACCTTACTCTTTCTTAATAGAGTTCAAATTAGACTTCGTAGCCTAGTAGGGATGCTCTATTCTCTTCCCTGCAATCTTTTTCTCACCGAGGAGACGTTGCGAGCCTCTCTCTGCTTTATTGTTATTATCATGGCAAGTGCTTGCCTGAGCTCTAATCTATGGACCCACCTTGCCAAACTTTCACAAGAAACATTCGTCTAGCTGAAAACACTGTCAATAAATTCCTCTACTCTTTATCTACGACTTAACCTAAAGGTAGATTCCATGAACAAAGTTTCTTTCTTAGAACTGCACAACTGTGGAACTCTCTTCCGTTTGCCTGCTTTCCAGCTGACTAAAACATGGTTGTCTTCAAGTCCAACGTAAACAAGTTCTTGATAACCATTCCTTTTCAGTAATCCAGTTTACCAAATTTCCACTACTAACGATTACTACGATATAATCCCATTGACTATTGTACACTCTTTAACCCTCATCCTCGAGTGGTCTGGGCCTTGATACGTTGTGATGCCTATACACTGTGTATACAAATTATTAATGAGTTTACATTTTTTTAATATTTAAGGAACGAGTGAATAAAAAGTTATGAAACTTTGAGAAAATGCTTACAATATGACTCGGCTACTCCAGTCAGAAAATAAAAGTATTTAAAACAGTATTAGCAAACCTATGGTTGAAGATAGGAATATCTGTTGATTTCAGTGTGTCAAGTTATTAACGAGGTTGAAAAAAAACACAATATACCCATAACTTGTTTATTGAAATAATATTCAAACATAAAATGAACTAGGAAAAATGCTTAGAACACAATAACTACATAGCAATTTCTACGTTGACATAATTAGTAGGGCATATGCGATCCTTTTTTATGAATGACTTGTAAAAGACATTGGTCCACAGAATTAGTCAAATTTGTGATTTCTTCAACAGTTATTCCTCGCGATACCTCTTGGAGAGCATCCCACAACTCGCGGTACCTCTTGGAGAGCATTCCACAACTCATATTTGCTCTTAAATTGGCGTCCATTTGCATAGAGACGTCGCTTTGTGATACCCCAAAGGTTCTCAATTGGGTTCAAATCTGGTGAATTCGCAGGTCACTCTATCTTCCGTAGCCCAGAGAACTCCAGTTGTTGCAAACACTCTTTGCTTTTGTTTGCTGCATGCGAGGGATCATTATCCTGCATAAGAATAATGGCTCTTTTGAACGTCAACCTTTGCTTCTTCAGCCATGGTTCAAAGTGCTCCTTCAGAAAAGTTATGTGAGCATTTGACGTCATTTTTACGCCTTCTGGGACTCTCCATGGGCCAACTAAAGTACCTTTGATAATCCAAGCCCAAATCATTATCCCACCACCACGTTCTTGGCGCCTTAAACGCTGATGACGATGACGTCCCTTGCTCAAGCCATATGGCAATCAAGAGTGACACGCACTTCATCCGTGAACAAATCTTTGGAAAAATCCGTTTTCATGTTGTTCACTGCCTATTTCAATCGGTTTTGTATGTGATGTTGCTTTAATGAAGGCTTTGTCACAGGTTTGACAGACTGTGTCACTTCTTTCAGAAAGCGACATCGAGTACTTTTTGAGACATTCTTCAATACGGCTTGGTCAAAGACTTCTCGACTTGTCTGGACAGGGTTCTTAACAACTTCGCGTTTAATTTGGAGTAGAGAACTGCGTGAAACAACTCTAGATTTACCTTTATCCGCTCTCTTACGTACCTTTGTAGGTCCTTGACGAAGTTCTTCTCAGTTTGATGGTACCTTCCTATCATTTTCGATATTTCGATGGTAGTTTTATTTTTTGCTAGCTGTTCTGTAATAGTACTCTCTTCAGAACTAATGAAACCACCTTTACAACCCATTTCATTGAGGAAACGAACTGCCTTGTTAATAATTTGACACAACTCAAATACCGTGGATTCAGCAATTACGATGGTAACTTGTTTACATTGCGCAGAATAGTACGAAAATTTCACCGTACGCGCAACTCAGCATTGCCAAGGTTTCCGAAGCTTTTGATACGAAACTACCGGTAAGTTTCTGAAACTGGTAAAAAAATGTTATCTCGTTAATAATTTGACATGCCGTATATATATATATATATATATATATATATATATATATATATGTGTGTGTGTGTGTGTGTGTGTGTGTGTGTGTGTGTGTGTGTGCAAGGGACGAAAAGAGATTACAAATTGTATTGTTATGATGGCTGAAATTATACATGACCTGAAAGCTTCATCTGTCTGTTGCAGATATTGACGGTGTGATACTCTAAGAAAGCAACCTCTATGCCGATGACGTGCGTAAAAAGCAGAGATGCATCATTGAATAGTTTGAAATTGAGATGACTAAGTAGAAAAATAATTCTAAGACATAACAGATCGTCTCAAACGTTTTGAGTATAAAAATAAGATAGAAGAATAGACTTTTCTTCTGTGGAAATATTATTTAGTAATACTAATTATTCATTTAAAAATTGAAACATACGGAATGAATTTAGTTTTTCTCAACCTGTTTAACGACTCATTGAATATATATATATATATATATATATATATATATATATATATATATATAAAGTAGTAGAGCTCTTATGCATGTGTGTGTGTGCACAACTCTCCTATAGCCCACACGACTGGACCGAGCATGACCAAACCTGGCACGATGATGGTCCCCCACTTAGGGATTGTGCACACTATTTTTTTAAGTTAAGCCCAAACATCAAGGAGATAGCATATGTTTATATACTTTCCTATAGCCTACACCACTGGTCCGATTATGACTAAACCTGGCATGATGATAGTCCCCCCCACCTAATGATGGTCATACCAAGTTAGATTTCGCCACCATTCTAGGGGTCGCCACTATGCGCCGACTAACTGTTTTGTGAATTTGAATCAAATCACCCTCCTCCACCCCCATCCCCTCGACTAATCTTTTGAAAATTTGTTTGTATAATGATCCCTAACATAGGCCAATATTTATTGCACTGTATGTCTTAACTTTGACCTTCCGAAATTACAATGTAACAGATCGTTTGGGATTTTTTTTTCTTGAGATGCATCTAAAACATTTAAGATAATAGTTTATCCTTTTTAGATACTCACTGAAGATGCCGCCCAAATGAAATAGCAACGAAATACCCACTTACTGCAAGGGTGTCCGCGAAGCGGGTATCCGAACGCACAGGGAATTTCCGTGCGATATCTTTGCTATATCTTTGACATTTGTGATACTCTTCATAAATTGCTCCACCTCGGGATTGTATACACCTAGTTGGGATTCGTCACCATCCCGGGGTGCGGCGCCAGAATCAGCCACTTCGTGAATTTGAATGAGATCATCCTCTTCCACCCTCCCTCAACTAATTAAACAAATGTTAACTATTGTGATTCTTTGTAATTGTTTTATTTTCTATATGTAGTGGAGTCGACAAAGGTGAAAATAGGAAAATACGACGACTGGTGAGAATACGAAGAACATTTATATCCAGAACAGGGTTAGTGATACAGGAAGATTAGTAAGTCTGCGGGGAGTCGCCTCTGTACGACATCCGGATAGCTCTCATTGAGCGGTCTATACTTGCTGCTTATATGTCTAATGGATAAGCCCATCTTAGTGACTATAAGAGTGTGTACGTCCCCACAACAATATATATGTAAAAATATAAGTGTCAACTTTGATATAATCTATTTGCTTTAAAGTTCATAGTCGGATTTTAGTTACTAAAAGGAAATACTGCGGGATTCTTTCCAGTTTACTACAACATAGTCGATTTCAAGTCTAATGTAAAAAAATAATTGGATCTATTCTAAAACTTCATTAACCAGAGTAATTAGATAAATATGCTTTAGTTTGAACAAATGGAGTAAGATAATATCGTGAGGTTTGTATTTACACCGGATGTCTACAAAATAGAAATATGTCACAAATTCCTTTAAAGCACGGTAGCAATATACATGGGACACGAACTGACAACCTGGGTGTCCCAAGTTTGAATCCAGTTCGTTTCACAAAATCTCGCTTTCACTTAAGGTATTGGCAACCTACACGGGGTCCCTCCCGTAAGTAGCCGATGCCGATCTAGAGAGAATTCTGGCAAGAAAATAATAGCAGAATCCAATGGCAACAACATAATCCTCGGAGGAGGAGGAGGAGGAGGAGGAGGAGGAGGATGATGATGATGATGATGATGAACAACAACAATATATTATTTCAGGTAATCATTTCACGGGAAAACTAGTGACTTCGTCTGACTTTTGTATTAGTGTGTGAACTTCGCGATCTGGTTTCCAAATCTTTCATCACGCTTATGTATCAGGGCTCATGATTCAAAGTCAGACGGATGGGAACCAGGGAAAAATAAATTCTTTGATCTGATTAATCGATAATATAATGTTGAACGTTCAAATACAACAATAAACGCAATAGAACAATCAAAAGTTTAATGTACTACAAAATATAAAATGCGCCTCAATTTCCAATATCACGTCATTTTTTTTTTACTGGTAGTCACCACTTATCAGGGCCCGAAAAACCTTAAGGATTAATGCATTTACGGTTGTTGTATAGGGGTACATATTTAAAGATGAAGAGAGTTCATATTGGGGCACATATATAACGATGGTGATGACAATTCTGATGGGAAGACATTTATGTATATTACATCATGACGACGACTGCTGGAAGATATGATGCAAGTTCTTAACACAGAGGAGGGGAGGAGACATTACTTGTGGTGGAGAATGGGAACACACAATACTTGGAAGGGTTGTAAAAAGTTCGTTACAAGATGATAATCAAAACACATTCATCTTTCTGTTGTAAAGAATGATGACACGAGACAACAGTTACAAACATAGTTGGTTTCTTTATTCTTCAATCGGCCGATCGGTGATGTCAGGAATTCAAACTTTGATTTACACGGTCTATTTTCCTCCCTTCGCTTCTAAGGAGCTCTCCTCTCCAACTGACAATCACCGTGTGTGATCTGCTCTGATCCCATCCACTCTTGACTGACCCTGACTTCGAACCCTCAATTCCTATATTGAGAAACCTCCTTTGTTTATGACGTCAGAAGTATGTTTACAAACGTGACTATATCACGTTTTCTCCAACACACTTTTGGCAAACAAAGAATCCTCGATTCTAATTCTAACCTATTTTTAAACAATATATTTTAACTCGCATTGTGCATTCATTTAACTGGCATATTTAATATCCAGATTTCTAAAAGGATGGACAATCGATTCTTTTTCGACATAAAAAATATTTAACTATTTCTAATAGAATTAACAATAGACTTAATTTCTAACATTCTATTTTCCATTATCTTTAACACTTGCTTACAGGGTTCGATTCTAGCTTTATCCTAATATCATTTTAACTTATCTATTATGCCTTCTTACTTACATGAAAAGGGGACATCCCTTGCATATAACACGGTAATCACTGAAACAACAGCGTATTAATAGTTTGTGGTGGAAGTGGGATAGACATAGGGTAGGCTTTTATGCTAAACTTTAATTCCGTCGATATATTCACTGATCCTATGTGAAATTACAGTCAATACATCAGCTTTAAATCTCGCCAGACGGGAACCAAACTGCTTGTCGTTGATCGATCGTTGTTACTGATGTGGTTGACAATTGTTTTAATTAACGCGGATTCAAGCAACTTACTTGCAACACGCAAAAGACATATTGGTCTGTACTGAGCTGCAGAAGACGGATCACCACTATTTTTAACTATTGAGGTTTTCCAGGGTAATAGAAAGCACTTCTCCTTTATGTATCGATTGAACAGCTTTGCAAGAATGAGGGCTAGTTCAGTTTACAGCCTTTTTAGTGCGATAACTGGAATATTGTCAAGACCAGTGGCTTTTTTTATTACATTTTCACCTCCAAATAAGGCATATTGCCACTTTAATGTAGGAGGCTACTATCAGGAACATAAGCTACTTGGATACTATGTAGGGAGTTTAGCAGCAAGATGTCTGTTCACATTACACTTGACCTTCTGTATGTCAGTACAGCTGGGGAAGCAGGAAACAGGAAGAGAATTCCAAAGTCCCGTAGTTCTGAGGAGGGAGCTATTATAGTAAAAGGCTTTCTTACATCTAGGGATCTCAACTGTGTAGGGGTGGGACTTCGCTGCTTGTCGAGTTTGTCGGGAGTATTTTCCTCGAGGGGGTACATGCTTGTAGTTCGTCAAAGCATCCGCCATTAAAATACTTGTAGAACAGGCAGAGGGGTGCAACATTTCGTCGGTGGGACAGGGACTGAAGTTTAGATGACAGTTCGGGCCCTATTAGGTTGGCGACTCTCTTTTAGGCCCTGTCCAGGAGCGAGAGACTAGTAGCAGATGCACCAGATCAAATGTGACTACAGTACTCCATGCATGGGCAAATGGTGGCTTTGTAGAGGAGCAGGATACTTTCAGGCGTAAGTAACTTTCTAGCACAATAGAGAGAGCAAATCGTCTTTGCAGTAGCCTTAGTAATGATCTCGATGTATGTATTCCAACTCATGTTTCCTGTGAACGTTAAGCTAAGAAACTTGAACGAAGTGCTCTCAGGTAAAGTATCTCTAGCCATAGCTATTGGTGGTTGGTAAGGTTGCATGTAATTATTAAAGGAAACGAGCTTTGTCTTGGCTTTGTTGGCATCAAGGTTCTGGTTGACTGTGGCAATGTCACGAACAGATATGCAGATTATTTTTGGAGGAAATTCGGAAGGTAAAAGATCCTGATCGCATAGGGTTAAGTTTGCTGCAAATTCTTGGCAAAGAGTTCGACTTTACCAGAAGCTGACGAAATCGCCTCAGGCTTGTTCATGATAAAGAGTAGGGGAAATTATTAATAGTGGCTTCAGCTAGATGAGGGTTTTTTGTGAAAGTTTGTCGAGAGGGGGGACCATAGATTGGAGCTCAGACGAGCACTTGCCATGAAAATAGCGATAAAACTGTGGGAAGGAGGTGCCAGGGGAGAGAAAATTGCATCCCCCGCTAGGCTACGAAGTCTATTTTGAACTTTGTCAAGGCAGCATAAGGTCTTTCTATCAGTTCTTGCCCAGATGTGGTAACAGTGCTCCATCCTTGAACGTACCTGGCTCTTATATAGGTGGAGATTGAATAAGCAGTGAGATATCTAATGAGGCAGTAGAAGGATCTTACCATTTTTCAGCAACATTGGCAACGAATTTGATGTATATGTTCCACTTCAGACCAGGAGTAAGGTCAGACCCAGAAGCTTGTACAAAACATGGTGCCTTCCCAAGACGAGAGCCATTCATTTAAATTAATGCCATACGGGATGATGTAAAGATTGTATAATATCATATTTTCTCCACCTTTGAAATAAAAAAGATCGAGCATTATTATTATTATTATTATTATTATTATTATTATTATTATTATTATTATTATTATTTTCATTATTATAATTATCATTATTATTATCACTATCATCATTATTAGTATAATTATTATCATAATTAATATTATTATTATTATTGTTGTTATTATTATCATCATTATTATCATTATTATTATTATTATTATTATCATCATCATCATCAATGGAAAACGGTGCTAACAGCAAACAGAGTGAAGATTGGGCATTAAACGTGGAATGTTTCAAGGATATTCGTTATCGCCACTTCTTTTTATAATGATGATGCCACTGACATTCTCTTGAATAGAGAAAAACTGAGGTATAACTTTAAATCTGGTGACAGACGCCTCAACCATATACTGTTTATTGATAATTTGAAAATATTCGGTAGAAATGAAAAGGAAATGTAGAGACTGGTAGAACTTGTGGGGACAGAAGACATTGGGATGGAGTTTGAGATTAGTAAATGTGCGGTGCTGGTGATGAAAAGAGGAGTAAAGGTTCATTCGAATGGAATAGTACTGCCAAATGGAGAAATCATGAAAGAAATAGAAAGTACAGGATATAAGTATTTATGTGTGTTGGAGAGTGTAAGCATCAAGAACAGAGAAATGAAGGAGAAAGTCAGTATCTTAGAAGAGTGAAACTAATTGCAAAATCGAAACTGTATGGAGGAAACCTAATGAAAGCAGTGAATGGATGAGCAGTGTTTTGAGATACAGTGGTGGAATTTTAAAATGGTCTGACAAGGATTAAAGTTTTAGCAATGTTTGGTATATTTCCCATTCGAAGTAGCGTAGCAAGGCTGTATCAAAAGAGGAAAGATGGTGGGAGAGGATTCAAAAGTGTAAAAGACTGTGTTAGAACCGAGGAGATGTCATTCAAGGAGCATATGGTTAGAAGTGAGGAGTGGATGCTTAAGGTTGTAGCCAATGAAGTGGAGGTATGTGAGACAAAGGCTGATTATGTGAAACGTATGGATAGAGAAAGGGCAGAGGAACTGGCTAGGAAGAAAATGCATGGAAGGTTCTTCCAGGATATAGCAGACGTGGCTAATGAAAGATCATGGCAATGGCTTAGAGATAGGTATCTGGCAAAGAGTACTGAATATTTTGTTTGTGCAGCACAAGAGCAGGCACTAGGAACACGATTGTTCAAAAAAGTGGTTCTAGGAGAGAAAGTTTCTGCAGAATGCCGGATTTGTGGTAAAACCTCAGAGTCAATTGCGCACCTTGCAGCAGGGTGTAGTGGACTGGCCCAGAGAGAGTACCGTAAAAGACACAATCGCATGGGACTCCGGATATATTGGGAGGTGTGTAAGAGGGTTGGGGTGAAGTGTGCTGGAAAATAGTTTGAGGAAGTGCCTAATGAAATGAGAACAAGTGAGGATGGCAAGGTTGAAGTATGGTGGGGCAAAAGTGTCATAACGACCAATCAATTGGAACATAATCGTACGAATTTGGTCGTCATTGACAAAGCCTAAAAAAACTGGCAGATTGTAGACTTTTCAGTACCCTGGGACATGAATGAGAGAGAAGGAGAATGAGAAGTGGAGCAATTGGCCTCGGAGATAAAGCGTATACACGGGGTTAAAACACAAATAATCCCGGTCGTAGTTGGTACACTAGGAGTAGTATCAAGTCGTCTGGAAGGACAATTGAAAAAAACTACGAATCCCCGATGTTTTAGGCGGCCTTCAGACCTTTGCTATTGTAGGTACCACCAACATCCTTAGGAAACCCCTTAATCTTTGAAGCTCCTGGTTCTAGAGAGACGTTGATAAACGAAATCAGAATTATTATTATTATTATTATTATTATTATTATTATTATTATTATTATTATTATTATTATTATTATTATTGGCTCACATGGAGCTTTCACACAAGTCAACAAACGGTCTGATTGGAAACCTGTGGTATTCTCTGGAAGCTGAGTGACAACAAGCCTCCCCAGACGTCCAGCCGTCTCTACCTCCTTCGATAGCATTTGCAAATGAATTTTCATCATCGCAACAGCCGCTTATTATTATTATTATTATCATCATCATTATTATTATCATCATTATTATTATTATCATTATTATTATCATCATTATTATCATTATTATAATTAGAAGTAGTAGTAGTAGTAGTAGTAGTAGTAGTGTCATCATCTTTCCCACCGCTTACGTATTTTTTATGAATCTGTCACAAACACAAACCATTA
Organism: Euprymna scolopes; assembly: GCF_053919585.1. NCBI lineage: Eukaryota > Metazoa > Mollusca > Cephalopoda > Sepiida > Sepiolidae > Euprymna > Euprymna scolopes. The sequence continues at coordinate 83,060,548 of NC_136518.1, forward strand.
CACTGTCCTCAAGTCCGATGTATCAGCCAAGAACAAATCCAAAATTCAGGATGGTACAATGATGGCGGCAAATCAGCTCGCTGTTGTCCATCTTCTAAACTTGACTCTAGCCGATCAAGCCTAGAGAATTATGACTTTATGACGTAAAAGGATCAAGACGTATTGAATAATCATTACAAAATAATTTCTATGGCCACGTGGTGCATTTTTTCCTTTTTTTTTCCTTTTTTCCCCCTTTTTTTTTCTTGTGCGTATTTCCTAATTTACATATGCGTTTTTTCGGTTGCTGCTGCTGCTAATCTCTTCGCAAGTCAGCTATCCTTCGCTGCTGCTGATATTTTCTCACGCGCTCATATGTACTATTTTACAGTTATTGTCACGTTCCAATTTTAAATGGAATCTACGCAAAGGTGGAATGAGAACACGGATGGACGTTTGCGTTCGAGTTTGCTCTATCGTTCGCAAAAAACGTATGGATTGAATAAACGTTTCTTAGAATTGTATGCTGTTGCTTAAATCTTCTTTCTATTTCGCGTGCAGGTGGTTCGTCAAATCCAATTTATAATAGTCATCAATAACGAATCAATCAGGGCAAAAACGTTGTGTCAACAAAGCTGAGAGAATTAGACGCACGGTCGCCATCTTACGAATTTCGTGGGTGTTTTTCTTCATCGTGATTACATATTACGGTAGACGTAACGGTATCAGCAGTTATAATCACTGAGGGTACCGATGTTGCTTTCCGCTATTCATTCGGCTTTATTCGCGTCAGCTTAAAGATAATTCAGTTTTCGCCCTCATAAGTTTGGAGATGTCTGAGATCCAAAGGTTATAGAAATATCTGATCGCGTTTAGTCTACGATCTAATATAGAAATGTCGTTTTACGTTGAGTTGTAAACGACATCTGAATCCGTTTCTCTCTTAGTATCCGTTCTCTTTCTCTCTGTCTCTGTCTCTCTCTCTCTCTCTCTCTCTCTCTCTCTATCTCTCTCTCTCTCTATCTATCTATCTATCTCAGTATCCCTACAAGGGTTGGGGATAATAGGAAAACAGTACAACCAAGATAAGGAGTGAGTTTACAAAAAATACTTGTCATTTGGATTCTTCAAACTACTGTTCTCATCTTGAGTGTCATTTTCACAACGTTTCGGTCAGTGTATCCTGCCGAACTCGGGAATTCATACAGAATTTCGAATGGAACCTTCTATTTATTTCACGGGGATAGCATGCTCTCGTTCCGTGAGCGATGACTAGATAGAGGTCATAAGCAATTTGCAATTGTATTTTTCGGTCGCAATACTGAGAAGTAAATCTTCACCATTCACTTTTACAATCGATTTTTCCAAATACTCTAACCACTGCGCCCCGGGTTCTTGCGGACAGTTCTAGTACGAATTTCGAGAGTCATTAACCTATTTTTTTATTTCTAGTTGTAAACATCGCTATTTATTACTAACTATTATTACTATACACACACACACACACATATATATACATATATATATATATTGTTTTTATTGTTATTGTTTACGTGTTACTGTATATATTGTCTATGATTTATAATAAACGATTCCCATATCATGTTAAATTCTATACTAGGTATATTTAATAAACAGTCCTCATCTCAAAAATTCAGAAACATAATGTTCACCAACGAACACAAAAAGGAGCTGAAATAGGGTGTAACGGTTAAGGAACAAAAGAGCGGTCAATATATTTTAGAGTAAGTTTCAGTCTATGGCGCTAGGTTTTACGAGAATTTACAACACTTAGGACAGTTTGCGAAAAGTCTACGGTCTGAAAACAGTTGTGAGTTGGATTAAGTCGGAGGCAGGTTATGACTAGAAGGAGATGGGAACCAACCAACTGGCGAACACAGCTTCGACAGTAGATATATATGTGGACCTTAGCGTTCAGAGGGTCGAATACACACATACGCAGAGTGCAACTGACATTTACAGAATGTGTTGGTCTTTATGGTTTTGTGCTTTTTATTATTTTGTTTTAATATTTCGTAATCAGTGCGCACTCTTGACAGTAGCCAATACGTTGGAGACGACGACACGGCCAGAACATGAAGTGAAAACAAAAAAAAAAAGAAAAATACTGCAGAAACAACTCTTGAGTTTTTATATGTAGACGGGAAGGGAAAATGTAAATTTTAAATTGTAAATTTTATTATATTGTAATTTTAATATACCTGTTTGCATATTGTGCATATATCTAAGTGCATACACCTTGAACACGTGACCAAGTCTCCTGGAACGTACTTTGTTATAAATAGCCACACGTTTTTAAACCCAGCAGACAAAAAACCGCCTGAAGACGATCGATGTTCAGTGGAAAACTCTAGCTGAAACAATACAACAACACGTAACGTATGAATCCTACATACAAACATTCGATAATACTACAAAAGGATTAATGTGTATATTGGAAAAAATCAAAAGGAAAGTCGTTACACAGAAACTCTCCGTGCTTTTTAACAATATATGTTAAAATGAAAATTTGCTAACATCACAAGTCGATTTTAGGACTGTTATCACCGCACAAGTTGAGAGTGCCAGCCTATAAAATCAAATGTAGATTATTTTATAAGACAGCGGCACTTTTGAAATTAATGTTTCCTTTTAAAGGACAATTGAACCATCATACTTGACCTCGGTACGTTTACCTTTAATTCAAGTAATAGTGTAAAATTTCCTTCATAAAATCAACAGTTGGTACATGGCGATGAAGTCGCTGAAGGTGTTTTTGATGTCATTTTGGTTTTTGAAGCATTTCTCACGCAGAAAGTTGTCGAGATGCTTGAAAAGGTGGTAATCGATAGGTGAGAGGTCTGGAGAGGTTGGAGTTTCGTAACACAATTCGTTAAACTTCTCTACTGCGATATAAGGACCAACTCAAATCCACCCTAAATAAAACACCGGATTTGATCTTCACATCTGGGGAACAACATCCCAGGATCGGTGCATGTGGCGCCAATCCATCATACATGGTACCAAAGAATACAAGGCAGAAAGAAGAAGACTGGTGGAGATCAAGAGGCAGGCAAGAAAAAATTGTCCTGAACAACAACGCCCTCTGCCAAGCATTGCTTGCCTTCTCTGCCCACGCAAATTCCACGCTCAAATTGGTCTGAGAAGTCATCTGCGATCCAAACACTGAGGGAAGAGGAAACTGAAATTCTCGGATACGAGAAATTGGCCGACGATATATATATATATATATATATATATATATATATATATATATATATATATATATATATATATATATATATATATATATATATATATATATCACTCAGTATGTATATGTAACTGTGTGTGTGTCTTCATTTTTTTCAAAGTGCATTTCTTTTCAGAGGAAAGGTCGCGGAGTGAGACAAGTCAAATGACTGCATCTTTTGCGAGCCGTTATTTTATATATATATATATATATATATATATATATATATATATATATATATATATATATATATATATATATATATATATATATAAGCCGGTTAAAATAGACGCTCAGGATCAAAATTGAAAAAACATGGAACTTGTAAGGCGTAAGTCACCTTAAAATGCCCTTATACGCATACGCAAATATACATCTATACGTTAAAGTCGGTTCATTTTAAACTATTTTTTATCCATCTGACGTTGGCTGAAATGATAACGACTAAGGCGGAGGAGCTAAATGATTTGGTTTCAATTCTAACTTATAGCATCCAAGTCATATTTTTAAACTTTTAAATCAATGCTATACATTGGGTACAATATAATAATCAATAGATAATTGGCTGTATCATAATAAATACGAGATCTGCATAAATTACTATATTATGGTTGTTTAGTAATGAATAAAAATACCATTGTCATTTATTTCTTCTTTATCATTTATCTTGTTTTTTTGTAATAGAATTGTCCGCAAACACCCCTCGCTCAGTGGATAGAGCACTTAATAAAATTCAGTTGTAAAAAGAAAAAGATGTTGCAGATTTTAATTAATTCAATCCTCAGACCATTCTAGACACCTAAAAATGTCTGACATAACGTGAGCACGCTATTTTCATGAAATAAATATAGGGTTCGTTTGAGGCTTCGTGCAGATACCGAGTTCGACAGAAATATTTCCGAGTTCGACAAGGTACAGTGATTACCTCGACCGAAACGTTGTCCAAATGCCGCTCAAGATGAGAACAGTAGTCGGAAGAATCAAGATACTACGAATAATCAATCCTCATCTCAAAAATTTAGAACTAGAAATTCCATTGTCGTTTATTTCATCTTATTCCCCTCCACTCTTTTTTAATAATTCAACATGGCTGACAAATCCCACAAAACCTGTTAACCACGATAGTGCATGTCATATCAATACACATTCTACAAGCCAGGTCCGTTATGTGAATGATAGATTAATATCGTTAAAAAGTAAGAACTCTTCAACAACGAAGGAAGAGAATGGAACGTGCAAAGTGCCAACTGTGCTCTTGCTATCATGGAATTCTTTTAATGACTCTCTGGAAGCCATTGTTGAATGGGTTTACTTATTGATAGTCGGTGCACTTCCATTTTGTGATGGCAGAATAATTAAATGATGCCATTATGTGGAAAGAGAAAATATGCACTTGCGTCGCGTGAAATGATGAGGTCAACGGACTCGAATTTCGAACTTCAATTAGATTCAGCATCTAGTTCTTAGACATGAATATTTATCCAAGTATAAACGATTCCATATTTTGTATTGTGCGACTAATCTAAAAGGAAAACTCTAAAACATGTCGGCTCGGGAAAAGTGCGGCTGCCGATTGCGAAATCCTTGCATTTCTATAGATTCCCTTACAGAGATTATTCATTATATTCCCAGACTAAAGGCTACAAGGTCCTGGATATGGCCTTAAACTATATCCGATGGTAAGGTCCCAGCTTGGGGAGTGTGGGGCCACCGTTTAATTGCTATTGCTCCCAGGTCCACTCTGGTAGTACCTGTTTGCATATTGTGCATATATCTAAATGTCTTGGTCTGTGGGTTTAATAAAAACTGACCTTGAAAAAAAAAATCAAATATATTCTATTAAAAGAATTGTTCTTCAAAATCACTGGATTTGGCATTAAATAACCTAAGAGGGTTGATATGCCGTAAAACAAAAACAACCAAGCAACCTAAAAATCTACAAAAGTTGTCTTTTTTAAATCTTTAAATTTTTAATCTAAAGGGCTTTTAAGCTGGCCAATTTAACGACCTTTCTAGGTAACCCATTTTCATTGATTTAGTTTTATACCATGTTCCGATAATATAATAAATTAGTTTAATTCAATTTACTTTTAAATTTACTCAGTACAGTCACGACCACCTTAAAAAGTCCCTGGTCACTGATAAATGATGGCATGTCTGAAGTACAAGCAATCAAATATTTCTGAAATATATCGATGATAATCTATTTAAAAATTATTAAGTAAAAGAACAGACTAAAAGTATCAAATGTAAAAGTTATTTATTTAACACGTTTCCAATCTAAAGAGAAATTAAATTTTAATTTTAAACGTCTGACTAAAAATTCGATTCAATAAGATCTTCATAAGAAAATATACATTTAAAATTAAAAAAAAAAGGGGGTGCCAAAAATTTCATTTAAAAGTTAAGCTAAGGTGCCTTTATAACTTAAAAATAATGTCATGTGTTAATTTGTAATTAAATACATTTTAACGAATATAACATTCACAGTATTTTCCCTGTCAAAAAAATATACTCGTTTTTAATTGCACGGGTCAAATGTAAAATAATTCTTTATTTTCTGAAAATAAAATTCAGTAACTTCTGCACCAGTTTTATAAATCCATCGGCAATTTCGTTGAAACATAAAATTGAAAATGATCACCCTTCGAAATATAATAGCTCTAACCCTTTCGTAATAGTTAATTATAACCCTAAATCTAGCCCTTCGTAATAGTCATTCCCGTGACCGTTATACTTTATTCTATGACGTTACAAGTCACGCGGTTTTTAGTGAAATGGGCTTCCATTTACGTTGGCGATGGTACAGTTCAAATGATTGGCAATATGAAACATTATTTACTTAATAATAAAGAGCAATACGCATATATATGCATATACACACACATATATATACATACATGCATGCATGCATACATACATATATAAACACATGCATACATACATGCATATATACATACATACATAAACACACACACATACATGCATACATACATACATAAACACATACATACATACATAAATACATACATATATAAATTCATGTCAGCATTTTTTGCCTTAACACAAGCATTTATAATTGTTTCTCTCCCACCTTGACACCACTTAACTGTCTCTCGCTGCCACATGTCCATCTATCCTGTCTGTGTTTCTCTTTCTTCCAACCGCACGCCGGCCACAGCCGATCCATTCTTGCCTTCACTGTTCACGCCCGTCTGCTTTGGCGTTGACATTTTTTATTCCCTGGCAACGTGGTGTCCTTATTTAATTCTTCTTCAGACGGAAGCCTGAACACACTTGCTAATTTGCATACGCGTCCAAACTCTGCCTCTCTACTGCTAATACAATCGCTTGCCTTCCATTTTTCGGCTGCTGCTGATATTTTTATACGCGCTCTGTTATATATATATATATATATATATATATATATATATATATATATATATATATATATAAAGCTGAACGTATGTGTGTGTGGTCACGAATAGGCTCCTATATGTTTGACTATTATAGAAAACTGATCACATATAATGATAGAAGATGTATCGAGACACAGGAATGGGTATGTTTGATCTGGAATAATGATGATTCATTAAAATTGTGGGGTCTGCGTACGCGCCTGGTCCACAAAGTATGGAAATAAAAAATAAATAATTAAAATAAACGTTTGCAAGTGTTTTTGATATATAGATGTACATAATAATACTTTGATAAGTATGTTTTAACTTAAATAGGGATGGTATAATAAAATTGTGGGGTCTGCATTCGTGTCTGGCCTCCGTAGAATGGAAATAGGCACAAACTTTAATAAAGACTTTTCATATATATCTGCGTAAGTATACTTTGATAATTATGTTTCAGTTTGAAGAAATATGGTATAATAAAATAGCAAAAATTAGCGGACGAATACGTCGTCTACGGCAACCGTTAACATAATTAGAACCTTTCTCGTGATTTATTTTCATCATTTCGTATTTAAAAAGTAGACTTTCTGTCCTAAACTCAAAGGAGGATAGTTTTTAACTTACCTTGAAATCTCTATAGCCTGATGCAAGATTATCTAAGCGTTTTCATTAGACCTCCACTAAAGATTATACATTTATTTAATTCTAGAAGTTTTTCAAAAACGTTGAACGAAGTGACAGCAGAGACAGCATCCACTTAGATTTTAAATCCTCTTCACAGTGGTGACTTAAATAAGGTAGAGTGGGAGCTACTCAGCTTACAGGAGGATTTAACACCAGGATCCGTCGCACCTATGTCGTCTTTGTCTCTGAGTGTGTCGCAGGCAAGAGCGTGTCAGGCTCGGAAAACCAAATCTACAAATAGAAGAGAACAACCTTGACATTTGTGTACTTATTTATTTGCGAACTGTTATCCTTATCTTCATAGTTGTTGTTTTAACACGTTTCGGCCAACTCATCCTCTGACCTTCTTCGGGTGATTAACCCGACAGGATAGGAATGCTGAATCTCATAACTGTATCCCTAATAATTACTGACTTCTATAGTTGTTGTTGTCTTACCACGATTTGGCCAACTAATTCTCTGGCCTGGTTTGATTAGGATTTAAACCGGTAGCTTCAGACAATGCTCAGCTAGCCGCAAAGATTCGACGCCTATATCCACCTGGAAGGGCCCGTAGCGCAGTGGATGAAGGCGTTGAATTTCTACGGTCCAACAACAACTATGGAAGGCAGTAATTATTGAGGATAAAATTACAAAATTTAGAATCTTCATCCGATCGCGGTTCATCACCTGAAGAAGGCCAGAGGATGAATTGGCCGAAAACGTGGTGAAACAACAACAACTATAAAAATGAGGATAACAGTTCGCAAATAAATAAATACACAAATTGACTTACTCATCTCAAAAGTATTCTAGTAAAAATAATATAAGCAACCTTGACATTGTTCGTGCAGAACCGCCAATGTGTGTTAGCGATCCAACCTTCCCTGATTTCCTTCCTCTGGTGTTGAATGTAAAATACTTGCAATTTTTCATCACGATAATGCTCGTAGTCACACAGTACTACTAACCAAATATTTCCTAGGTGAATTTGGTTGGAAAATCTTGCCCTATACTGGCGTAGCTTCCCCAGACTATCACACATTACAAAATTAACAACGCCATTTGGATAGCTTCGCGAGAGGAGACAGAAATGAGTCAGATTCAGAGTTCACATCAAAAGCTAAATCGTTTCTGAATTTTTTAGATGAGGATTGGTTATTTGTATTATTTGGATTCATCGGACTACTGTTCTCATCTTGAATGTGATTTTCATAACGTTTCAGTCGATATAACCTCCGACCTTCTTCTGGCGTATCTTGTCGAATTCGGGAATGTTTCTGTCGAACTGAAGAATTTGGACGGAATTTCGAGCCAACCCTTTATTTACTTCACGGGGTTACCGTGCTGTTGTTCCGTCAGCCATGACTGGATAGAGGTCCTAAGTAATTTGCAAATGTATATTTCGATCGCCAACACTGAGGATTGAACCTTCAACCTTCAGGAGAATATCACTTTTACAATTGATTTTTCCCAGTACTCTAACCATTGCGCCACGGGTCTTTTTACAAGCGAGTCAAGGTTGTTGACAGATGGAATCAAGTTATAGTCTCGCATAGTCTGTTTATAATAGAATGTTTCAGCCAGTTTATACTTAGCTGTTAATTATTATCCTCTAAGCGTTCCTAAATAGAAAGAAAAAGGGAAGAAAGAAAGAGAAGGAAAGATAGGTGGTAAGGGAGAGAGAGAGACGACATATGAAAAACGAGTTGGGTGCAAATCATAAACAGAGAATGAAAATGATAGAAAGAAAATTAGTAAAAAAGTATATCACTTGATAAGCAATATGCTTAATTAAGACATATACAAAATGAAAGTTGTTCAAACATAACTCAATCCCCAAAGTGAAGAATATATTAGAATATAATATACATGATTGAAATGTAGTATCCTGTATCTTGTGAAACTCGGAAATCTTTCTGTCGATTTCGGGAATTTTTCTGTCGAACTTGGGAATCTGCACGGAATTTCGAACAGAACCCTTCATTTTATCCAGGACGATAGCATGATTTTGTTCTGTAACAAATGACTGTATAGAAGACCTAAGTAACTTTGAGTGTCGCTCGCACTGAGGAAGGAACCTCCGGAAGTACATCTTTTACAACTGAATTTTATTTTATCATTTTTATCTATCCACTACGCAATGGATCTTTGCGGACAATTCTAGTGTGTATTTTAGGTACCTAAAAACTATTTTGTTTTCGAGGTATACAGCCTTACTACGCATCATTATATATCCCCATTTATCAGTATATATTATGAAAAATTATTGTAAAAATACCGTAGCGTGGCGTGACATTACACCTTTCTTTAGTAATTCAGAAAAATAAAACTGAAAATAAATAAATAAAAATCCGGGTCGGCATTTTTTCTTTTAAACAAATGTTTTTATTACACGTTACTCTCCCATCTTGACATCACTTAAGAAAGTCTCTCGCTGCCACATGTCCATCTAGCCTGATATTTTCTTCTTCCTCCGACCGCATGACGGCCACAATTGGCCCATTCTCGTCCTAGACTTTACACGTCCATTTTCTTTTACCTCGACTTTGTTTCTCCCTAGCGCACGGTGTCCTTTTCCTCTTTTTTCTAGTCGCGCCAACCGGAACACGCTTCTTAAATTTCATATGCACGTTTACCGGCTACCGCTGCTGAAATTAATTTCACAGCAAGCCAGCCATGCTTCGCTGCTGCTGAAATTTCCCACGCGATATATGCACCATATTACAATACCACTCAAGATGCGAGCAGTAGTCTGAGTATTCCAAATGATATGAAATCAATCCTCATCTCAAAATTCAAAAGAAAATAAATATTCATAAAATTAATTTTAGTAAAAAGAAAAATAATAACCAATGCGAATGTTTATGCGTCTATTTCCAAAATTTAGACCATTTTTTTATCTCACTTTACGTTCTTTACCTCTATTTCCCAGCGGTTTTAGACATTTAACTCTCCCGAACAGGAGACAGCAAAACAATGTCACTGAAAACGCCAACGATAATTGATTTTCTTCCCACGAAGTTCAATGAGTTATTTTAGATCATTTAATTTGTTCATTAATTAAGAATCAGATCACAAAGCAGATTTCTGTCCTTTAATTTATCGGTCGATCAGATGTATGTTTGATAAAAAGGCTTCATTTCGAACAACTCATCAACGGTTTAGAATTTGATTATAACTTCAAAAGTACATTTTTCGATTCCCTATTTCTCTTACTGGAAGAATGCCCGTCCCAGCAAAAATAGAATTAATTTCACAAGCAAACGAGATTTGCACTAGCTAGAAATGTGAATTTACAACATTGAAATTAATATATAATTCTTCTAAACTTTCGAATAAATACCGTACTTTGGGGTAATTGCGCCAAATCAACTAATAAAAAGTGCTCTTTATATGCGTGGTTGCCAAAAGAGCACTTTTTATTAGTCGGCGCAATTACCCTAAAGTACGGGAGTGTTTTAACTGTTGTCAATTAATCTTTAACTAGCTAAGTGCTGTATGCCCAAACTCATACAACACTTTGCTAGCTAAAGATTAATTGACTGAATAGATCGCAACATATTGATCTCCTACTTTGATTAAACTTTTAATTAGAAAAATAAATTTCTGTTACGGCGTCACAATGAATTTTATTGGTCCTGAAGGGGGAATTCTCTCTCTCTCTCTCTCTCTCTCTCTCTCTCTCTCTCTCTCTCTCTCTCTCTCTCTCTCTCAAAGTGGCCCTGTACATCTGTGTGTCTGAGAAAATGTCCCTATTAAACTCCTCTGTCAATTTTTGTCTACAGACTTGCGATTTGATATATATATATATATATATATATATATATATATATATATATATATATATATATATATATATATATATGGCGATTTAGATCTATGGAACAAATTCGATTTGGTATTTATCCAGGAAAATTAGATGCTAAGGGGGTAAAATTGAAAATAGTTGGAACTTGGCAGGCGTAAGTCGACTAAGAGTGTTCTAGTGCGCATGCGCAAATATACATGTATACGTTAAAGCCGGTTAAACGTCAGCGTTTTATTATCCAACTGGCAATTGCTTAAACGATACGACTAAGGCTGGAACGCTAAATGTTTTGGTTTGGATTCTAGATGATAGCAGCCAAGTCAATTTTTTAACTTTTGAAATCAATACCATATATTTGGTACAATATAATAACCAATAGAAAATTTGCTATATAAAAAGAAATACAAAATATGCATTAATTAAAATATCATATTTATACGTATTTTATGACCGGGACACGCCAGGCCGCCTGGTAGCATATATATATATATATATATATATATATATATATATATATATATATATATATATATATATATATATGTATATATATATATATATATGTATATATATATATATATATATACACTTGTGCCCGATATTATTCATACCCCTCGGATCTTTGAGATTTCTATAAGAATATTGCTCAAACCAGAAGGTAGACACTATTAAAGGGATTTCAAACAATAAATCAAGCATAAGCATTTAATTTAAACTCAACAAATAAATAAATTATGCAAGTTTGAAACAGTATACAAAGAAAAACAATAATGACACTAGTTCAAAATTATTCATACCTCTCTTACTAATAGTCGATAGCATGCCCTTTATTCTTAATAACTGCCTGTAACCGTTTTGGATATTTATCAACAAGGTTTTTACAAGCATCAACACTGATTTTTTACCATTCTTCAATGCAGTAGTTCTCCAAATCCGTCAAATTTCGAGGTTTCCGCTTTTTAACCTTAGTTTTCAATATGTGTCAGAGGTTTTCGATAGGGTTCAGGTCGGGACTCTGGCTAGGCCATTCCAAAATATTAATTTGATTATCCTCAAACCATTTCTTGACTATTTTGGCAGTATGTTTTGGATCATTATCCTGTTGAAGGACCCAGTTTGGTCCTAAATGGAGCTTCTCCGCATCCTGTCTAATGTTTTTCTGGAGTATCTCCAAATATTGCTCCTTCTTCATGGTTCCATCTATCTTGACCAAACTACCTGGACCACTAGCCGAAAAGGAGCCCCAAAACATTAGGCTACCACCACCATGTTTCACCGTGGGTATGGTGTTCTTTGGGTTGTAAGCTTCTCCTTTCTTCCTCCAAACGTAAGAAGCATCCATATGGCCAAACAATTACATTTTTGTTTCGTCAGTCCACAAAATACTTGAGAAAACGGACTCTGAAGAATTCACATGGGTCCTAGCAAACTTTAGACGTGCTGCAAGGTGTTTTCCGGTGTGCAATGGAGTCCTTCTTGGTCTTCTTCCTTTCAGACCATTTTCATGCAGAGTCCTTTGCAATGTTTGCCTTGATATTTTTATGCCAGAAGACTCCAGATGGATTTGCATTAACACTGCTTACAATATCCCTGGTGGCTCTAGCAGACAGTTTCCTTTTCCTTCCTCTACCAATCAAGTTGTTTGTTGTGTGGTGGCTCTGGAATTTTTTGATGATGCTCTGTACTGTTGCTGTAGGGACCTCAAATTTCTTGGAAATTGACTTGTAACCTAAACCATCCTTATGTGAATTCACAATTTTAGTCCTAAGATCATTACTAAGCTCTTTTTTCTTCCCCATTCTAATAATTTTTATTCTTTTATTGGTTTTCAGTTGATATCTTTTTAATTTCTGAAAAATGCAAAAAACAAAATGAAATTAATCAAAGGTTGTATAAAAGCATTCAAAATAAGAATCAAACAGGAAACAAACAGTCAGAAACTCAATTAATACTGAAAAAATAAGGGGGTATGATTATTTTTGAACATTGCAGATTTTATAAATAGCTGTATATTTCTTTTATTACAAGTATCCCGAGATTTTAAAATGACGAAAATGATCAGAAGAGGTTTATTAAGAATATGTATCAATATGGACGTAAACAATAAATTCTTACAAAGTTACACCTAATAAACTCAATTGTCAAGGAGGGGTATGAATAATATCGGGCACAAGTGTATATATGAATATATAAATATATATATATTTATTTAGAAACCGATGTGAGAACAGTAGTACGAAGAATAATCTAAAAAATGAATACTTATCAAAAAAATCACCCACACATACTGACCTAAATAAATAACACGCACACACGCACGAGCATATTCACACATACACTGCAGAAGTCATAGATACACATCTCTTAAGTGGCGTTCAAAGGGCGTTTACACACAGCAAAATAAAAAGGACACACAAAGACGAGCACAGAAACGAAACACCCACTACAAAAGAAGAATAAAAATTATATATATATATATATATATATATATATATATATATATATTCTCAAACGTAAAAACACACTTGTGAGGGGGCGATCTAGAGATTTTAGTTTTACTGAAAGTTTAAATCAATAAATATTTATTATTTTATTATTGTTGCAAGCAGTGGAAGATGTTTCTTAAACCAAAACCAAATAGAATAGATAATTAAAGCAATCGGTTTTACCATCGGAAAATACGCTCAAATTTCCCGATTCCGATACCGATTCCGATATCCCCAAAAACACCGATTTTTCCGATTCCCGATTCTAATTCCGATTAATCGTCCCAACACTGCTCGGTACGCACCCGAATTTGTACAAAAATGCAACTGACTCCGTGCTTTTTTTCCTTATAAAAACATCGCACATTTTGAATACCTACGACAAGAAAAAAAAACATTCTTGTTCACTAATAACAGGCATTGTGAAGATACACATGAAGAAGGCCGGAGGTTATATCAACCGAAACCTTGTAAAAATAACAAGCAAGACGAGAACAGTCCAAATCCAAACAATACAAATAATACAATTCGTTGGGACCAACCAATGGACAAACGAGCATAGTCTCTTATCTGTTTACTTATGAAATTAAACTTTAATCGCTCTGACACTGATATTAAAAGCTTACATTTTTATTTAAAAATTATTCAAACGAACTTCTGAATATACTCGGTCATGGATATGCGATCGACTATATGAAGGTTAACTAATTTGCATACTCCTTTAAAAACCGAGCGTTAATTACTTATTTATTTTTATGGTTTCTTCTTTAGATGATTGGTTTCATTATTACTCTGAATTCTATTTATGCATAGTTTCTACATTCTGCATAATTATGTAGAATTTAGAATTGGAACAATTCTATCACACACACACACACACACACACACACACATATATATATATATATATATATATATATATATATATTGACCTTGTCGGTGGGTGTGTGATAACTCTCTACCAAACTCCTCTCTGAATATTTGGTTTACGGAGTTGAAATTTGATATATAGGGTATTTAGATATATAACACACTTTCTATTTGGATTTTAGCCGGTCAAATTGCTGCTAGGTGGTCAAAATTGAAAAACAACATTGACTTTGGCCTGACGTAATCGGTTATCATTTAATTCTTCTACTTTTGAAATCAGTACTATATATTAGGTACAATATAATCGATTTATAATAAATACGAAATCTGCATTTATTAAAATTTAATATTTAAGCGTTTTTTTGTTTTTTGTTTTTACGACCGGGCAACGCTGGGCGACCTTCTGGCAGGAACACTAGATAATTTAGGATGTATCTAAAAGATATTCGAAAAGCGTTCATTATTATGACCTGGATGTATGGCCCTCCATCTCTCGACCCCCTACAAGTCAACCGTCAACGCAACTCTGCAGACAATATGAAAACCAGGCAATCCGATCTTGTGCGAAGTTTGTTTTTAACTCGCGGATGTTGATGCGGAAAATTCACTTTGTTAAATAGATTTTTGGCAGAAGAAGCTGAAGTGATGATCCTGTAAATAATTGCGCACTTGGCTGACTGAAACTAATTAAAAAAAAAGGATTGACGTCATCTTTGAAAATAATGTATCTCTTGGTACATATAGACGCGTTAATGAACGTATCATCTTTGATGTGGCTGAGTATGGAGAAGGCGGCAATTAATCTAAACAATTAATTAACATTGCACACATGTGAAACCTAATACTTTATACTTACATACGCATAGTTTGTATTTTTGACCTGATTCTCCCTCTTTTTCTGAAGAGCGCACATAACCTCCTTAATAGAGTCTGTACGAGATAAAGTGTTACTCGTAGAGAAACCACTGCTCAATCTGTAACCGTACATCTTAGATTGTATTACGTAAGTTTAGTGAGAAATCTATATATTAATACCGTAATACTTTTAACGTACGTACCTACGTGTATCACGGTTTCCAGATTATAAATGATTCGATCGGGAGATCCTATTTATTAAAAAGGAAGATAGAAGATAACATACTACGAACATTGAATTATTAGTATATAGATATGCTTATTTAATGCATGTAGTATGTCCATCATAGAGACTCGTTATTTGGTAGGAGTATATTTTAACCGTGACTGTTAAGGTTTAAAATATCGATAATGATCGGGTATTGTTGCTATATCTGAGCTGGTGTGTCTATTAATAGTCTCTCCCACGTAAATAGAGCATCTATTTTTTTATTCTTTAATTATTTTCGGTGTGCCAGGATGACAGCGAAAAATCCTGCTGAGAGAAAAGATTAGGTTTGTGATTTTTATTGTTATGAAAATCGACACCAATGTAATTTTTTGAAATTTGTAATGACTCAGGGTTCTAGAGAAAGGATTTTATAATTCAAGTGCAGTGAGAAAACCCAGGAGGTCACGGGGATGACCTCACAGGACCATGAGAATGTTTTCAGATCCACAGGTGCGCTCGCGTGGAGGGGGGTATGATTGGTCCAGGGAACAACCCCGGTTTGACTCCTCCCCTAAGTATATCAACGCAGCGCACAATCGAAAACGACAGTTAGAGTTACTTTGTTGAGTTAGTCAAAGCAACTTGTAGAGAATCGCCACACGCTTCCCCTCCTCCCACACCAACCGCACTGCTATATCGAAGAGAGAATTGAAAACTACTTATAGACTCACGGGAGTCTGACATTAAACATTGCATTGTAAGACAATTGTACATAATTTGTATATCATTTTTCCGAAAATTAATGATTTAGACTAGAGCACTGAGTTGTTTTCTTTTGTGTGCATGGTATTGTTTTCCTTCTAGCGCGACAGACCGACGAGGCGACGGCATATCAACCAACTCGATCAACGGGGTTTTGCTACACGAAGAAGTTACATTTAGTCGCTGACGACCGGGAATCGACTCTTGCGTGACAAGGAGTCCCCTGGCAAGTGATCCTATCACATTTGGTGACCTGCGACCAGGATAGCAAGGCACATTAATTATCTCTCCCACTTAAATAGAGTATCTATTAATATTCTCTCCCACTTAAATAGAGTCCACAAATAAACTCTAATCTTATAAGTCCTGCACTATCAACCAAGCTCCAACCCCTGTCACATCGACACAATGCTTTATCCATGTGCCTATCTTACAAGTACTTTAATAGAATGCACTTCGATGAATTCGTAGCACTTGTACCCCTCGACGTAAATTCTTCTGATTAACCTGATAAGCGGCGAAATCCCACCCCTTCACTGTAGATACAGGAAACCCTTTTACTCTAATAGTTTCTTCCCTCGAACTGCTAAACTTTGGAATTCTCTCATCCTTTCCTGCTTCCCTGATTATACTAGAGAAGAAATTTAAATGTGATTCAAACAATATCTTGCTGCTCAACTCCCTACATAGTGCCCAATTATAGGTACTATTATATTATGGCCCGGGCAATGACAGATGTCCGAGACAGAAAGGTGATTGACCGGCATTTGAACTTGTGACAATGTTATTGAAAATTACAAAGTGTTTGATAATGGAAAAATGTTTTGAAATGGGATTGAAATTTAATGTAGAAATAATTCATCCAGAAATATGTAAAACAATCAAATGTTTAGAAGGATGTTTAAAAATATTAGATTAGAATGTCTGGTTTTAATAAACAAAGATACGTGACAAAAGACCAGGCAAAGATATTTGGTTCCGTACATACTTAACGTAACGAGTTTAGAGACACTTTAGAAAGTTAGTTAGGATTCAGTCTGTAATGGGTGGCCAAAAGAGACCGTCGACAGGCAAAATGGCACTCAGCTGCGGCAAGATCGATAATTAAGATGTAGACAGATTTGTATCAGCGTTCAACCTTTCCAAGATGGGAACAACATTCTAGAATACTGGTTGCCGAAAATAAACCCGAGGTCTGTTGTTCATAGTCGAATTTTTGTTGAAGCTTTCCGTCCAACAAGATCAAAGATGGGCCAAGTATGTTCCCCAATTGGCCAAATGTTGTAACTCCATAGAAATGTATTCGTCTTTTTTGTTAAAGGTATGTCTTCCTTTGTATGATAAGAGACAAACGTGTTTATTTCGTTCCTTATTTGTCGTTATATATGAACATACACCCAATAAGTTGTTTTGAAAACTAGGGGATTACACGTAAATACATGTAACAAACGCACATTCTATAAGAAAAAGGCTCCTTCAGTCTTCGACAGACTAAAAATACTCACGAAGGGTTGCCTGCGCGGGAAATCTTTATGGCAGGAGTTGCGCAATCTCCAACCACACCTCTCCTGAGACGACATTGTTAAATACCAGTGGCAAGTAAAGTACATGACGACTACAAACAAATGCCGAGATAAGCGGAGAGAATATACCGCGCCTAGAATTCCAAAATGGTCACCCATCTGGTTCTAACCAGGCTCAACGTTGCTTAACTTCTGTGATCTGATGAGAACCAGTGTGTCAACGTGATTATGCCGATTTTGCCTGGGGGGGGGCGGGGTATACACAACAAAATAGGAAGATTAAAGAAAGGGCTCTTTTGAAACTCTTCTCTCTGCCTCTTTCATTACTCGCTCCATCTCTCTCTCTCTTTCTCTCTCTCTCTCTCTCTCTCTCTCTCTCTCTCTCTCTATTTCCTGATTTATTGCTTTTTCTAGCAATTAGAAAAATCTGCTTATGAATTACTACAGAATAACATTAAACCTCGCTCTAAATATCGACCCCCGTTTGACTAATTCTATTCCTGTTCATTCCCTAAAGAATAACTATTTTTTAAGAAAAAACGTGCTCTTATATTTTCAAATGCAATTGTAGGTGTGCCTTGTGTAGTTTTCTACTTACAACTAAACACAGAGACTTGCTCACGAACCTATAATTTTCATTTATAGAATAGACGAAAATTAAGTATGCGCATTGTATATCAAAGAGATTTATCTGCTGAAGCACTGCTGTAGTTCAATTCTTTGGTGGCAGCAGATAACCCGGACGGCTGCAGACATGCTGAATAGATCACAGTAGAAGGCGTCGTTGTGACGTTACTTTGTTATATTTATAAGGAGTTCAGTGGCCTCTCCGATTCCATGTTACGAATCACATACAGCAATTCATTTCTTCTTTCCTTGCTCGGCCTATTTATGTCCACGTATGTTGACGACGTGTTCTTTTAGACCGAAGTTAATTTGTCAGATGCAATCGAATGTCGTTTCATGCATTTTCTGTTTGAAGTTCAGGGATTATACGGTAGTGCTGGAATGTTTTTCAAGCTTGGTTTGCCTTGAACTGATTCTATATTCCTATCCCTGTCCTTATTATTATGATTAGTAACTTACATTATGTAGCTTTGTGCGTTGTTGGAGCAACTTCGATAAACAAGTACTTAATTTAAACGCTCTTACAGAAAAAAAAAGATGATTTATTTGTTTGTGTCTGCGTTTGGACTGAAAAGAACCAATAGAGAAGAAAGAGAGAAATGATGAGACAGTCAAAAACACTTTCTTAATGGTCTTCCTTTAATTACTAAAGGAAAGAAGTTTAATCTTGGCAGCATTGAATATTATCATCCATTTCGCTACAAACTGGAGATTTTCATCTAAAGTTTAAGCCATTTCCTTTGTGTTCATTCGTTTTCCCTTCGTGTCTGTTATAGAGCGTGGTGTCATCAGTAAATAGACCCATCTCGGAGACAATTTTGTTAGGTAGGTCATTTATGAATATCAGAAATAATAAAGGTTCAAGGACGACCACCCGCATTTATATCTTATTATTTTGACATATGACCATCAAGGACAGCCTGGATTTATCCCTTGTTTAAGAAGGATTTGATTATGTGAAGTATTCGTCATGTAATAACATGATTTTATTTTCATGAGAAGACCACCGTGCCAAACCCTGTTAAAAATCTTACATATATCTATGCCTACTCCGTTAACACTCTTTCGCTTATTTAGTGCGTAGTAGATACGTTTGGAGATTACAGTTAGGATATCTGTAATAGAACGTGCTTGTCAAAATTCATACTGTCGGTCAGAAAGAAGTTTGATATCTATTATGTGGTGGACTAGTTCTAGATTTATTAAGGACTCAAAGGTTTTTGCGAAAATAGGGAGAAGACTAATGGGGCAATAATTAAGGGGGGGGGGTCAGCTTTATCACCAGAATTCTTGTAAACTGGTAGAACAGAAGCAATTTTCCAGCAGTCAGGAAATCAGGATTCGATAAGGCATTTGTTAAAGAGTTTGCTGAGAACCATGGCAACCTCAAGTGAGCATGTCTTAATATGCAGTCTAGCAGGGATTAGGTATGTCTGATCGTAATGCAATCCCCATTCAGTCGCCTTCCGTTTTCGAATCAATCATCTGACGTCGGTTCCCTTAAGCTTATTTCCCACGTGGATTCCATGAACAAAGCTTCTTTCTTTGAACTGCACGCCTGTGAAGCTCTCTCTCTCTCTCTCTCTCTCTCTCTCTCTCTCTCTCTCTCTCTCTCTCTCTCTCTCTATCTATCTTTCTCTCTCTCTCTTTCTCTCTCTCTCTCTCTCTCTCTCTCTCTATCTATCTATCTATCTCGTTTGCCTGCTTTCCAGCTGACTACAATTTGATTGTCTTCAAGTCTCACGTCAACAAGTTCTTATGTATACCCATTAATCCTTATCCTTGAGTGGCCTCCGGGCCTTGATAAGTGGTGACTCCTTTGTAAAAAAAATAAAAAGGTCGATTTTCTCCAAAATTTAACTGTTTCACCGATCATTGAATTTACTTTCCAATTTAATTATTTTATATATACCATATATATAACTATAGCTTGGAGACAACATAAAAAATATTTAAAGTTTATGTAAAAGCGATATGCATAGGCCCTGGAAAACATCCATAACACCTTTCTTTTTGTCTTTGCTTTGTTGATTTGTCGTTTTTCTTCATAATAACAATACATATTAAGGTAGTTAATAACAACAGCACACGATCATTCGATATTGAAATCTCTTTTTGGGTTTGCCATTTTTCAGTATACATAAATAAGACCCAATGTGTCTTACCTCAACCGATCGTCAATAGGACAAAGAGAGATGTCCATAACACGCATTCCTTTCTTGGCGATTCAAAAACAAATATTATAAGCTTATCAAATACGTGCCATTGATCACTTCTTTGTGAAGCTACTTCCTGAACACGTAATTCTAATTCTAATCATTAACTTCTAATGTACGAGCATTCTTGGAACCCACTTAGCACACATTGCTGTATCCTAGAGATGACAATATCGTTTTTTTTAGTTGACTGGCACTCACATTCAAATCTACACGCATTTCATTCAGCGTTATTCCTCGAGCAGGGCGGATGAGCTAGTTGAGGCACAGAGTATTTTCTGAAATGGTACTTGTGCATCGGCGTCCAAAGCGCGTTTTGTTACTGACATCTCTGCCACCATTCTGAAATCGACGAATCCATCTCCTAACTGTGCTGACACTAACAGGCGCCGATTAATGTTGATTGGTTCAATTGTTTTTGTTTTTTTTTGTTTTTTTTCTGCATCGAAAGAATTCAATAACGCATCTCAGCTTCTGACACACGTCCATGAAAGGGTTTTCTTAAGACATCACACTGTAAATATCTGCAACAGAGAGATGACATTTTCAAATCATGAATGCATAATATTGCTCATCATAGAAATGCAATTTGCAATCCTCTTTGATTCATTCGGGCGGAATAAAATAATAGAAGGCATTACTTTGGGAACGAACTTCGTAATTTTCCACTTCATGTGAGAAATTGCATTTTTAATACTTATTTTCACAAGGCCACATCCAATATTGTTACTGCGATTGACCAACTTTTCTTCCAAGCTTTACTCGCAGTTGAACCCGGCTCTGCTCGAATCCTATATTCTGTTCATAACTTTATGTGCATATGTATAGATATATTAAAAAGTTTGACTCATGTCTTAGTATCCTACATCTAATATTTCAAGGGTTTCGACTCAAAATTGGCTGAGGAGTTTGGTAGAGTCTGCAAAGGTCAACTCTTTCAACTTTGACCTCTTGGCAGCCAAATTTTCGGCCAAAAACCTATTAAAAAGCTTGCCCATGTCTGAATAAACTATATGTAAAATTTCAAATGTTTAGAACAAAAATTGGCTGGGTAATTTGGTAGAGACCGCAGAGGTAACATTTTTTAAAACTTTGACTCCGATTTTGACCCCTTAAGATTTATTGTTTGGATTCAAAATGAATTTAGAAGTGTGATCCATGTCCAAGTAATCTACATCTAAAATTTCAAGTGTTTAGACCCTAAATTGGGGGAAGAGTTTGGTAGAGTTTTCAAATGTCAAATCGTTGACTTTTACCCCTTGACAACCAAATTTCTGGCCGAAAACCTATAAAACGATTTTTCCAAATCTCAATACTCCTTATGTCAAATCTCGAGTCTGTAGACTGAACATTGACAGAGTAGTTTTGTCGGGAAATGTACACACACAGACAGACACACAGACAGTTTCACTTTTACAGATATATAAATTATAATAAAAACGTCATCTTTAAAAGTAATAAAGAAAATACAGTCAAATTCATTTAAAGATTATCAGATTAACCTCGCCAAAGAATATTATTGAACAATCTGACGGTTGCATCTGACGATTCAGTAGTATAAATATCAATTTGTGATTAAAAGTATTTATGTATTTATGTTGACTGAAACAGCTGACGAGCAAGATATGTAACCGAAGGGCCTTGATGAGATACGCCCAGTTGTTGAGATGCGTCCGTGCATCTCCTCAATCATCCGATCACGTTTTTTGTGTCAGTTCATCGGTCATGTTTCAATATGAAATAGCATTTGCCGTGTTATTTTTGTTTACATAAGAGTCACCATTTATCAAGGCTCGGAGGCCACTCGAGGATAAGGGTTATTGAGTATACAGTAGTCAATAGGACACTATCGTAGTAATCGTTAGTTGTGTAAATCTGGTAAATATGATTATTTAAGGGGGCGGTTCATCAAGAATTTGTTTAAGTTGGACTTGAAGTATAACAAATTGTAGTCAGCTGGAAAACAGGAATACAGAAGACAGTTCAACGGGCATGCAGTTCTAAGAAAGAATCTTTGTTCATGGAATCTACTTTTAAGTTTAGGCACAGATGAAGAGTGGGGGAAATTATTGATAGTGGTTTTAGCTAGATGAGTTTTTTTTCGTGAAAGTTTGGCGAAGGGGATCATAGACGGGAGCTCAGATGAGCACTTATCATGAAAATAACGATAAAGCAGAGACAATATCGCAACCTCTATTCTCTGGGAAAGAGGTTGCACTAGGCTACGAAGTCTATTTTTAACTCTATCAATGCAGGATAAGTCTTTCTAGCAGCTCCTGCTCAAATATGGAAACAATTCTCCATCCTTGGACGTACCTGGCTTTTATATAGTTAGAGAATTGCATCAGCAGTGAGATATCTAATGGAGTGGTTGAAAGAAGCAACCACTTTTCCAGCCACCTTGGGAACGGATTTGATGTAGGTGTTCCATTTCAGATCAGGAATAAAGGTCAAGCATAGAAGCTTGTCAAAACATGGAGCCTCCTCAAGACGAGAGGCATTCATTGAAATGAATGTTATTCGTCCATGTTGGATGGACGAACCTCAAATCATTTTTAAATACCTTTTGATTATTTAGACGACTGTTCTCAGTTTAATTGTAACTTTCACAACATTTTCGGGAGTAGTTTGTACTCGTCTTATCACACATGACCGGGTTAAATGTTAATTCTAATCGTTTTTTGTTGTTTTTTTTTTGTTACTATCACCCGTACTGAGAATTGAACCTTCAACCTCCAGAAAACTGTGATTTTGAACTGATTATAACTTAGCACTATGCACTATGGCTCTTTGATTCCGGAATGCGACAAAAATATTCCTGAATATAACAAGACGCATCTGAAGAAGCCCTAATATATCATCGGCTGAAACGTTGTGCGATTAAAACCTAAAATAAAAACAGTGGTGGTTTTACTTTCTAAGTCACCGCTTATCAATGTAAAGAGTCACTCGAGGATTGGGGTTAAGGAAATTGGAATGAATGCAAGCCGAAAGATGAGTATCTAACACTAATTAATACAAGGTATCCTCAATAAGTTACCAGACTTTTTTGTACGTATATTTAAAATTATTGCAGATGAAAATTGTTGTCGACTCTTTAAAATTTAGTATGTTATCGTTATACATCTTATGAGATTGCTGACCAATTTTTATTATTTCAGCTTCAAATGAACAGCTTCAACAGGGATTGGAATACACCCTACTAAAGCCTGATTGTCACAGCTGGTGAATTTCAAAAATGCAATCTGGACGTAAAGACACTTTAGAAAAACGATATGAAATAAAGTTTTCTTTTAAATTTTTTAAAATATACCACAGAAACGCATGGAATGCTTCAGACTGTATTTGGATCATCTTGCGTGAATAGAGCATCAGTTTTTGAGGTGCATAAGAGATTCAAGGAAGGAATGGAGTCTGTGAGAAATGTAGGAGAAGTAAAGAAATAAGAACAACAGGGTTGATTGGCCAAATAAACTAGTTCATGGGCAAGGATCGCCATGTGTCTATAGAGACAATAAGTGCACAGTTTGATGTCAGTGTGGGAACTGTACACACAATTATTTGCGAGAAACTGAAGATGTGGAAGATTTGCGTGAAGTTTGTATGAAGTGTGTTCCATCCTTGTCAGAGACTATTTGACCACTCTCCCTATAATCCAGGCCTTGCTCCCTGTGAGTTTTGGTTATTCCCTAAGCTTAAGGAAAACCTTAGAGGCTGTCGTTATGAGACAATTGATTAAAATTAAAGAGGCTATAACGAGCATCATTGACATGCTTACACAAGGGGACTTCCATGGGGGTCTTTAAGAAATTGTTGGACGGTACAACAAATGCATTGAAGCCGGAGGAGATTACTTCGAAATTGATTTGAGTATCAATAAAAGTGCCCATACAAAAAAAAAAGCCTGGAAACTTATTGAAGGCACCTCGTAGCATGATTACTTCTAGGTCAGTCTTTAATAACTTGTTGACAATGGATTTGAAGACGCTCAAGTAGTAATAAGCAGGGGAGCAGTCCCGCTGCAATGTGTTCCACATGTAGTAAAAAAAGCATGAAAATTCATTAGGTACAGCGAGAAATTAATAAACGCATTTTATTTTGGTTATGACTTCAATACGTTTTTGTTTTACTCTGTCAGGATACTTGTTTAGATTAAACGTGATAATTTTTGTTAATATTAGTATTTTGTATCATTTGTATAATATCTGCTTGTTTCTTTTCTTAGTCCGTGCATTACGCTTTGAAACAGGGCTAATACATTTTTTTTCAAGGCCAAAATGCTTCAAAACGGCTAACATCGCGAAATGTAGCTTTCAAAAAAGCCAATCTGGAACCAAAGACAAGAATATATGGGTTACCTCCCTTTTATCTAGCCTCGTTTATGAATGTCATTATAATGATAATAATATATGGTCATTTTTTAATGAGGTGAAAAAGAAAATCGTAGTAATTTCGATGTGCAGAAAGTCTTCAACAACGAAAGAAATCAGCGAAATCTTACATAAAAAAAGAAAGAAAGAAAAAGGATAAAAAAAACATTTTCTGACAACAGGTGCTGAACTAAAAGAATGAATTAAACATTGTCTCTTACAATGTGCTTTTTTATTCATTTGTATTGAACTATGTAGCACAATATTACTTGCTGAATATTTATTAGTACTTTTTTAATTTATCTCATTTGGGTCAGTCGGGTTAATCAGTCTTATACTAAAAATACAATAGACACTATTTTCATAGAAATGTTAATAAACTCACATTTGCTGTGTGTTATTGGCTTTTTTCTGTCACAAAAACTATTTTTTGCACTATCTAAAAAATATCAGCTTTATAAAAAATATATTTGTTGATTAAATCTATTTCTCTATCTAGTTTCACAAAATACTGAGTGACACGATAAAATTGTCATTCTAAAGAAAACAAAACTTCAACTTTATTTTTAACTTTTTATTGGAAAAATCCATTCAGGTAATAATTGTTCAGCCTCAATCACCGCCTCGATGTGGGTCCGGAATTGGGTGCATGATTTTTTTTCCACAAGCGTCGGCGGTCAAGCTGGTTTTGGTGTTGTGAGAAATCATGCTTTTGATGTTCTTGACGTATAATCAAACGAAGTAGTCCAGCTGGTTTGGGTAGGGGGAGGGCTAGTGAGAAAAGGGTACAAAATCGTAGCACTCCTTCTGGAGTCAAGTCTGAGTCTCTTTGGACTTGTGGACCGGCGCCGAGTCCTTCTGCCACATCTAGGGTCTGTCAGCGGCCACCTGATTGCACCAAGGGATCATCACACTCTTTCATCAAACAGAAATGGAATCGTGTTGTTTTTTTTAAAGTCGTCAATCTTTTCGTTCCACTCTGGATCAGGGCATACTTAAATAAAATAATGCCTTAGGAGATGTTCGCCTTCAAGGATCGATAATAAAAAAAGATAAATTGGAGTATAAAACAGATGCTACACTTGGCTCATAACTAAAAACGGCTAAATGGGCTTTCGCACATTGATTAGCCAACATGACCGACTGATTCTGGCGTCACGTGATAATTTTGAAATTGCGAAATGTGGATATAGGAACGAAATGCGTTTTTATAGTTTTTGACACACAAAAAAACGACCTTTTATGCATTTTCTCTTTTTCAGACAATTTTTTTATCAAAATCTTTTGCATTTAACGAAAATTTGAATAAAAGAAAGCAAAACAACTAACAACAAGGAAGTTCTAACGAGTTTTTTTTTATTAAATGGGTTCATCGCAGGATTAGTTTATTAGCATACTTGAAACATTTTTTTTAAAGAAAAGTTTTTGCAGCTTCCCTTTCTTTAACTTCAGATATAAGCCGTGATGATGGACTCTCCCGTCGATTTCGACGTATAAGGTTCCGCCACAAATAAGTTGCTCAGAAATCTGGAAATTTCGATGACGAGTTATTGTGTCGTATTTATTACTAATAAGACGTGATAAAATGATATAAAATAAAATAACGAACGAAAGTTTAATTATTTCATAATATTATTTTATTTACAAGTTAAAATTTGGTGAAATGCTATGCAATATTGCATTTCACCAAATCAATTTGGTTAAATGCTATGCAACATTGCATTTCACCAAATCAATTTGGTTAAATGCTATGCAACATTGCATTTCACCAAATCAATTTGGTGAAATTCTATGCAACATAGCATTTCACCAAATCGATTTGGTGCAATGCTATGCAACATTGCATTTCACCAAATCAATTTGGTTAAATGCTATGCAACATTGCATTTCACCAAATCAATTTGGTCCACATCTCTCCACATAAATTTTTATTACTTATTTTATTATTTCTATTATTTTTGTCAAAAGACTATTACAATGCATTTCGTTCCTATAGTCAGATTTCGCATTAAAAACATGTAATTACAACTTCCTTTTTATTTGATATTGTCTCTCTTTTATTCAACTTCTCGTTAAATGCCGCAGACTTTGGTAAAAAATAAAAAAATGTGCGAAAAAGAGAAGACGCTATAAAAGTCGTTTTTTTTTTTTGCGTCAAAAACTATTAAAATGCATTTCGTTCCTATATCCGGATTTCACAATTTAAAATTACCACGTGACGTCAGCATCAATCAGACATGTTGGCTAATCAACTCACAAAAGCCTATAAATAAATACTAACAAATAACAAGAATGCATGCAGAAAAATTAGAAGCGGATTCATAGTAGTTACTGAAACAGCCAATCAAAATATAGCATGCACAAACATAACATATCAATAAAACAAAAGAGAAGTATAAAACGAAATACGTTTCATTTGAATATTATTTATTTCCGCTTTTATTAATTTAATGATATTTTAATTTCTTTTTTTTCTTCTTTCTTTCTATGAAGTGACGGCCATTATCTAAATGTCTCGCCGATGTTTCATCGTTACTAATGCAAGAATAACAATAACAACGATGCCGGGGGTGGACCGGCCAGTAGTGACTAAGAAAATTGGCATTGTTAGGAAGCAGGAGAATTGTATTTAAGACGAATCCGCCATTTTGTAATTTTGTTGTTGTTTGTTTGTTTCCTTTCGACTTACCGAGGCAGACTTAATTTTTACTCAATTGGAATTGACAGGAAAACAAAACTTAAACAGAAATATTTTTTAATTGTTTTTTTATAGAAAAATGCATAAAATTGTTTCCAGTATGTTTTCTTTTCGTTACTTTTCGATTCTTATGGGTCAAGGTCATTAGATCATTCGATTGTAAGGGTTAAATAGATTGTCGTTTTTATTATTTGGAATATTCGGACTACTATTTTCATAATCATATTAAAAGAAAATTGTAGTAGAAACGCACCCAATAAATGTTACCGTGTTATTTATTAAGTAGGTTTTTACCACTATTTTGTTTTATTTCTTATTTTGAAGCGATTGCCGACACTTCAAAGATGTGAAGAGACATCATGGCCATTTTTCTTGTTTTCCGGCAGCGCTCAACATTACCTGTTTTTCGAGCCGAATAAACATTTGACATTAAATAAAAACACCAAAAACTTATTCAGCTCGGTAGAAACGTAACTTATTTTGCCTTTGATATCATTCGTCATATATTTATTCTTTTTTTTTTTTGAAAACTTTTTCGTACCTCTGAGGATTGTAAAACAAAAATGGTCCAATCGTTATTGGTATATGATTATTTACAAACACTGGATTTTCTTTATGCCCCAAAATAGTTTCATGCATACAAGTTTTCAGACAAATATTTCTTCTGGGTTTATTGTCTGCAGTACACTGGCACCAACTGCATTAGCCAATTGACATGTTGAGTTACGATTCACTGGACGGCCCTTTTGTTCTTTCTTTGTTTGTTTGTTTTTTCCTGGCATGAAAAATCAAGTTTATTTCCAGCATAGCAACCAAGAAATATGATTTTTTTTTTTTTTTTTTTTGCTTTGTTAGTGGTAGGCAAAAATCGAAACTCAAATCAGATTCAGTTGAGTTTTATCTTGGGAAGATAATGACGTTTTTACGATGCCTAAAGTTGTTATGCACGTGTTGCGATTAAGATGCTATCTTCAAGTTAATCGTGACAGAATAATGGACCGGCACAAGGAGGGGCAGATCCTTTTACAAAGTTGCATAAACGAATATAAACATATAATATCAAGCTTACAGGACCGACCAACGACCACAGCATTATAAAAATCTCGGCTTTTCCAGATACTGCTGGCATCAGCACTCATTATTTCTGATGTGATAAATATAGGTACATCCGGGCTCCTCCTTACAAGAATATGATTGGTTGGTTCAGCCATAAATACCGACTGGTGGAGCTACCTGGGGACAGAAATTCAAACGTTTCCTCACACTAAGGAATACTAGCTTTGACCAGGTACACTTGTTTGGTAAGGCGACTTGCTAGATTATAACTTGAAATCGTAGCAAAGATCACTCAGACATTTCAAACGAATGTATCGCTTTCGCGGGACATATCAGTTTTCCTATATTATATATTATCTTTCATAAGCTGTGACTTTCACAACATGCCTCTATAATGGCTGTAATAATAATAATGTATAATTTAAGAGTTGAGTAGAGCGGGATATTTAATCTTTCATTTCATGGTCAGCTTAACACAAAATAATAATGTCTTCGCTCATGTTTAATGTATTTATAGAAATAAGGGAGATCACTCTTGTTTCTTCCTGTCCAGGGAAGATCACTCTGGTCACCTCATATTATTAGGGACAGATAACTCTTGTACGTATAAATGCCCCCTCATTACCATCTTCCCGCGCAATAAAAATTCGTGTGACTTTCCGCGCATGTGTGATGATGAATTCATTGTTGCTCTAATTTTCCGACATGAAGGTTTCTTAAACGGAAGAGGATTGACTGAGTGTGCATATTATCCCGTGATATCATCAACTTCCATTTCTGCTTTATGCTTGCCGGACGATTCAATGTTGATGTGCCGTTCAATCTCCATTGCTTCCTCAGGAAGTTGTTCTATAAGAGATCGGGATTTAGAGTTGGGTTCGAAGTTCTTTGTGTGGCGTGATGTGGACAATCCGCAATCTCCAACACTAACGTACTGTACACACAATAACCTTTATCCCCGAGTGGCTTCCGGGCCTTGATAAGTGGTGACTATCTTGTAAAAAAAAATGGTTATTTTTACGAAGAAACCGACAGATGCGAAATGTTACTCTATTGCTCTCATCTACTCGCATTGTGTCAGTTCCCATGTGTCTCTACAATCCTTCCCGTCTTCGTCCATTGACGTGGGTAGTTACCGTCCTGGTTCTGGATCTGGACGAAATCTCCTACCTGGAGTTCCCGGAGTGGACGACAATTCTGGTTATAGAATTGTTCGTTCCGCATATGTCTCTTAGCTATTTCTACCTCTCTTAATTCGCCTATTTCTCTCCACTGTTTTCTTGTTTGGTATTTATCCCATAAGATGGGAAGGCGGTCTTTAATGACCCGACCATATAGCATTACGACAGTCGATAATATAACAATGTGTTACCTTTGTACAGTTTTGCACGTTTATATGGGACCTCAAACACAGTTCATAGTCATGCATTTGTCTGTAGAGGATGTGTTTCAGAGAGTCGAATTGCTTCTGAATATTGTCCTGATGTCATATGGATTCCATATTCTTAGAAATTTTTTTCCAACAAGCCTTTCATGAATGGCATAGAAACTGTGGTTAGTTTTCGAATGGTGTCTTTTGGTGTCTGGTCGAGATTTCTTGAAGCTGATGTCATACTTTCTAGATATTTGATTTGGTGGAAGATTTTTTTTTTGCACAGACATCACCACTTATCAAGGCCCAGAGACCACTCGAGGGTAACGGTTAAAATTACTCTTAAGCTTTCTATTTCTTCTTGGTATGCATTGTTGTTACGACATATTGTTTTTGCTGGGTGTTGTAGGCAACGGGCGAGTCCTTTCTTTACATTATATGGATAGTATAGTTGAATTTTCTGTACTGTCCAGTAAAAGTTGGTTTCGATATACACAATACATAAACCCCATGACCAGTGCGAATTATCAGCACATTTAGTAACGATAATTTATTATTATGTCCTTTTTCAATCGTGAAATTTATGCATGGACGGATAGAGTTCACATGGGCTAGTAAGGTGTTTTGTGTCATACACATATCGCAACCACATTTTTGGCATTAGTGGCGTTGATTGTAAAGCTATTTCTTCAGAGTACTATATATATATATATATATATATATATATATATATATATATATATATATATATATTGTTCCTAGTATTATCCAAGATATATATATGGAATTCATTCATTGCTTCCTGCTTCCATCTTTTTGTTGAACTCGGGAATATGTACGGAATTTCAGACGAACCCTTTATTTAATAAACGGAGGTAGTATGCTCTCGTTTCGTCAGCCATGACTGGATAAAGTTCCTAAGTAATTCGCGATTGCATTTTATGCTATCCACACTAATGAGAATACCACTTTGAAATTGAAAATTTTCAAGTATTTAAGCAGTTTCGAACAATTCTAGTATATATCTATATTATGTATTATTACTTTGCTTATTACTGTAATACTATCTAATATTTTTAATTAACGTTTGCCATATAATGTAAATTCTATATTAGGTTTACTCAGTAATTTATTGTAACTCATCATATGTACTGCTTCTTTCAGTCGTCTTACTCTCCACTGTTCTTCTCCGTCTATAATTTTTATTCCGTTCCATAAAGGCAGATGTTTTTTCTTTCCCTTTCATATATCATAACCGGATCATAAACTCATAGACATATCATAATCTTTCCTATTTCCCGATCCAAAATTATAAATTCTCCCTCCTAAAATTCCGCCCATTCTCATTGGCTAAGAGTTGATAATTCGATTATTTCGGAATCTATCTCTTAATACATAAACGAACGCCCCAGAACTTTTAAAATATGGCGGCACTGTCTACAAGAAGTAATCGTTTGGAAAAAACAAATACACGCGTAATAACCGCTCATAAATATGGCTGGTTTAAATTACTTGCATATTTTCATACGATTAACTAGATTTCAATCATGTTACTTATCTGGTCTGCATAGGTTTTAGACTATGGTGAGAAAGAGCGAGCGAGTTAGCGAGCCAGTGAGCGAAGGAGAGATAGAGAAAGAGAGAATTAGAAAGAATATATACAAAGAGAGAGAGGGGAAATAAAAACTGGTGTAGATTGTTTGCTATGAATTTTTTCTTCGACATAAAAAGAAATGTAAAAAGCGAACGAGATAACGTGATAGTGAGAGAGTGAGTTGGGAATAAGATATAAAGACAGAGAGAAAAAAAGAACCACAGAGAGAGTGAAAGAAAGAGGAAATAAAAACTGGTGTAGATATTTTTCGCCGTGTAATGTTATTTTTATTCTGAAGAAAACGCACCAAAACATTTCACGGCGCAAACATTATGTACAACAGTTATTATTTCCTCTCTATATATCTCTCTCTAGCTCTTTCTCTCTATCTATCTATTTATCTTTCTCACGCTGAATTTCTCCCTGTCTCTGTCTCGCACGTTCGCTCGCTTTTTTTAACATTTCTTTTTCTGCCAAAATAAAAACAAGCATTGTATGGAATAAAAACAACAACAGTTTTTATTTCCTCTCTCTTTCTCTTTCTATCTCTCTCTTTCTCTCTTTCGCTCGCTTGCCTGATCGTTCGTTTTTCCATGTCTGTTTCTATCAAAATAAAAAAACATTTTACGTCATCATTATCTACAACACTTTTTAT
This sequence comes from Euprymna scolopes, assembly GCF_053919585.1. NCBI lineage: Eukaryota > Metazoa > Mollusca > Cephalopoda > Sepiida > Sepiolidae > Euprymna > Euprymna scolopes. Next base: position 83,092,953 of record NC_136518.1, read on the forward strand.
CTCCTCTCTCTCTCTCTCTCTCTCTCTCTCTCTCGGTATATATATATATATATATATATATATATATATATATATATATATATATATATATATGGCCTGGCTCTCGACGACGCCAACATTTCCTTTTTGGGCAGCCTCGGACCCTATGACCGAACTGACCACAGCTCCAGAAACTCAAGCGCCTCCTCGCCCCTCGGATTGCCTGGCTCTCTGGTCTGTAAGGGCCATCCGGTCATAACTCCATCGGCCTCCTTTCTGAGCCGTCCCTGGGCCGTCCCTGAGCAGACCGGAGGCGGTCTCCACTCGGTCCACCTGACCTCCCGTCCTCGTCTCTGGTGGGTCAGGGGGTAGTCTATCTTTATCCGTTCTTCTTCCTAATCTACGATCCGCCGCATCCGTACATCGACTAGCCACCTGGCTGAAGTGAGCACGCTCCTCACAGATCGGGTTAGTCTCTGCCTCATGTTTCTCCCATCTAGAGGCCAAGCGAGCCATTCTCCTTTTACCTGGAGGGGACATATGCCCCCCACCCCTGGCGTTCCCTCCTTCTATGATATCCATCGGAGCTCCTTCTCCGAAAGGGAGTTTTCTCGGCCCATCTCGGTCGGTATTTTCGGTCCAAACTGCATCTCTCTATAACATCTTCTTGTAATCGGGGACAATGAATTCGCGCCCATACCCGCTCCCTACTCTGGGCCGATTCAACTATCTCCTGTAGTCCGACCGGGTTATCTTTAATGACATCGGTTCGGACGTCTCTATCCCTTAAATCCTCTCCCAGTATAGCCGCCAATAAAGCTTGAACGGCTCCACTTTCTCTCAGCATCTCATCGGTGAAGGTTCTCCTGGCTAAACCGGATATCCGCTCCCCTAACGCAACTATGTCCTCTCCATGTTTCTGTCGGACTTGGACCATCTTCTCCATCGCATCGAGGGCAGTACGCTCCTCGGGGTATTCACCATCTAAAGCTGATTGCAATTGTTCCCAACTTAATCCGGGGTGTTCTTCAATCTGTTGACCAATGAACCTTGACACTGGCCCCGGGGCGCTTTCGTATGCCAGTAAAACCACCTCTGCGTCCGTCTTTTTTTCAGGGGGATATGTACCCACTCATTCAGTTCACTAGGATTCCCTCTAAACTTTGGTAGTTCCAGCCTCCCAAAAGAGCTCGATAAGCTTCCGTTAATTTCAGTGGTTCCGATTTAACGTCTTCTCTCTTCCTGCTACTACTTTCATCTGACTGACCGCGCGTCAAAACCCAATTAACTAAGGCCTCCCCTTCTAATTTATCGCAACCGTTATTCCGTTCCTGACCCCCATGCACGAGCGCCTCCTCCTCTAATTTGTTACCGTGAGCCCCCACACCTATACCTACTACTCATTCTCGACCGTCGCGACCACCGGATCCTTTTTAACGTCATCGCTCGACATTTCAATTAACCAATAATTTTTCATCTTTTTAAGAGAAAAACAAAACAATCAGTTAATCCAATGAAAATTCAGTATGTACTCATATTGTATACAATTGTCAGCACTCATTGTTCTGTTTTTCTTTTTTAATAGAATAACGCACACTATACCCAATAATACAACAATAAAAACAAAAAATACAATAATCAATCCGCAGAGATTCAATTTAGTTAGTCCCTTTTTTTTAAATGCAGTGCGAAGCTTTGTTTTCAAATTACTGCCTTCTCGGTAAACTCTCTCAATACAACTAATACATTTTCTCTTTCTCCGTACGGCACACACTTCTCTTCTTTTATGTACTTTCGCGGTTGCTTCGTTTTTTTTTGGGGGGGGGGCTGTCTCTCTCTTTCTCTCTCTCTCTCTCTCCCTATCTCTATCTCTCTCTCCCTATCTCTATCTCTATCTATATCTATCTATCTATCTATCCATTTATTTAGTTCTTTTTTCAGCCTTTTTTGTCTCTCTCTCTCTCTCTCTCTCCCTCTCTCTCTCTCTCTCTGTCTATCTATCTATCTATCTCTTTCTATTTATTTATAGTTCTTTTTTTCAGCCTTTTTGTCTCTTTCTCTCTCTCTCTCCCCCTCTCTCTCTCTTTTACTGTATTCAATTCACATGTGTTTTCCGCGTTTTTTTTTGGGGGGGGGGTCATGTTTCTTTTTCGTCGTACCCCTTTTTTTCAGGGTCGAATCTCGGTCGCGGCAACCAGGGTAAGCCTCCAGCTTGGGTCAGCAGATGGCCTCTGAGTCTTTTGAAACTCCAATGATCGATGACTGTCTTCTCCGGGAGCGCAATTAACTTCTCATGCTAACAAAAAAAAAAACAACAAAAAACACAGATAGATAGATAGATAGATAGATAGATAGATAGATATAAATATAAATGGCTTCAGGAGTGCTACGATTTTGTACTCTTCTCCTTCCCCGACCTGAACCCGCTGGACTTCTTCGTTCGGTCATACGTCGAGAATATCACCAACATGATCTCCCGCAACACCAAAGCCAGCCTGATAGCGGCCATCCGCTGAGTATTCGCTGAGCTCCCTCCAACGCTTGTGGCATGCTCTCAGTCCCGCAGCTGTATCGAGGCGGTGACAGAGGCTGAAAGCGGCTACATTGAATAGATCTTAGCTCTACTATATAATCAAGTTACCTGAATTGATTTTTCAATAAAAGTTTTAAAATAAAGCTGTAATATTGTTTTCTTTAGGGTGACAATTTGATCGTTTCACCCTGTAGATTACTGACGGACCGACAGCAAGCTATCCTCATAAAGAAAGTATTTCGTTCGAAATTCCATACATATGATTCCCGAGTTTGATACGGCACAACTGGAGAGGGCCGTAGGTTTCATTTGTCAAAAGGCTAATCTAAAAACTACAAAATATATGCTCATGTTTTATACAATGCCCAGGCAACGCTGGGTTTCCCAAACTTGTCGTAAATAAGCTTTTTTACTGCAAAACAATAGATGCACATAAAGAAAAATAACGCACAACGGCTTAATGATTTTATTTGCTTGTCTCTGGGGAACAAGTTTACGTTCATACGAACCGGGGATTAACCCGGAAGGGCCATTTCGTTGAAGGAGGCCCCAAATAATGCGAAGAGTGAATAATTTAGTCTTAGGCGAAATCTAATTTATAACAACCAATCTGAAAAATATTTAAGGCTTTCAGTTTCATGCGAAAAAAAAACGTAGAATAAACGAAAACATTTGCCCGGCAACAAGTTTCTCAGATTAAATATGGCTGACATGTTTTTGTGACAAGAGCCAATGTAAATAGATTGACTTCCGGTAAGAAATACGATTTTTAAAGTTGCATTACTAGTGTTGCTCAGCTTCGGGGAAGATGCCTCAACTAACAAAACTAATCTACGTGCAACGAATAGGTTAGAAAAATACGTTTAACGAATTATGTTTAGAAAGTTGATCTAGTTGAACATAACTTCTTTTTAATACGAGTATTCTCTATAAATGATCTCATAGATGCAATCGCATCCGAGATGGGTACATTTGCTTATAAGACCACGTTCTATTTGGAATAAATGAGAAAGGTCACCAACAATTGCTATGTATTTTTTAACATTATTTTATTATTCCGTGTTTTGATTTTTCATTTACAAAGGTATCATATTTAGATCATTGTAATAATGTTTTGAAATCATTGAAATAGTTTTTTACGCGTTTCGGGCGTTCTGTGTAGCGTCCTTTTAGTATTCAAAGTTTAAAATAATTAAAATATATTTAAAATGTGTTCAGAATGTATAAAAGCATTTTCGCAGTCCATTTTGGTTACATGTTTCCCGAGCGGTGAAAATGTCTGTAAATAATTCTAAATGTCTTCACGGGTGTGTTCCACCCCTACCCTTGCTTATTGGGGGGGGGGGTCAGACCATGGTCATTGCTACTTTTTATTTATTTTTTTATTATTTGGGTGGAATGGGGGGGGGCTACTTGGTCAAATGGGTGCGTAGGGGAGGGTGCGTGTGTGTGTGTGTGTGTGTGTGTGTGTGTGTGTGTGTGTGTGTGTGTGTGTGTGTGTATTTCCTTGTATTGGTTTGTAGAATGTATGTTATACGTCTAATAGTTTTATAACATTTTAAAATTATTTTTCTTAGGAAAGCAAATGTGATACAACTTCGTTTTTAATGTGTGTGATTTATTGGGGGGGGACTAGCTTCTCTGAAACTGAGGTAATTGATAAGGATGTTTTTCATTTAATTTTTATTCTGATTTTTTGGGGTTTTTAGATTTTAGTGTCTTTCTCTTGTGATCTTCGTTTTAATCTTAGTCGGATCGGCATTCATAATATTATGTTTGTTTAAATAAAAAGGCTTATTTATAAATAGACATTTTGGGGATTTTCTAATGTTCCGATTTATTTGTCTCCCCATGTGGATAGGGCCAGATCCAGGATCGCTTTTTAGTGTGAAGAAGATCTCGTTCCCCGGAAGGGAGGAGACACCTGGAAAGGCACAAATATAAGAACGAGAATTATCTCAATCATGAAGAATTTCCCTTTGCATTTCATTTGTTTATGCGTTGATATTAAGCTCTGTTTTATTCAGGAGTGAATCTTGTTATGATTTTTTTTCCTGTGTAACTTAATAAAAGCAGTTGTCTGTTTGGAAGATTGGCATTATTTTGAAGCTGTTTCCACTGTATGTATGCACGTGTTTTCAAACATAGAGGTGTCTGTTATCTGCGATTTTAATGTTGCTCTTATGTAAAGCCACTCTATTCGTGAAGTTTTTGGTGGCGCCTATGTAACATTTGTCACACGCTGTGCATCTTAGTGCATACACGACATTTCTGGAGGTGCAGTTTAGGTCCTTTTTTATTTTGAATGTCTGTGTTGGATTTTTGAATGTGTATGTGTTTCCTTCTATTATTATGTCGCAAACTCCACAACGCTGTTTATTGCATTTTGTGACTCCTTTTGTAGTGTATTGAACGAGTTTGGAAAAGCCATGGATTACAACAGAAAAATACGAGCATGAAACATAATATGGTTACGCTTAAACATGGAAAAGAAAGGGACAAGATATTCTAGTAACAAATATAATAAATTCATTACTTAAAATATTGCAGCATTAAGAATTTTTTAAATTAATTTAACATTTAAAATATTGCAACATTAAGAATTTTTTTTAATTCAATTTAACATTTAATTCACAAGTTTTCCCTCTTGAATACATTAACCTTGGTATATGTATACGATGACCTAGGATACGGTTTTTCAGGTTATGTATCCCGGCGTTCTACTATATGTATATATATATATATATATATATATATATATATATATATATATATATATATATATATCGAGTTCTCGACGATAATTCTTGGCCTGAAGACGTAATCCCCCAACGCGGGTGATTACAGAAACATGTATGCACATATGTAGCCATCAATGTTTGTATAAATAAATTTCATATACCTGCTCTGTTTACTCATTGAGCACTCTTTGGTAGACAAATGTTGTTTCATTGGATGTACTTCTAGGAAACTAAACTCTACTGGAGATATATATATATATATATATATATGCCCGTTGCCAGGGTGTTTGGAGGTGTATGCTGAGCAAAAAAAAAAGCGGTCAATTTTTTTAACTTTTACCCCTATTATGACCCCTTAACATTTATTGTTTTAGGCTCAAATCAAGTTATTAAGTTAGATCAATGTCCAAGGAACCTATATCTAAGATTTCAAGTATTTAAACCCAAAGTTGTCGGAGTAGTTTGGTAGAGTTTTCTAAGGTCAAATCGTTGAACTTTGATCCCTTAACAACCAAATTTCTGACCGAAAACCGATCACAAAGATTTTCCCAAATCTCAGTACCCTGTATATCAAATCTCGAGTCTGTAGACTAAAAATTGACAGAGTTATTGCGTTGCGTTGGAAAATGTATACACACACACACACGTTCACTTATATATATATATATATATATATATATATATATATATATATATATATATACTAGCATTTCAGCTCGGCGTTGCCCGGGTGTTTGGATGTGTATGTTGAGCAAAAGAAAAAGTGGTAGTAGGAAGGCAGGCTCGAACCCGTACCGCAAAGGAGGAAAAAACGGGGTAAACCTAACGTTTATGCTGTTACGACCAACGCCAAACCGGAAGCGACATTTTTTTTAAATTAAGGCTAGACAATCTAAAGGAGAGGATAACTTTCAAAAATATCGGCGAAAAAAGTGACCTCCCCCCCTGTAGAAAAGTGCCTAGTTGAAGGGGAAGATGTTAATGCTTTTAGCCAATTTTTCAATATTTGTCGTATGAAAAGTCGAACTTTAAAACGATACTGATCTTGGTAAAATCCGTCGCCTCTATTGAAAGTTTAAGGCAGACATGCAAACAGACATACATACATAGATTTATATATTGGTAACTAAAACTTTTTGACCCAAACTGATGAAAAAGCTTGCCTTATCTCTGAATACCCTTTATGTAAAATTTCAAATATTTAGACCAGAAATTGTGTGAGTAATTTGGAAGAGACCGCAGCGGTCAATTTTTTTTTAAACTTTGACCTCTATTGTGACCCCTTAAAATTTATTTAAAAGTGTATATATAGACATTGAACAACCCAATCTTCCCATACACACACATAGTTTCCTTCCCGATATTGGTAGGATTCTAACACTGTTTCCTTTTCATTTTCGTATGGTCTATGATCGTTTTCTTTTTTTGCATTTTTCCTTTTAATATCCTGAAGATGTCCTCTGCAATAGGGACGAGACGTTGATCATTTCATAAATTCATTCGGTTTTTCTTTTTTCAAAACAACATATATATATATATATATGTGTGTGTGTGTGTGCGTGTGTGTGTGTGTGTGTGTGTATAAGAATTTATGTATATGTATTAATATATTTGTATATTAATATAAATAGATATATAATTACGGTGTTTACGTTTGTGTATATATTTGCGAACGTTTATATGTGCAAAAGTTTTCTTTGAATTCACTGTGGATTTTTTTTTCGCACTTTGCATTTAAACTTTCTTTTCTTCACTTTATGGTTTAATTAATTATATATAGACATTGAACAACCCAATCTTCCCATACACACACATAGTTTCCTTCCCGATATGGGTAGGATTCTAACACTGTTTCCTTTTCATTTTCGTATGGGCTATGATCGTTTTCTTTTTTTGCATTTTTCCTTTTAATATCCTGAAGATGTCCTCTGCAATAGGGACGAAACGTTGATCATTTCATAAATTCATTCGGTTTTTTCTTTTTTCAAAACAACATAACGTCAACCATCGCTGGTATTTTTATTGTATTTTATATATATATATATATATATATATATATATATATATATATATATATATATATATATATATATATATATATATATATATATATATATATTCCAGGTTAATATTTTCCAGAGCTAAAGCAACAAATAAAATCAACGAGAGAATGAAGAAATACATGTTGTACAACAAACAAGTGATGGCATGATGATTAATGCAGATTTTGTATTTATTATTATATTATATCAACCCAATAGCTATTACGTTACGCATGTAATACAACACTGACTGAGGACTTTGGTAGGCAATTTTTTTAAACAAATATATATATATATATATACGCATACATAAATATATATATACGCATACATAAATATATATATACGCATACATAAATATATATACGCATACATAAATATATATATATATATATACGCATACATACGCATACATAAATATATATACGTAGTGAAGGCAACCTTTCTAGGAGAAGCAAATCTCTGATTTAAAAAAACATAAAGCGGAAGACTATTACCCGCATTAAGCTGGTCTGCAGTTTAATTTGTTGCTGGCTATCTTGCTCTTGCTTGTTGCTGGATCTCAACATTTTGAACCGAGAGAGAGACTTAGCTGTCGTACAAAGCTAAGACTCTGTAACATCATATTTGCATGGATACTCCCTCAGGCATTTGGGCTCATGGATTTTAAATGTTTGAGGAAGTGGCACTCGTCTGACAAGACGTTGCAATCATCATACGCATACATAAATATATATATAAATAGGTTTGTGTTTACTACAAACTTTATACTCAAATATTTCGCAAGTATTACTCATGCAGAATTTCCGCATCAATATAATTAAATATAAGAGTTAACTAAGAATGATCAACTCATAAGAAAACAGAAAAAAACTAATAGTGACTTAATTAAAATGATGTTTAAAATAATAAGCAAACAAGCTGGATCTTTTGCAGATGTATTCAATTCCACGACACCTATACAACAAAGTTGTATTTTCTTTTTAAATCTATATATATATATATATATATATATATATAACTACTTCATTTATTCACATAAATTTAATATACGAAAGTATAGATTTATGCGTAAACTTTAAGTATTTACTTCAAAAGTGCTCAATACGTAGGTAGAGCTAGTTAGTAATTTATAAAATATATATGGCGATTAAGCTACACTGAATATTCTGCGTTTCATCCAACTATAGGATTCGTCAGGCTTATGCGCGAATTTTGTGGTTGCTTCTTGTTTTTATATATGTTGAGGATTTCTAGTTGGCCAATCAGCTTTCTAGTATCCACCGCGCCCCTTCCTATCAGCCAATGGGCATGCATTTTATCAAACAAAGGATCTGTTTTAGAACTAGGTTAGTGTATATATATATATATACATATATATATATATATATATATATATATATATATATATATATATATATATATATATAAAAGTAATTGTGTCTGTGTGTGAGTATGTGTCTGTGTGCGTACATTTTCCTACAAAACTACTCTGTCAATTTTCAGTCTACAGACTTGAGATTTGACATAAGGGGTATTGAGATTTGGGAACATCTTTTTAATTGGGTTTCGGCCAGAAATTTAGCTGGCAAGGGGTCAATGTTTAACGATTTGACCTTTGAAAACTCTACCAAACTCCTCCGCCAATTTTAGGTCCAAACGCTTTAAATTTTAGATGTGGGTTACTTGGACATGGACCAAACTGTTTTATTTTATTTGAGCCCAAAACAATAAATGTTATGGGGTTAAAGTTGGCGTCAAAGTTTTAAAATATTGACTTTTGCAATCTCTACGAAATTCCTCAGGCAATTATTGGCATAAACATTTGAAATTTTACATAAAGTGTATTCAGACATAGGGCAAGCTTTTTAATCGGTTTTTGGCCATTTTTAAATATTCACACTTTTGCCACGATTTTAGCCGGCTAAAGCCTAAATATAAAGTTTCGCATGGGGTTCGAATACCCTATATATTAATTTTATGTCTTTAGACCAAAAGCTGACAGAGGAGTTTGGTAGGAAAAAGTTTTAACAAATATATATACGCATACATAAATAAATAGAAATAGAGGTTTGTGTTTACTATAACCTTTTTTACGTAAATACTACGCAAGTATAAATTTTAATGAAATTTAATACGAAGTATTTATGTATATTGCAGTGTTCTTAGATAGGTGTTTTATCAGAATATCTTCGATAAATATTGATAATCGATAATCAAAAAAATCCGATGAAAGAAGGAACAGGCGATTTTGATCAAAGTCAACACCTTATACAGCCTAACATCACAAATATATTTTAGAAGTGTTATTACCACACAAGCAGAAACACTCGGCATATAAAATTACACGTAATAGTTAACTAAAGATGATCATCCCATCAGAAAATCGAAAATTTTGATAGGGAATTAATTCAAATTAATGTTTAAAAGAATATTCAATTTAGATAGATCTTTTGCAGGTGAATAAAATTCCATGACCCATATATTACAAAGTTGTATTTTCGTTTTAAATAAATAGAAAAAAGAGTTTTTTTTAATATGAATATCAATAAACAAAAAAACAAATTTATAGGAGTAAAGATATATATATATATATGTGTGTGTGTGTGTGTGTGTGTGTGTGTGTGTGTGTGTGTGTGTGTGTGTATTGGCAGCAAGTTGTTATCAAACCACGTTTGATTAAATACGACAGAGTTCTCTTTTCTTTATTTTCTGTTGATTTCCTCGATCTGCCGAACATTTTTTCTCGTTTCACTCAGTAAGTTATGTATTAGTTTGCCGAGTCATTTATTAGCAGCCATTTTCCTCGAATACTTTCGATCCTTGATCGTCGTCAGGAGCAATTTTGTTGTTGTTAAAGAAGTTTTTTTCTGTTGCCTTTTTATATGTAATTAATTTTATTTGGTTTTTATTTATTGGTTGAATATTATTTATTGCCTAGTGGCAATATATTACGTATGAAAGATACCGCTGTGAAATTTCCACGGGTCCCGTTTTTTTCATTAAGTACATTAATTAGCTTAGCGGAATACGGCATAATCATGTTGATACGCTAGTTCTCGTTAGATCAACTTACGTTGAGCGATATTGAGTTTAGCAAATACCAAAAGGGACAACAGTAACAAGCAAGATATGGCGCTTTCTGATTAATGATGATGTTGCTCGTAAATTACGTGAAAACTTCACTTTCATGATAAGAACGGCTTTCTTGTCCGCTAACCGTGTCTGATTATCCAACTAAATGAACAGCGGAAACCGGATATAAAAAAGCAGTCATCTTGATTATAAGTGGCCAACAATATTTTAGAGTGATTCAAAGACTCCCTCTTCATTAACTGCTAAACTGCTATTTCATTCCCAGTATTTCTGTACTTGGCCTTGTGACACACCTTATAATGTTAAGTATTTAGCCAATAGACAACTACCTTTCTAAATCTTTGGCATTATTTGACCGAGAATTGAACACAAGTCTCCAGGTCCATTTGTGAAAACTTTAACCATACGCGTACTAATCATCCTCTTTTATATTTCTTTACAAAAAATAAGGGTAATACCTTGTTTAGATGTGTTGCCGAATACATTAAATTATTTGCACTGAAAACGTATCTTTGTTTTTTTGTTTATTTGTTTGTCTACCTTCGAGGCGAATTCTTCAGAATGTTGGCACTTTCTTACTTGATGGAATATGGGTAAGGCGAGAAGAGCATCGAGTAAGTAAGCTGATGGGGATAAAGATTCAGTGTTCGCAGCTGGTGTGAATGGCTTGATTTAATGGATACATTCCGTTATCACCTTTGGAAGGTTAGGGAAAAGGTTATTGCTTTTGTTCCGAGCAGAAAATGTATTTCTCTTAACGACAAGCAAGTGTCGCTTTTGAAAGCGTCCACAGATTTCAATGTGAGGTTTCGTCTGTTTATCTTATTGTTAATCTGTCACAAATAATCTTGAAATAAAAGTTTCCTCAGATGCTGCGCTTTTGTTTGCAAAAATATTTTCATTGTTGAATATGAAAATGGCGTATGTTTCGGAATTATTATCATAGGAATCCGAAGATTCTATCGTTTCGGAATTATTATCATAGGAATCCGAAGATTCTATCGTTTCGGAATTATTATCATAGGAATCCGAAGATTCTATCGTTTCGGAATTATTATCATAGGAATCCGAAGATTCTATCGTTTCGGAATTATTGTCATAGGAATCCGAAGATTCTATCGTTTCGGAATTATTATCATAGGAATCCGAAGATTCTATCGTTTCGGAATTATTATCATAGGAATCCGAAGATTCTATCGTTGCCATTGGTTTTTACGATATCTTTCTAGGTCCGAATCTTTTTAGAAAAACATCGGATACTTACGGGAAGAACCACGTAAGGTCGTCAACATACTTAGTGAAGGTGATTTTGAGAAACGAACTAGATTCGAACTTGAGACCCACAGATTGCCAGTCCGTATTTTTATCCCTTGGCCACCGTCACCGTTGTTGTTGTTGTTGTTGTTGTTGTTGTTGTTGTTGTTGTTGTTGTTGTTGTGGTGGTGGTGGTGGTGGTGGTGGTGGTGGTGGTGGTGGTTAGTAGTTGTGAGCATTGATAATTTGCAAAATTTACATAACTTGCAATACTGTTTTCATTAAAAAATTTCGGCCGATTTAAGCTCCGGCCTTCTTCAAGTGCATCAAACTCGTGTATCTTTATGTCAAACACGGAAATCTCTTTATTTAATCTATGGAGTAGATTGTTCTCGACCCTTCAATCAATTGTAAAGTGAAAAAAATGAAGGTCTATGCTATTCAGGACCTCCATATGTATGAATACCGAAAAATGTCAGGAGAAAATCAAACAGTGTGTAAATATTAGTGCTGGGACAATTAATCGGAATCGGGAATCGGAAAAATCGGAGCTTTTTGGGGTATCGGAATCGGAAAAATTTGAGCCTTTTTTCCGATGCCAAAACCGATTCCATTTAATTATCTTTTTAATTGGATTTTGTTTTTATAAAACATCTGCCACTGCTTGTAGTAATAATAAAATAATAAATATTTATTGATTTTAAACTTCTGATAAGACTAAAATCTCTAGATCACCCCGTCATAAGTGTGTTTTTACATTTAAGAAAATATATGCACATTTAAGAGGCGTTTTTACAGTTTTATAGTAAAATATTTACAGATTTATAAAGAATCGGAATCGGAATCGGTAATTGTATCGGAATCGGGAAAAATATTAGAATCGTCCCATTACTAGTAAACATGTTGCGTGAATAATTGCGTATCTGTTTTTTTCGATGGTTAAGCCAAATAATGCATGTCATTTATGCTATATAATTAAAAACAAATTAAAATCAAAGTCAGAAAATTTATAATACGAAATGCAAGTTTTATTTGGCTAAACTTAAGCAAAATTAACACTGCGAATGTTTTTTCCGTGTTCGAAAATACAAACTCTTATCAAAAGAGCGGATGTTTCTAATGTGAGTGTATATGTTGAAGTGCTAATATATATATATATATATATATATATATATATATATATATATATATATATATATATGTGTGTGTGTATATATATATATATATATATATATATATATATATATATATATATATATAAGAACAAGTAGTTAATAAAGTATGTTAAAAAAAACACGCTGAAAAAGAGTAAAAACATTTAATTTTAAAAAGGAAACACTAAATAAGTGGATAGTCCTTAATCCGCGGAGTTTCGAAGAAATACTTTCCTTCTTATCAGAGGGTAGGATTTAGCAAAACACGGGATCGGATCTTGCTTGCAAAAGTATTTAATGAAACTACAAGTAAGTCATAGACCTTACTTGATAACAAAAAGTGAAGCAGACGGAATAGAGTAAATAAAAAAGTGATTTCACGTGAATAGATTGTCTGGTGAAGGGCAAAGTATCCAATGACGGTAAAATATATTACATGCATATATATATATATATATATATATATATATATATATATATATATATATATATATATATATCGGTTGAAATTCCTGAAGCAGTGTTTCATGGTAAACCATTACACCATAAACGATTATTACACTATCACCTTACATTCATTAACTCTTATCCTCGAGTGGTCCTCCACCTTAATAAGTGATTAATTCGAATAAAAACAAAGGACAATTAATGATCCCTGAAATAACGTACGGTCTAGAGTAAATTCTTGATAGTAAACAAATACATTGATTGCATGAGAATAATTGATTTACTAACTAAATAATTTTCTAACAGAGGACTTGAGATTCATTGTTTTATATATGTGTTGAAAAACTTTCACCACAAAACACACACACACACACACACACACATATATATATATATATATATATATATATATATATATATATATATATATATATATATATATATACTAGCAAAAGTACCTTTCGTTGACTGGGTTCAAAAACAGCCTACAAAAAATGGAATCTGGTTTATGAAAGTATGATAGGTTATGAAAAGGAAGGGAGATAGCTTCGAATTTGGGGGTATCAAAACCAAAGCAAAATATGATGAAAGTAAAAATAAAATAGATAAACCTCATAATTTCTGATACCATACCTGTTCACGCTGAAACACTTATCACAATATTCTATGGATCTATATAAAAAAAAAACTTGTTAAACTTTGTGACATATTTCCATTCTATGGAGGCCAGGCGCGAACGAACACCCCATAATTTTATTATACCATATTTCTTCAAATTGTAACTTATCAAAGTATACTTATGCAGATAGATATAAAAAGTCTTTATTAAAGTTTGTGCCTGTTTCCATTCTATGGAGACCAGGCGCGAACGCAGACCCCACAATTTTATTACACCATCCCTATTTAAGTTAAAACATACTTATCAAAGTATTAGTATGTACATCTATATCAAAACCACTTGTAAACGTTTTTTTTAATTCAAAATTTTTTTATTTCCATACTTTGTGGAACAGGCGCGAACGCGGACCCCACAATTTTAATGAACCACCGTTCTGCCAGATCAAACATACCCATTTCTGTGTCTCGATACATCTTCTATCATTATATGTAATCAGTTTCTTTAAATAGTCAACCATACAGGAGCATATTCGTGACCACACACACACACACACACACACACACACACACATACATTCAGCTTTATATCATAGATTATAGTTCTTTCTTTAATTGCATTTTATTCTTTTATATATATAAATATTCTTTTTTATATATATATTTTTTATATTTATATATATATTCAATTTTTATCTACGACGTAATCGCGTGAACACACTGTTTCTCGGCAGATCACCGAAGTTAAGCCTGGTTAGTACCAGATGGGTGACCATTTGGGAATTCTAGCCGCTGTATGAACTCTCCGCTTATCTCGGCGTTTGTTGCCAGTCGTCCTGTACACACGTCACTTATCACTGGTATTAAACAATATCGACTAAGGAGAGGTGCGGTTGGAGATTGCGCACCTCCTGACACATAATTTTCAAGCGCAGGCACCCCTTCGTGGGTATCCATAGTCTGCCAAAGACTGAAGGAGCCCTTTTTTTATTCTTTTACGTATTGTTTAATTCACTTCTCTTCCCACAGTTGATTAAATTCAATCCTTCTTTCCTTTGTCAAATCTCGTATATTCTCGCGCAGTCCCCGTTGACTCTCGTCTCTGACTATTTACGAGACGATGCAAACAAGTCGTTTGCTTTTCTTAATACAATAAATGCAATTGATGCATTTACAAAGAAAAATGACAATACTTAAAATGCCACCATTTCATTTGTATTTTTGGCGATGAAACAGTTAACCTGCTTAAACTGTGAAGGAGACACAAACAGACAGACCGACGAAAGTCATGCATGGGCGCATAAAAAACTGAAGCATTACAGACCAACGGATCAGACACGGACAAATCCCGAAAATCAAGCCTATGCGCATTAAAATCTTCAATTATTTCAACTACTGTTTTCATTTTGGCTGTTATTTTAATTTTTTTTATTATAATGTTTTGTAATTTTTTTTTTTTTTTTTTTTTTTTTTAATTATATTTTCACCCCAAACAAGGCACATTGCCACTTTGGTGTAGGGGGCTACTATCAGGGGAAACATCTACTGGGGCACTATGTAGGGATTAGGGCAGCGAGATGTTGGTTCACGTTGCACTTGAACTTATGCATGTCAGTACAGTTGGGGAAGCAGTGACCTGGAATGGAATTCCAAAGTCTAGCAGTTCTGGGGAAGAAACTACTGGAGTAGAACGATCTTTTACATCTAGGGATCTCTACAGTGTGGGGGTGGGATTTTGCAGCTTGTCGGGTCTGTCGAGGGTGTTCACGTCGTGGGGGCACAAGTGCTTGCAGTTCTTCAGAGCATTCACCATTATAATACTTGTAGAACAGGCAGAGGGATGCAACGTTTCGACGATGGGACAGAGGCTGAAGTTTTGATGCCAGTTTAGGGCCTATCAGATTTGCGACTCGCTTTTGAACCCTGTTAAGGAGAGAGAGACTAGTAGCCGATGCACCGGCCCAAATATGACAGCAATACTCCATACATGGGCGAATAGTGGCCTTATAGAGGTACAGGATACTTTCGGGTGTTAGAAGTTTTCTAGCACGGTAGAGAGAGCCCACCTTCCTCGCAGCGGCCCTGGCAATGCCCTCGATGTAATTGTTCCAGCTCATGTTTCCTGTGAACGTTAGGCCAAGGAGCTTGAAAGACGTACTCTCAGCTAAAGAGTTGTTGGCCATTGCTATAGGTGGTAGAGAAGGTTTCCTGTAATTATTGAATGAAACCAGTTTTGTCTTGGTGGCATTGAACGTTACCATCCATTTTTGTCCCCATTCCACTACTGATTTGAGGTCATCCTCCAGTGTTTCTGCCATTACTTTAGATATATGTTCATTTGTTTTCCTGTCGTGCCTGCTATAGAGTGTGGTGTCATCAGCATATATACCCATCTCAGAGGCAATTTTATCGGGGAGGTCATTTATGAATATCAGGAACAGCAGAGGACCAAGGATAGATCCCTGGGGCACTCCGGCATTTATATTATATTGTTTAGACGTACGACCGTCGAGGACAACCTGGATTTTTCTCTTATCTAAGAAGGATTTAATTATGTTAAGTATTCTACCAGTGATACCGTAAGATCTAATCTTCCTGAGGAGACCCTCATGCCATACCCTGTCAAAAGCCTTAGATATATCTAGAGCTACCGCTCTGCCCTCTCCCGCTTTGTCCAGTGAATGGTATATGCGTTCAGAGATTACAGTGAGGATGTCTGCCATTAATTATAATATTTTTAATATTTTTTAATTTTTTTGTAATTATAATATTTTTAATTATAATAATGCTTGTTATTATGATAATGTTTGTTATTATAATAATTTTTTTTTTTTTACAAAGGCATCACCACATTATCAAGGCCCAGAGGCCACTCAAGGATAAGGGTTAAAGAGTGTACAGTAGAAATTGGTCAATATAGTAATCATTAGTAATGAAAATTTGGTAAATTTAATAACTTATATGGAACGGCTCATCAAGAACTTATTTACTTTAGACTTGAACACAACCATATTGTAGTCAGCCGGAAAGCAGGAAAACGGAAGACAATTCCACAGGCGTGCAGTTCTAAGAAAGAAGCTTTGTTCATGGAATCTACGTTTAGGTTTAGGCACAGATAAAGAGTGGGGGAAATTATTGATAGTGTTTACAGCTAGACGAGTGTTTCTTGTGAAAGTTTGGCGAGGGGGACCATAGATTGAAGCTCAGTCGAACATTTTCCATGAAAATAACGATACATCAGAGACAAACTCGCAACATCTCTTCTGTGAGATAGAGGTTGCAATAATGTTTTGTTATTATAATAATGTTAGTTATTATAATGTTTTATTATAAAAATGCTTCGTTATTATACTAATGATCTTTATTATAATAATTTTGTGTTATTTAATAAATTTTTTTATTATAATTATGTTTGTCTTTATAATAATTTAGTATTATTATAATGTTTTAGTTATTATAGTAATGTTTTGTTATTGTACTGTAATCATGTTGTTATAATAATTTTTGTAATTATAAATTTGTTTCTGTTGAGAATGTTTATTATTATAATATTTTTTCTTAGTAGTAATATTTTGTTATTATTTTAATGCTTTGTGTATCTTATGTTTGTGGTAAAAATGTTTTGTTATTATAATAATGTTTTGTTATAATAAAAAAAAATATTATTAAAATTGTGCTATATTATAATATTGTTTTTATAAAATAATGTTTTGAAATATAATAAATTTTGTTATTAAACCAATGTTTGTTATTATTGTAATGTTTTGTTATAATAATAATGTTTTATTATTATAAAATTATTTATTAATATAAAAATATTTGTAATTATAATAATGTTTTTATTATATTAACATTTTTATAATAATAGTATTTTGTTATTATAATAATGTGTGTTTTTATAATCATATTTTTAATATAATAATGTTAGTTATTATAATAGTGTTTTGTTATTATAATAATGTGTGTGTTTATAATCATATTTTTTTTAATATAATAATGTTTGTTAATATAATAATGTTAGTTATTATAATAATGTTTTGTTATTTTAATAATGTGTGTGTTTATAATCATATTTTTTTAATATAATAATGTTTGTTAATATAATAATGTTAGTTATTATAATAATGTTTTGTTATTTTAATAATGTGTGTGTTTATAATCATATTTTTTAATGTAATAATGTTTGTTAATATAATAATGTTAGTTATTATAATAATGTTTTGTTATTATAATAATGTGTGTGGTTATAATCATATTTTAATATAATAATGTTTGTTAATATAATAATGTTTATTATTATAATAATGTTTTGTTATTTTAATAATGTGTGTGGTTATAATCATATTTTTAATATAATAATGTTTGTTAATATAATAATGTTAGTTATTATAATAGTGTTTTGTTATTATAATAATGTGTGTGGTTATAATCAAATTTTTTTTTATATAATAATGTTTGTTAATATAATAATGTTAGTTATTATAATAATGTTTTGTTATTTTAATAATGTGTGTGGTTATAATCATATTTTAATATAATAATGTTTGTTAATATAATAATGTTAGTTATTATAATAATGTTTTGTTATTATAATAAGGTGTGTGTTTGTGATCATATTTTTTAATATAATAATGTTTGTTAATATAATAATGTAAGTTATTATAATAGTGTTTTGTTATTTTAATAATGTGTGTGTTTATAATCATATTTTTAATATAATGTTTGTTAATATAATAATGTCTTTTAATATAACAATGTTTTGTTATTATAATATTGTTTGTTAATTCAATAGTGTTTGTTGTTATGATAACGCTGTTATTATATGTATGTTTTATTTGTTATTATAATGATTTTTTGAAAATAATTTTTGCTATTATATATTTGAATAATGTCTTTGTTCTCTTTATATATATATATAGACAGAGATAGAGATAGATAGATTGATAGATAGATAGATAGATAGATAGATAGATAGATAAGAAATAAATGAACCCTAATCGAATGTTAAAAAAAAATAAAAATAAATTATGGTTCATTTATTTCTCATTATTTTAAAATTTTGCTATTCGAATAAAATTTTATATATATATATATATATATATATATATATATAGAGAGAGAGAGAGAGAGAGGGGGGGAGGGAGAGAGGTGCGAATAGAGAGGACAAAGACATTATTCAAATCTTTATTCTCTTTTTATTATTTGTTATGACTATAGTGTTTTGTGTTTTTATTTATCTTTTATCTTCCTTTTCAAATTTTGCGATCTAAAATTAATCGATAGTTTAGCTACATATTTCTGAACTAAGTAAATAATAATAATAATAATAATAATAATAATAATAATAATAATAATAATAATAATAATAATAATAACATCATGAACACTTGTAACCATGATAGCTCTCAACAACTTCCTCAAGAGATGTAATGGCGGACACAAATGTAAGAAACTAAATTCCTCATATGTATGAATGATCTTGAACTATTCGCAAATACAAAATCACTTAAATAGCAAACACCACTGTTAAACATAAGCATTAATAGAATTGAATGAAAAAAGGTGCAATATTCATAAAACGCGCCACAAACACAAGGGTATTGTTACAGAAATGCCATTTGAACAAAGAAACATAATCGCGACTGATAGCGGTACCTCGATCAGATCAGAGAATGGAGAGAATGGGGAACGTTTGAATTAACAGAACAGACTAATACGGAACAATGGATAGTTATTATTAGAGCTGGAATTAGAGGCCATAAAAACGAAGAAGTAATGGAGGTTGACACGACAAATGAAGGAGATGCGCAGATTGATGAGAAAAATACAGATAATTCAGTGGAAGATGTAGATTAGGTGACAGGAAATGGAGAGGAAACAAAGAACGGGGTAATTAGTAATGAAACATGAAAATTAATTGGGAAAGGGCGGAGAATGAAGTGGAAGGTGTGGCTGACGTTACAGGTAATGAAGAGGAAACAAACTAATATAGAATTGGTAATGATGGAGAAACTGATGCTGAGGTGTTGAAATACAGGAGGAAGTGAGAGACTGAAATCATGTTTAGGAAAATAGACAGAAAAACTTCGAAAGTTCAAGTAGACAAAATAAATGAAGCAATGAAGTGTGTGAAATGCAAAATCCTTACAGAAACAAATAGTTTGATCATAGCAAAACGTGTTTTGGTCGCGGAAACACCCGGATTGAAAATTGGTGGATACCAGAATAGAAATGAACAGAGGACGAAGCGAAGAATAGAAGATAATCTAAAGAAATTGAGACAATATATCAAATTGCTTATGAGAGAGCTAAAGGGGCCATTTGGGTGCGAAGAAAACACAGAAAGTGAAACTACTGAATGAAAATTATAATGTGGAATGAAGTGGAATAAAAACTGTTCTGGAAAAAATTAAGCAAAGAATGGTAGCAATAAGCGTAAAGGTGGAGAGTTGGTTGTTTTTGTTTTACGGAATATCAACCCTTTTGGGTTATTTAATGCCAAATCCAGTGATTTTGAAGAACAATTTTTTAATAGAGTATATTTGTTTTTTGAGTCGGTTTCTATTTAACCCATAGTTGGGACCCCAACAGGTACTACCACTCCGGATCAGAGTGGACCTGGGAGCAATGGCAATTAAAGGGTGGCTCCACACTCCCCAAAGCCCACAAGCTGGGGCTTCACCATCGGATATAGTTTAAGGTCATATCCAGGACCAAAAGGTGGAGAGATAGGAAGAGAGAGTTTAATAGAAGCTTTATGAAGAACTTAATATGATGAGTACACAAAATCTAGGGTTATATTTGGAGTGGTAAAAATGAAACATAAAAGTTGTATGGAAATGACCGACCAGTGTACGAGATGCCGTCATGGCAAGGAAAAAGAAAAACGGTTATAAAAAGAACGTGTGCATAGACCGGGGATCACGATCACGTAAGAGACACCTGGGTGACGTCATTGCCTTGATGAGAAATCACACGTGGCGGGAGAAAGAATAATAAAGGTATTTTGTAACAACCTGAAACAGCGATTTGGATTTCTTTTCTTTTCGTTGACATTGTTCCTTGCGACCGAAATCGATAACGTGTTGGGTCCGTACGTATTAAAACGTTGGTAAACGTGTGTAACGTTACAGCTTAAGCTTTCTACTCTAATAGTTTCTTCTCTCGAACAGCTAGACTTTGGAATTCCCTTCCTGCTGCTTGCTTCCCTGGCTGTACTGATACGCAGAAGTTTAAATGTAACATAAACAAATATCTTGTTAATCTTTCCTAGGCATGACCTCAAATAGTAGCCCCTTATGTCTAAGTGGCGATATGCTTTGTAAGGGGTGAACATGGATAAAAAAAAAAAGTAGAGAGACCAAAGATCAGTTGTTTCTTGATGGGACAATACTTCGGGATTGTGAGAAAAAGCTATTAAGTTTATCGATTTTTATTACTAGGACTATGACAACAGCATATTCTTTTCATTGTTTTGACTCTCGAGCATATATCTGACACAGTAAGACACAATTAATCAACCGAGGATCACATCACTCTACATCAAAACATATAAGATATCAATGGATATAGACCTGAGAATCAAAACAAGGAAAAGAATATGCTGTTGTCATGGCCCTAGTGATGAATAGATTACTGCGATCGTATGTTCTAGATAGTTGGATTAAGAAATGTATGGAAATATTTGGAATAGTGACAAATGTGCAGGATTTCTTGGAAAGAAGTATGGCATAAAAGATAGCATTGACATCAAATGGAGAATATCTAGAAGTTTCATGAAAGAGGGATGTTTCAGGGGAAATGCTTGTCGCCATTGTTGTTGTTTTGGGGGAAGATATGGTACACTTGTTCATATTACGACGATCCGTGTTATGAATGGGGAAAGGAGTACTGGGTAAATTATTTATGATTTATGGACGACTTAAAGTTGTATAAAAAGAATGAAGACCAGCTCATTATACTTTAGAGGATTGTTCAGGTACTCAGAAATGCGGTAAGTATGGAATTTGGCCTGAAGAAGTGTGCTGTCCTGAATTGAAATGGGAAAACATTATTGAAAATTAAGAAATAAACCTTTTGAATGGGGAAATTATGAAAGAGATTGGAGAAGAAGAATACACCTATTTAGGAATTATGGAATTAGATAAAATAAAAGAAGCTGAAATGAAAGAAATAACAGAAAAATAATACAAGAGAAGATTGCAGTCGGTTCTTAGGTCAGAATTGAATGAGGAAAAAATGTCCCCAGTTAACACGTGGGTCGTAGCTATATCTCGATATGAGGCGAGTACTATTCAATGGAAAAAAATGAGTTGAAAGATATAAACAGGAAGACAAGATCTCCTTACCCAAAAGAGTGATGTCGATAGGTTATATGTAACACGTAAAGAGGGGGGGGGCGAGGATTAATAAATGTAAAACGATGTGTAAAAGAAGAAGAATGTAGTCTGAAAGTTTGCTTGTCTAATTCTACGGAAAAGCTTGTAAGGGGTGTTTCATGATTTGAAAAATGTGCAAAAGAGCGAACAAGTAAGGAGCAAGAATGTAAGGCAATAAATAAAAGGCCAAAGGATTGATATGCCGTAAAACTGATTTATAGGTCAATAAAGACTCGTTTATAATAGGTGCAAGTTTGGAATGAGACGCATTTAATAATCCTCAAAATGTTGCATTTGCTGCAAAATAGATTAAGCAAAGGAATTAAGCTTTTA
The DNA here is from genome assembly GCF_053919585.1 of Euprymna scolopes. Classification (NCBI taxonomy): domain Eukaryota; kingdom Metazoa; phylum Mollusca; class Cephalopoda; order Sepiida; family Sepiolidae; genus Euprymna; species Euprymna scolopes. The sequence goes on from NC_136518.1 coordinate 83,115,525, forward strand.
ACCCTTTATGACCCGGTTGAACTAATTCGTTCAGTCGTAAATAAATGAATATGGCGGCATAAAGTGGGAATTGATTAAAACACGCCTTGTACTTATTAGTTCAGTATCTGGGTAGATTCCAGATGTCTCTAGATTGCAACTGACCATTGCTTACATTCAGTATGCCTCTATCTAAAATTAACAATAAATATTTTTTTAATCATCTACATCATAATCCAGATCATATAGGAATTGTTTTTATTTTGCCATTAAATAACCCCAAAGGGGTTGATATGCTGCGAAAGGGTTAATTGCAACCAAATAATACTTAGTTTAAAATAGAGATCGTTGTCCAGAATTTCTAACAAACAGAAGTTAATTACAACAAGTGCGGCCTGAGTAACGCCTGATTTAATTTCAGATATTCTTTAAAATTTACATTAAATAAAAATAAAAAGTGCGCAACTCATGCCGCACCGTGTTATACGAATTATTTGTTTGTTTTTTGTTTTGTGTTTATTTTGTGTTTTTTGTTTTGTGTTTATTTTGTGTATTTTGCTTTGTTTTTGTTTTTATTTGTTTTGTTTTGTTTTGTTTGTTTTTGCCTTGTTTTTTGTTTGTTTTTTGTTTTTTGTTTTTGCTTGTTTTGTTTTTTGTTTGTTTTGTTTTTTTTTGGATTTTTGTTTATTTTGTTTTTATTTGTTTTGTTTATTGTTTATTTGTTTTGTTTCTTGTTTGTTTTGTTTTTGTTTTTATTTGTTTTGTTGTTGTTTTTTGGTTAGTTTTGTTTTGTTTTTTGCTTGTTTTTTTTGTTTTTGTTTTTTGGGATTTTTGTTTGTTTGTTTTTTTTTTTGTCTTGTTTTTTGTTTGTTTTGTTCACATTAACTTGCAGGATACGTAATAAAACACAAAGAAAAAAAAACAAAATAAAAGAAAAAGCAACGAATTTTCTAGAATTTGTTTTGCTCTTGACTAATATAGCTCTAAAACATTAAACTCGATTCATCCTCTCGTCTTTCCTCCATAAAATTGCATTTTCAGTTCTTTTTAATCTATTTTTCAAGTAATTACCCCGATGAAACTAAGCATGCGCCTTGCAGACCAGGAAGCGTGGTGATTATCGAACTGCGTTAATTTCCTTTGCGTTTCGCGATTCCCGAATCACCAGTCTGTTTATCCTTGACTTGCTTCCGACTAGTCGTAATCAGATGGGTCACATGGAATATCACGTCCCTGAGGTTCCCCACACACTTTCTCCATCGTTTAAAAAACTATTGGAGAAAGCGTATAAACGACACATTGGTTCGTTCGTACGTATACGTATGTTTGTACAAAAGGTTAGTCACAACGTCTCAGTTATAATATATCAAGGGAAAGGAGAAGTACAGGAAGGGAGAGCGAAGGATGAAGACGAGGGATGAAGACGAGGGGTTGCAGATGTTATTGTTCTTTTTATATGTGAACACATTTGTTAAATACAATAGCCTGTTTCCTCTTCATTAATCCTGTGTTTTTCGAAAAACACTATTTAGTTACAGTTTTCTATAGTATGCATCAAAAAGGAATCCTCTATGCAACAATAAGACTTGGAGGGGTGGGAAGAGGTCTTTGTCATTAAGAGTGCGTCAGTTGAAAAAGAAAATGTTTAGAAAATTGTATAAATACTTTTTTTCTGCGACCATCACTATATATATATATATATATATATATATATATATATATATATATATATATATATATATATATTCTGGAATCCTCAATATATATATATATATATATATATATATATATAAGTTTCGTGGTTTAATTTTAAATTCTGCAAAAACAACATATAGAGACATATATACGATTTAAGAATTTATTGCTTGACAAAGGAATATATAGAAGGGGTTATTTTTATTTCCTTAATCCATTGATTTTCAACAATGGATCATATCATGAGAGGAAATGAAATGCATTTAGCATAATGTTCAGCTGCGAATGGACGCTATTTTGCTTTTCAGCACAATTATTGAAAATAGTTTTGGAGTGGTTGTAGATAATTATATGGAGAAAATTATACGAAAAGAGAAGTTGATACAACCTGAGTAGTCCATTACCAGAAGGAGTCCAATGTCATTCGGGGTTATAAATCCAGGTGGGCAGAAAATAGACCCATGGGAGAAAGTGATATTCCCATATAGCGAAAGCGTACTGCTCCTTCTTGATATTTCGAAAAGTATACCGGGCAGTCTTATTCGTTGTTGCGTTGTGTGTTATTTGCTTTGGTCCAAATGCTTTCTCGGTTTCGACAAAGTATATCCGAAATTGGGTGGATATACTATTCCATTGTAATTATTCCCATGAGTAATAGAAGTTGAGCATTTAATTAAGTGTGCAACCTCGGAATCAATAGTATAGTTATTAAAATACCAAAGATGGCAAAATAATCCAGGTAATGATATTCGGAAGAGCACGCTGGAACGGTATGAGTCTAATAGAAAGATAGTTCGTTATCTTATTTATATTGGATGAAGGAGGCTTTTTAGATGAGGGAAAGAGGGAGTCGGGTGAAGTAGAGACGGTAAATAGAGAGGGGGAGGGTTAAAGTTGGGCGAGCATACGGGTTCTTAATGGAGTATTTTCGGCGAGGGAAGGGGTAAATACGTTTTAGTATTCTTTAAAAGGGTTGAATTCTTGATTTTAAGTTCAAGTGGGAAATGGATATCCTTATGATTTTAAATGTGGGATGCGTGTGATAGGGGGTGGGTGTGCTGTTTTTGCTGTGGGGATGGGTGAGCTGATTAAATGGAGATAGAGACGCGTCATGGTGTGAAAATCTGGAATGTTTGGAGGGTTACTTTAATCTGTGGATGAGTTTGTTTAGTTGTTCGTTAAGTTGGAATTGATGTTTGAGTGCGTGCTTTATATACTGTGGTTAATTATATATATTTTTTTTAATTATTTTTTATAAAGGGGAGAGTTGATTTAAATGTGGGGCTGGGTATGTGGTCGCCCATGCGTGGTTAATTTTGACTATTTGTATATTGATAACTTGTATATCGACCTATCAAACCTAAACATAAGTGCGAATATAAGCCCATATATACTTACAGATATTCAAACATACGTACATATACATATACAGACATACACACATACAAACAGATAGCCTACACTTACGTACAGAAACTGATACATACCATACTTATACAAATACATACCTATACATATACGCATCGCTATACCAATGTATATGTGCACCCAATTCCACACACACACACACACACACACACACACACACACACATATATATATATATATATATATATATATATATATATATCATAACGCATACACGCATATTAGAGAAGGGAACTACTTTAATAGCCGGACGAATATGAATCCACGCGTACTCGAGTGTACAACTGCGCTCATAAGCACGGCCGAACATCAATATAATCAAGTACAAGCATGCAATTCATACTCCTAACAGCAAATATACAACTGCATAAGGGTTATGTCTAGAAAGGGATAAAGGTGCGCACGCTGATAGATAACGTGCGAATACAGAGAGCGTGTACGTACGTTTAAAGATACATGTACATCAATAAATAATCGGGTTTATCTGGTGATTCTATTTTGGAGAAGGGTGTGTTCACCAATTGCCAACAACATTTTTATGGTCTAGGGAGATATAGATTGTTAGAGTGTACCAGTAAACGGCTAAAGTGTGTAACTCTGTTAAATATCCATGCTCACATAAACACACACACACACACACACACACACACACACACATATATATATATATATATATACAAACATACATATACATATATATATATGTACACACACACATAAACAATCATACATACGCAGTATATATGCACACACACGTGCATACATACAAATACACACACTACAGCGCAGAATTATATGTATATAGATTCAATATAAAACGAACGTCTACAAGCTCACACATATATATACATACTCTATTCTTAAATATTGAGCTTTTCCTTTTTGGCTAGGATCTCCTTAAAAGTATTACTTCAAGTTATATCTATCAGGATTTAACATCTGAATTCTACCAGTGTCTTATCTCGTTTATTAATATATATATATATATATGTATATATATATATATATATATATATATATATATATATATATATATATATATATATATATATATATATATATATAATATGCTCCCTATATATATAATATGCTCCCTATGTAAGGTTGAGCATTTGGGAAGTGATATACAAATTACCATTAGAGTGTCAAGCGATGCTCTTTGTGCAAACAAATTGAGCTTAGGTATTTTAGACAATGTAATAACATTGTTCATTCACTGCCCGCATAGAAGCAGCAGTATAGCGCAACGGTTAGAAGCTCCGACTGTCGTTTGGGCGATCCGGTTTCGATCTTGGCTTGAGGTAATTACTTGTCTAGCCGCACTGATGAACTGTGAAAGACCAAACCAGTACTGTATGTGGAAGACTATATATATATATATATATATATATATATATATATAAAATACGCATCAAGTGCGTTTGAACGCCAAATTACAACGCAATGTTACGAATATAAGCAAATAATATTTTACTCGCTTGAAATTTATAATTAAAATATATTTCGGAGTAAAACTCCATCCTCAGTATCTTGTTTCTTTCTTTTTTCTTCTTCTTCTTCTTCTTCTTTCTTGCCATGTTGTAAAGTTTGAGAAAGAAAAGTCTGTTTGTAAAGAGCCGCACGTTGTATCCCAGCAGTTGTATTTGAAATGATGGGAACAGTGAGCTGACGAGGCGTGATGAACGTCAGGGGTGTGAGTTCCCTTATAGAAGCGTTGATTTTATTTAAATAAAATAAAATACGCATCAAGTTCGCTTGAAAGCCAGATTACAACGCAATGTTAACGAAAATAAACGAATATTTTACTTGTTTGAGTCAAATTCCATTCTAAGTATTTTATTCTTTTCTTTTTTCTTGGCGGAACTCATACCCCTGACGATATATATATATATATATATTAATAGGAGTCTATTCGTGACCAGACACACACACAGACGTTCAGCTTTATACACACACACACACACACACACATATATCTATATATATATATATATATATATATATATAAAGCTGAAAGTCTGTGTGTGTGTCTAGTCACGAATAGGCTCCTATATGATTGACTATTATAGAAAACTGATCACATAAGATGATAGAAAATATATCGAGGCACAGGAATGAGTATGTTTGATCTGGCATAATGATGATTCATTAAAATACGCGCCTGGTCCACAAAGTATGGAAATAAAATTTAAAAAAAAAACCTTTACAAGTGTTTTTGATATAGATGTACATAATAATATTTTGATAAGTATGTTTTAACTTAAATAGGGATGGTATAATAAAATTGTGGGGTCTGCGTTCGCGTCTGGCCTGCATAGAATGGAAATAGGCACAAACTTTAATAAAGACTTCTCATATCTATCTGCGTAAGTGTACTTTGATAATTATGTTTCAGTTTGAAGAAATATGATATAATAAAATTATGGGGTGTTCGTTCGCACCTGACCTCCATAGAATGGAAATATGTCACAAAGTTTAACAAGGTTTTTTAATGTAGATCCTCAGAATATTGTGATAAGTGTTTCAGTGTGAAATATTTTAAAATTGAAATATGATAAAAGACTAAAACCCCCACAATTGTTGATGGCCACACTCTTTTAAATATGCATTTTTTCTCTTGTTGGAACTACACAACCATGACTTTAAATATATATATATATATATATATATATATATATATATATATATATATATATATATATATATATTATTTGTGGAATTGATCGTAAAGAACCCACTTTTTATCGCAAGTCACAACTCGGTCGAGAAACGTGATCTTCTTTATGCGAAAAAAGAGGAAGATGACACTTCATAACTGCATTTCTTTTGGGTGTCGTTAAATTCCTGAGGCACGCATTTATTGAGTTGTTTTCTTTCCAATCTTTCTTAAGTGGTTGAAAATCATCGTATACGTTACATCTAATTCAGAAATAGGTTTTGAAACAATCGTGCGTGGATTAGTTTCGACTAGAGCTTTTAATTGTCAACATCCGATGGACAACAACTTATCATCTTCAAGACTTTTGTGGCCGACACGAGATTTCTTAAACCACCATTGTGTTGTGCATTCAGTAGGTGTTCCTAGGCCAAACTCTCCGTTGATATCGCAAGCTGTTTCAGCAGCTTTTCGGGCTTGCTTGAATTGGAATAAGAAAACTGTGAAAAATTGCTTTTTTCCTTTCTTGTATTCAATGTTCTGAGAAAAAAGTCAATTCTTTAAAAAAAACATGAGAAATTTACACGATTTTATAGACCGAAATACGCTTTTTAAAATGATATACAAAGTAAAACTTATTTTAAAAATACATCATTTGAAATCAAAATTAAAACTTCCGCAAAAGCCTTCATGTTAACCTGGCACCCGGCATTCCCCGGTCGTAAAATACGCTTAAATATAATATTTTGATTAATGTAGAGTTCGTATTTATTATTATATTATATTGGACCCAATATATAGTAATGATTTAAGAAGTTTAAAAAAAATGTCTCGTGCTTCACTATCGAGAATTAAAACCAATGCGTTTATCTCACGATTTACTTTTTCTTTTGACGTTAATGTTTGAGCTATGAAGACATGCTTGCCAAGCTAAAAATAAAAACATGAACCAATAGCTATTACGTTATGCATGCATATTTGTAATGTCGTCGATCGACCTTCACCTTACAAATTCTTTTTTTTTAATTTTCACACTTTTACACCGATTTTCCTCGGCTAAAACACAAATATAAAGTTTCACATGGGTTCGAGTAAAGTTTTATGTCTGTAAACCAAAAATTGACAGAGGAGTTTGGTAGACAAAATTTTTTAAACAAATATATGTATATTCTATCTAGTTCTGGGTTCTAGCTTTATTCTGAAAGGTGTATGTGAACGGGAATTTATATATCTATCTATAATCTTCTCTTAATATATATATATATATATATATATGTACGCATACATAGATATATTCAGAAAGCGGTTTGTGTTTACTATAATCTTTTTACGCAAATATTATGCAAGCATAAATCATGTAGAATATTTGCATGAATATAATTACACGTAATAGTTAACTAAAAATGATCATCCCATAAGAAAACTGAAAAAGCTAATAGACAATTAGTTAAAATGAATAATATGCAAATTAGATGCATGCAATTCCGCGACTCATATATACCAAAATTTATTATGGATATCAATACACAAAAAATCCAAATTTATAGGAGTGTGTATATATATTAAAGTATATTATAAATATTAAAGAATTAATATTTATAAAATTATCTCAGCCAGATGTAAAAGCTCGATAAAACCAAATAGGAAATAGAGCTTATATATATATATATATATATATATATATATATATATATATATATATATATATATATATATATATACGTGTGTGTGTGTGTGTGTTGTTAATGTTTTCTGCTTTCGCAATCATACGTATAGGATGGTGACGATTCTTACCGGTCGGGGGATTTTGAATCCAGCGAGGAAGTCATTTTTGACTCCATTTGCAAAGCCTTTACCCGTAAGCGACTAACGTGAGAATGAAGGGAATTAACAACTTATAAACGCCAAATTCGGGCGTATACAATAGAAAATCTAGAGTGGTCGAACGCGCGGACATCGCGAACATTGCAATTAATGCTAGTTGTCTGTATTTATTTTTTATTTCTCAGACCCTGCTCATCCTTACATATTCTTAAAGGGGTTTTATAATTGTATATATACATATATAGACATATTTGTTAAATAAAGATCATTTTTTTTTTCAATCATAATGTTTTTTTTTAAATACGTAGTTGTTCCTGGGCCAAAGTTTTTCTTGGTAATGCGAGCTGTTTAAGTAGCTTTCGGCCTAGCTAGGATCGAAATTTAAAAAAATTGTGCGAATTTGTTTTCTTTTTCTTTCCCCATCTTGTATTCAACGCTCTGAAAAGAAGACATAATTGTTTTAAAACGATTGTAATTTAAACTGATATATAAAGAAAAGGTATTTGTTATAGCGAAATTTACCTATATATTGCCTACTGATAGACTATTCTAATCTCAATAAATACCAGAAGGCTAAGTTGTAAGGTATCATTCGATATCCGGTGAACCAACCTAAATTGTTCGTCGACTACGACGAACGACTCACCTATTGTATGCTTTGCAATACATGCTGTTTCTTAATTTTGACTTTTTGTTTTTCTTTGCAACCCTTAACAAGACTATAACTATAACTTAACATGACTATAACTATAACTTAACATGACTATAACTATAACTTAACATGACTATAACTATAACTTAACATGACTATAACTATAACTTAACATGACTATAACTTAACATGACTATAACTTAACATGACTATAACTTAACATGACTATATCATAACGGAATCTTATTTTAAAACACATCATTTTAAATCAAAATTTAAAAATCCGCACGAACTTTCTTTCCAACCTATTAACACTGTCTTCGTGGGGAGTCAAGTAAATAGGAACTTTTATTTTTACACTTTTCAAGGCTCGGAGGCCACTCGGTGATAAGGGTTATTGCGTCAATCATTAATCAATGGGATAATATCTTAGTAATCGGTAGTAATGGAGATTTGATAAATTGGATTACTTGGTTTATCAGGAATTTGTTTATGTTGGACTTGAAGACATCCAAGTTGTAGTCAGGTGGGAAACAGGCAAACGAAAGAGAGTTCTACAGACGTGCACTTCTAAGAAAGAAGCTATGTTCATGGAATGTACATTTTGATTTAGGCACAGATAAAGAGTGGGGAAAATTTTTGACAGTGGTTTCAGCTAGTCGGGTGTTTTTCGTGAAAGATTAGCGAGGGGGGCCAGAGATTGGAGCTTGGACGAGCATTTGCCATGGAAATAACGATAGAACAATGACAGGCTCGCTACGTCTCTTCTCTGGGAGAGGGGTTGCAGGGAAGAGAAAAGGTCATCCCCCACTAAGCCACGAAGTCTATTTTGTACTCTGTCAAGGCAGGATAGGCTGTTTTTAGCAGCTCCTGCCCAGATGTGGCAGCAGTACTCAATCCTTTTAAAAAAATTACAAGACACTTTTTCAACGACTGATATCCATGACAAATAACATTCTACCTGAGAATCTTAAAACTCCTGAGCCTTGCGTTACATATTACGGGCAATATAAACCGCAACAAATACTAAGACATTGATGAGGCTGCTGCAAAGTGAGTTTTCTCTCTCGTGCTGGAAGACTACTAACACCTGAAAGTATTCTGTACCTCTACAAGGTCACCATTCGTCCATGCAAGGAGTATTATTGCCACATCTTGGCTGGTGTATCAACTACTAATCTCTTCATCTTTGATAGGGTGATAGGGTTTGAAAAAGACTATTCCATCTAATAGATCCCACCTTGTCAACTAAGCTTCAATCCCTGTCCCATCGGCGCAATATAGCATATCTGTGCCTGTTTTACAAGAATTGTAATGAGGTGTGCTCTGATGAACTCGTTGCATCTGTGCACGCTCGGCGTACATATCCCTGACAAACTCCACTAGCAACAAAATCACACAGCTAGACTTTGGAATTCCCTTCCTGCTCCTTGATTCCCTAGCTGCAGAAGTTCAAATTTAATGTAAACCAACATCTTGTTAATCTTTCCTATGCATGGTCTCAATTAGTAATCCCTTACGTCCACGTAGCGATATGCATTGTTAGGGATGAATGTGAGTAAAAAAAAAAAAAAAAAAAAAAAAAAAAAAACATTGAGCTAATTATTAAAATAGATTTTCTTTAATGAAATATGCAAATGAGGTAACTTCTTAAATGTATATTTCCTTTGAATAAATAATGAATATACAGAAATCACGCTGGAATAGTTACGTCAAAAAGTTTGTTTTCAGTATGAAAATTAATTTGTGAAACGGTATCTTCTGCACATATTAACTACATCGTGAATAAACAAACAAGCAGCTAGGATTACGACTTTATCATAATAAATATGTGCGTGTATTTTAGTTTATCAATCTGTCTGTCCATTTCATTTTTCTTGGAAACAACAGGGAAATCTTTCAAATATTTTGTATGGACTTTGTTATTATTAGGTGTATCGAACTATGTATTATGGTATCCATTCGATGACAAATTAGGAATGTTTACGGACTGGTTACCACATTACTACATTCACTCCACTTCGTCTCGAAAACAACTGAGCCGATACGGCTGAATTTTTTATAGCCATTTGTTATCATAAGGTGCAGCGAACTACGTATTATGTTATCCATTCGATGCAGTTAGGAATTAATATGCGTATGGAAAGCAGGTGTTCGTGACTCAAAGAATCGGTCCCGTAACAAAAAAGGAGAGAAAGATGGCTAAAATGGCGACATCCAGTTGGTTTTATGGTTGATGGTCACGTGAGCGACACAGAATATCGCCGTTTGCAAATAATATTGGTGAATAAAAACGGACGAGAAGCCAACAGGAAACGATTTGGAAGAAGGTGTGCTCCTTATATAGTTGTTTGCAAGTCGACTTGAAAGAGTATCGAGTTGTGGAGTTTGAAGTTTTGACAACAGAGTGTCGAGTTGTTGAGTTTTAATGTTTGACAACAAAGCGTCGAGTTGTGGAGTTTGAAGTTTTTACAACAGGGTGTCGAGTTGTGGAGTTTGTTATTATGGGGTGCATCGAATCATTTAATGCAGATTTGCGGATTAATAGAGATTTATAAGGATTAATAGAGATTTATAGGGATTAGTCCCCACTATACCAAATTTACTCTAGAAATTTGGCATAAAATAAAGTTGATTTTCAGTTAACGGTCTATAACTTTTGAGCAATTTTAACGGGCTAAAAGTTTAGTATATAAATATTACCAAACGGAAATGACGGGAAAAAATACATCGCTCGTTTTCGCTCTCATATTCATGTTCATGTAAAATAACAATAATTATGACATTTTAAATGTATTTTTAAAATATAACTCAATCCCAAGCAAAGTAATATTTTCACATGTATATTTTATGTATTATTAAGGAACCAACTTTTAATGAACTCAGATTTAGTATTAAAAAATGTGTGGGAATGCGTGCGCGTGTAAAATGACAAATTGTGTAAAATAAACGGTAATTGAACAACTAACGAGTCTTTAATTCCAGAATGTTTTTAGAATTTTTTTTTTATTTCTTTTTTTTAGAATTTTTTTTTTTTTTTTTTTAGAATTTTTTTTTAGAATATTTTTTTTTTCGAATTCTTACAACGAAAAAAAAACTAAAACAAAATAAACTACAATGAACACTTTTTTCCTGATGGCTAAACGATTTAATTTGCTGAATCTTGAAAAATGTGCTGAGATTTTTTTGTTGTTTTATAATGTTGTTGGTTTTCTTTTATATTATTTTAGTATGTTTTTTTGTTTGTTCGTTTGTTTTTTTTTATGTTTTTACCCACGAAACGCGGTTTGCTTGAAAATTAAGATAATTCACTCAAGACTAAATTTTATACAAACTTTTTTTGGCAACTCGTGTTTAGTTTGTTAGGAACCTCACATGAACGCGTGTTCTTGTAAGGCATCTCTGCAGTTTATGCATTTAGCGATAAAAAAAATAGTGCAAACATAAGCATGACAGACCAACGAAAATGATATTTCAGCAAACAGTGTAGTAGATTGACGTAAATACTATTTCAATCTCAAGCATGACAGACAAACGAAAAGTGTAGCAGATTAGCGTAAATTATTTTTTCCAACTTAAGCTGGACGCACCAAGGAAAATTCTATTTAAAATCTGACTATGACGAAAATACTTGTCAGACCAAGGAAATTGTTTTTTTTCTAATTTGGAAAAATTATATTTGCAAAAGTACTATGGCCAAGCGATAAAATTACTGTTTCATCAAGAACTGTGACACATTGATGAAAAAATGGTATTTCGAAAAGAAATGTGTCACGTTGATGAAAAAATGGTATTTCGAAAAGAAATGTGTCACGTTGATGAAAAAATGGTATTTCAAAAAGAAATGTGTCACGTTGATGAAAAAATGGTATTTCAAAAAGAAATGTGTCACGTTGATGAAAATATTATTTCAATAATTTATGTAGCCAATTGATAAAATAATATTTAAAAAATAAATGCACTAATTGATGAAAATAATAATTACAACAGAAATGTGGACAATTTTTGAAAATAATATTTTAAAAGTAAATCTGACACATTGATGAAAATTCTATTTCATGAAAGAATATGAACAATTGATTAAAATTCTATTTCATGAAAGAATATGAACAATTGATGAAAATTCTATTTCATGAAAGAATATGAACAATTGATTAAAATTCTATTTCAAAAGGAAATATAACCAACTGATGAAAAAAATATCTGAAAATAATTTGGACTAATTGATAAAAAAATATTCCAAAAAGAAATATGACCAATTTATGGAAATAATATCTCAGGAAATAATGTGAATAATTGATGAAAATATTATTGCAATAATAAATATGACGAATTGATGAAAAATATTTTTTAGAAATGTGACTAAATGAGGAAATGTATATTTTAAATATAAGTGTAAACAATTGACGAAAGTAATATTCTGAAAAGCATTGTAACCAATTCATAGAAAATAATATTTTAAAAATAAATGTGACTCGTCTAAGGGAGGCCCCAGGCTTTGATAAGCTCCTGGGTTTGACCTTTACTCCTGATCTTAAATGGAACACATACATCGTTTGTGGCCAAGGTTGCTGGGAAAATGGTGGGATCCTTCTACCGCTCCAGAAGATATCTCATTAATGATGCAATTCTCTATCTATATAAGAGCCAAGTACATCCAAAGATGGAGTACTGCTGCCACATCTGGGCGGGGGCTGATAAAAACAGCCTATCCTGCCTTGACAGAGTACAAAATAGACTCCGTGGCTTGGTAGGGGATGCCCTTTTCTCTACCCTGCAACCTCTTTCCCAGAGAAGAGACGTAGCGAGCCTGTCATTGTTCTATCGTTATTTCCATGGCAGGTGCTCGTCTGAGCTCCATTCTCTGGTCCCCCCTCGCCAATCTTTTCAAAAAACACCCGACTAGCTGAAACCACCGTCAATAATTTTCCCCACTCCCTATCTGTGCCTAAATCAAAACGTAGATACCATGAACAAAGCTTCTTTCTTAGAACTGCACGCCTGTGGAACTCTGTTCCGCTTGCCTGTTTCCCTCCCGACTTCAACCTGGATGTCTTCAAGTCCAACACAAACAAATTCCTGATGAACCGCCCCCCTAAGTAATGACACCTACCAATTCTCCAATACTATTGCTACACTATCCCTTTGATTACTTTACACACAATAACCCTTATCCCTGAGTGGCCATTGGGCCTTGATAAGTAGTGAACTCCATGTGAAAAAAAAAGTGGACAGACTTTTTCTTTTAAATTCATCAAACTTCGGTACTGACGAACCGGATTCTCGTCAATGTCCGGTAGTGCTGGCCCGGAAAATACACAAACCGCCGGAATATTCCAAGCGCTGGTCAAGTTGATTAGCAAATCAGAAAGTGACAACGAACGCGATTAGCCAATAAGAAGCCAAGCAATCGACTTTAAATAAATGTGAAGGAAATGAGTCTAATTATGCTGGCCAAGTTCTTACAGACGCCGGAGCAAGTCGTAAACAACTGTACACAAAAAAAAACTAAAAAGAAAAAAACATGCAATTTTTCTTGACAAAAAACAAACAAATATTAACAATTCAAAAAAATGATAAAATGTTTTCCTTCAAATTCACTCGACAACAAAAACAATGTTGTTATTCATAACAAAAACAAGAAAAAAATAAAGAAAAACACAGACCCGTGGCGCAGCGATTAAAGTACTGGGAAAAATTGTAAAAGTGATATTCTCCTGAGAGTTGAAGGTTCAATCCTCGGTGTAGGCGACCGAGATATACATTTGCGAATTACTTGGGACGTCTATCCAATCATGGCTGACGGAACAAGAGCACGCTACCCCCGTGAACTAAATAAAGGGTTCCGCTCGAAATTCCGTCCAAATTCCCGAGTTCGAAAGAAACATTCACGAATTCTACAAGATACACCTGAAGAAGATCGGAGGTTATATCGACCGAAACGTTGTGAAACTCACACTCAAGATGAGAACAGTAGTCCGATGAATAATAATACAGGATAAAAGATATTAGAAAAAGCGCAAAAAAAGAGGAAAAATAACTCCAATCAGCCAACATCAGCAGAAGTCAAGTTTAAAAAAAACATTGGAATTTTAAACTTAACTGCTGCTGATGTAACTAAACAGAGAAAACGGTAATAAAAAATATATACTTGCTCTGCAATAGTATTGAGCACTCCCTTCAGATTTTTACTAATTACCATTTTTGCTATATATATATAAACTGAGGACACTTCTCAACCTATATACCAAACAACTTTTTATCTACAGATTTGAAACTCGGTATATAGGGTATTCAGACATGTGGAAAGATTTTTAATTTGTTTCCATCCGACAAAACCATGCTAAGGGATCAAAATTTAAAAATTTGTACGTGGGGGGGGGGGGTCTTCGGATTTTTTTTCTGTTTGTTGTTTCACGAATGTGCATACGTACATCGTTCTAATAACAGATTCGTTATGTTAAGAATAAGTAGATTTGTAAACGCTTTTTATGATCGTGAGAAGCTGATCTACTGGTTAGAGTACTTGGGTAGCTGTCTAGGTTCTGGTTTCGATCTCAGCTCGAGTATTTATTTTTACATGCAAGAAGTGAACTGTTTAGAAAAAACATAATACTTGTATGCATGTTTCTCAGTTTCAGCATTAATTAAAATATAATATTTATGCGTAATTCATTTACAACCGGGCAACGCCGGGTGGTCTGTTGTATATATATATATATATATATATATATATATAGTAATCCACATACAGTACTGTTTCGCAGCTCATCAGTGCGGCTAGACAGGCAACTACCTCAAGCCATGATTGAAACCCGACCGTTTGTACGGCAGTCAAGGCTGCTAACCATTACGCTATTGGCGGCTGCTTGAACGAGTAGTGAGTTTAACGATGTTTTGATATCGTTCGAAATACCTCCGCTCGATTTGTTTACACAAAGAGCGTCGCTTATATGCTAATGGTAATTCGTGTTTCACTTCTCAATATGCTCAACTCAAGGTGAGGAGCACTATAGTCATCCACATACAGTACTGTTTCGCTGTTTCACAGCTCATCAGTGCGGCTAGACAGGCAACTACCTCAAGCCATGATATATATATATATATATATATACATATATATATATATATATATATATATATATATATATATATATATATATATATATATATATATGAAATAAGAACCACAATTAAGTTTTCCAAGATAATCCAGGGTGGCAAATATAAGGTATATTATAAATATTAAAGAGTTAATATTTATAAAGTAATCTCAACCAAATGTAAAAGCTCGATAAAACCAAATAGAAAATAGAGCTTATAATAAGAACAAGTAGTTAATAAAACCTGTTTAAAAAAGTTTTTTAACATGTTTTATTAACTACTTGTTCTTATATATATATATATATATATATATATATATATATATATATATATATATATATATATAGTAGCGTCCAAAACTTAAGGAACGGTCTATCATTTTCTTTTAAATGGCTTCTAAGTTTATCTATGAAAAAAGGAAAAAAATTTAGGTGAATTTTCCAATGTTTAATAATGGTTGTTAAATAAAAAAAAATGTTATTATTATTTTGAATACATATTAGTTTTTACATATAAACAAATTTAATTAAATTACTGGTGTCCAAAAGTTAAGGAGCGAGGGAAATTGTTAATGAAAAAACAATATTTTCAGTATTTAGTTGTTTTCAATCACATTAGGGCATCTTTTGCTGCAAGACAGAACTAATCGTCCACATATTATCGGGGAGATATTATTCCAGGATTTTCTTATACATTCCCATGAATCATCAAGATTTTGGGGGGTTTTCTGTGATCTTATCACCAATAATTTTCAAAACATTTTGAATTGGCTTAAGGTTGGGTCTCTGAGCTGGCCAATGCATAACGCAAATATTGAATCTATTTAGCTCTTCTAAAACTAGTTTTGCTTTATGGCATGGTGCGCTGTCTTGCATAAAGATATCAGAATTAGAAAGATTAGGAACCACATGTTCTCTAATCAATTCTTTGTACATTCAGGCATTTACTTTTCCATGAATCATCCCAAAGGGGCCAGTTCCTTTTGAAAATATCATGCCCCATACCATTATACTACCCCTTCAAATTTTAGTGTGCTTTTAATGCACTTAATTAAAGGCTTTGTGCATGGATGAAAATAATGAAACTTCGTTTAATCTTTGTGAAGTTGTTTGTCTAGAACTTTTTTATCCAGTTTCTGATTTAAAATCTCGGGATATCGAAGCCGCAGTTTTAAAGCGATCAGAACTAAATAATCGAGTGATTTTTCTATCCTCCCTCTTAGTTGTTATTCGAGGTCGGCCCGATTTATTCTTTTCAGCCAATGGTAAACCTTTTTTTTTCTATTTTCAATAACCCGTAAAAGAATACTTTTAAACCTTTTAAATATTTTAGCAATCTCCCATATGTTTTTTCCATCATAATGGTCACAAACAAACTGTTTTTCTTGTATAGATGGATTTTTCAAATATTCAGAGTCAACATTTTGTTAAGTTGTTATTAAAATTGCTAAAGTTTGTATTAATTTTTCTTAACTTTTTGGACGCCTGTAATTAAATTAAAATTATTTATATTTAAAATATTATTTTTTATTTAACTACCATTATTAAGCATTGGAAAATTCACCAAAAAAAATTTTTCCCCTTTTCATAGATAAAGTTAGAAGCCACTCAATAAAAATTATCGACCGCTCCTCAACTTTTTAACGCTACTGTATATATATATATATATATATATATATATATATATATATATATATATATATATATACTAGCAAAAGTGCCCGTTGTTGACTGGGTTCAAAAATAGCCTACAGAAAATGGATTCTGATTTATGAAAGTATGATAGGTTATGAAGAGGAAGGGTTGTAAACAGATAGGTTCGAATTTGGGGGTATCAAAACCAAAGCAAAATATGATGAAAGTAAAAATAAAATAGATAAAACCCATAATTTATAATAACATACCTGTTCACACTGAAACAATTATCACAATATTCTGTGGATCTATATTAAAAAAACCGTGTTAAACTTTGTGACATATTTCCATTCTATGAAGGTCAGGCGCAAACGAACACCTCATAATTTAATTATACCATATTTCTTCAAACTGAAACATAATTATCAAAGTATACTTACGCAGAATGATATGAAAAGTCTTTATTAAAGTTTGTGCCTATTTCCATTCTATGGAGGCTAGGAGCGAACGCAGACCCCACAATTTTATTATACTATCCCTATTTAAGTTAAAACATACTTATCAAAGTATTATTATGTACATCTTTTTTTTTAATTTTTTAATTTTTTATTTCCATACTTTGTGGACCAGTCGCGTACGCAGACCCCACAATTTTAATGAATCATCATTATGCCAGATCAAACATACCCATTCCTGTGTCTCGATAAATCTTCTATCGTTATATGTGATCAGTTTTCTATAATAGTTAATCGTATAGGAGCTTATTTGTGACCAGAGACGCACACAGACGTTCAGCTTTATATTATATTATATTATATATATACATATATATATATATATATATATATATATATATATATATATATACGTTTAACAGATTTGTTCCACCAATCATAATGATGAGTTAATTAGTTTAGCATGAAATCTCATAATAGAAATATATAAACATGCATAACTAAATAGTTATACTAAAAGAAAATTTTTGTATTAAAGATGTTTATTGATATTTCTTTTCGCCAGTTCAATTACAAGCACAATATCGATGTGACAATCGATTACTACTTATTCATATATACGACTCGTGACAAATATTATCGACTCTTCGTTCTTCTTTAGATGCGTTCTCCAATTATTTTTAAACTGTGACAGATATTCTGCTAATCTGTAATATTTTCCATTAGTGCTGGAAGTTGTGGAACGCCATTTTAATGCTGAAGGCATTGAGATAATAATTAATTAGATTGGACATGAAATTCAATCGTCGCACGTATTTCTTTGTATTTTTTTGTTCGTGCGTTTTTTTTTATGTGTATTTTACGTGATTTTTATTTATTTATTTTATTTTATTTATTTATTTTTTTTTTTTTTGCTCGTGGCGTTCAGCATGATATGGATGAACGGTATCGATGCTTTCTGAACGCCATTCTGTTATAAATATAATTATATATTTGCTGCGGTCGGTTGTTTAAAACGCTCTTTTCCACCTATATAACTGTAAAAACTACTTTTGCCACTGGTTAAAGATATATACACTCTGACAGCGAGTAAACACAACACAGTTGATCTATAAAATATTATTTTTATTTCATATCTATGGTCCCCCCTCTCGCCAAACATTCACGATAAACACTCGTTTGGCTGGAAACACTATCAATAATTTCCCCCACGTTTTATCTGTGCCTAAACCTAAACGTAGATTCCATGAACAAAGCTTCTAAGAAATGAACACTGTTTACCTGCTTTCCAGCTGATACAATATAACCGTCTTCAAGTCTAATGTAAACAAGATCTTGATGAGCTGTTCAATTTACCAAATTTACATTTCTAACGATTACTATGATATTGTCCTTATGACAACTGTACACTCTTTAACCCTTATCCTCGAGTGGCTTCTGGGTTTGATAAGTGATGATTCATTTGTAAAAAAAAAAGTATCCACAATTATTTTTGGATTTTAAGTTATTACTGGTGTTTTGACATCTTTGAAGTGCGTGGGGTAGGTACGCATGTTGGTGGTAAAGAAATATGTCACGCTTGCTCTCTCTCTATCTCTCTCTCTCACACACACACACACACACTCATACACACACACGCTTTCTCTCTCCCTCTCTCCCTCTCTCTCTATCTCTCTCTCTCTTTCTCTGACCGACTGCATCGCTTTCTCTTTGTGACGATTTCTATAAACATTCTTTCCCTATTGGAATGTTAATATTCCTCATTTCCTATTGTTTAATATTTACTTTGGCCGATATCCCCTCACATACTTCTGGGTCAAATTATGCATTGCAATAGACAATGGTAGAACGTCCCGTATTCCTAACATGGAATCCATTGCGTGTGTGCAACCCATCGAATGCTTCTCTTCCCGGGGTCGCCTGCTAATCAAACATAATTAACGGATACTACAAGAATACCCGTTCCAGGACTAGTAAAATTAATTTTGCAAACAGTTTTGCACTATTTCTTATGTTCCAGTGCGAATATAAAAATGGCTACTTAGTTTTTATTTAAGATATTTATGTAATATTTATATGTTATTATATTATTATAATTTCTTTAAATTTATAAGTTAGTTTTTGACAAATTTCCTGAGTTAATGTAAAATAGTTGAATATCGAAAGTGTGTATTGTTTACGAATTGCAGATGCGACATTTTTTTTATCACAGAGAAAAAAGTATTTCAGGTAGCAGGAATTTTAAATGACGTGATATCTCTGTCATTTAGAGTTATTGCGACGGTCTATAGTGGATTCAAGTTAGACATCCGTTAATTCTGCCTATTGAACACCTCTGTGCGTCAGGCTCACTTTCACATTTTGACCTAAGCATCACTACCGATGGAGTTTTACATACTAAATTCTATAGGAAACCAGATTGAAAAAAAATTGTTTATACACTATCGGTCTGCTTTTTCTCTTGAAGCTAAATAAATATACGGCTACACTGAGATGACCCGTATGTCAAACAAATGATTTAATGGCAGGGATTTAAAATGGTGTGATATTTCTGTCATTTGGAGTTATTGTTGTATAGCCGACTGTTCATATTGTGGAGGGACGGAGACATGTAATACAGTGAGAGGGGGAGAAGAGAGATGATATTTATACATTTTAGAGTCTGTGGACTTATTATATATATTTGAGAGGAGGGTTATTAGTTCTTATGACACAGGAGGGGGCAGTCATTACTTAGATGGAGAGGGGAACACACTTCTTAGATGAGTTATACACAAAGTTCATTATAACGATGAGGGAGACAATGTTCATATAAAGATTAATACACATTACCTTCAATTTTGTAGAATCGCGACACAAGACGCAGTTACAAAATATGATGTGTCTTTTATTACATTCGACCGGTCGCAATGATGATGACATCCAGGAATTCAAAGTCTACTACATGATTAAATCTTTCTAAGCCTTCGCTTCCAAAGAAGGACCCTCTTCTGACCAATGTCAGTTCTGTCTCCCGTCTCCAACTCTGTCTACCCGCCTGTCTCCCGTCTGTCTAATCTCACTCAAACTAGAAAACTATATTGAGAATTCATATTTTGCTATGACGTCATGTATGACTTCAAACACGTGCCACACACACACGTGGGAAACTAACGTGGGTTGAACATGCATGGTTCTCACATATTCAAACCATTTCTGCAGACAAAGAATTCTTCTAACCTATTTTTTTACCTAACTTATTTTTCAATATGTTTAAATTTTCTATTGCTCGTTCTTCAACTTGGCCTTATTTTAATTCCGTTTTCATAAAAGAATTGAAAATCAATATATCTAAATTATTTTATGTGAAAACTGAACAATCGGAATTCTACATTCCATTGCTGGCCCTATTTCTGAACCTGGCTTACGAGGTTCGAATCTTGGTCTATCTAATCTCATTTTTACTCATCTAATGTTTTTCTTACTTACAAGAAAAGGGAGACCTTTCTTCTAACCTTATTGCGACAGTCTATGGTGGATATAAAATGTGACGTTGTCGTTACAAATAAAGGCAAGAGATAAAAAAATAAAAATCAGGGTCGGCATTTTTTTCAACAAAAGTTACAATTGTTTCGACACCACTTAAAAAAAAATTCTCGCTGCTACGTGTTCATTTTACCAGCAACTCGTTTCTACTTCCTCCGACCGCAAGCCCGTCACAGCTGGTCCATTCTCGTCCTCGCTATTTACACAACCATTTTCTTCGACGCCGACTTTGTTTCTCCTCGAGCACGTGTTGCATTTTTCTCCTTTTTTAACTTCTTCTCGCGCACACTTCCCAATTGGCATATGCGTTTTTATTACTACTGCTAATCTTTTTGCAAGCCAGCCATCTTTTGCAGCTACTGATACTTTTCACGCGCGCACACGTACTATGTTACACAGGGAAGGCATCGGTTAATTCTGTGTATTGAACATCTCAATACATCTGGCTTACTCTCAAATATTGACCTTGTGGAGAAATGCGTGACTTACCTGGATAGACCACGTGCGGGTCGGTCACCAAAAATAAATAAAAAGAAAGAAAAGAAATGGTCAAGACTCTTATTTATAGAGTAGTGATCACGTGAGTTAGAAGAATATGCAAATAGAGGTGAACGATTTTGCGATATAAAAAGCCTGTGTTGTTAAGAGGAGGGGCAGACTGTTGGCAGAAGTCAGTGCTGTCAGACGTGCTTTAGAGTTTTGTTATTATATGCTGTGTTCGATTGTTGGGAGAGAGAAAAGAGAAGAGGAGGAACCAAGAAGACATTCTGCAGATACTTGACTTTGTGTTGGTTTTAAGCTATTTCGGCGCTTGGTGTGCGGTTACTAACAATGGACAGATTCGACATTCGCTTAATACCCGAGTTCGACGGATCTACCACTGGACCGGCTGTCGTTGAATGGATTGAAAAGGCAGAGAAAATCTGTAAACTGTGCAAAATTAAAGAACCAACCACAGTTATCCCTTTGAGGCTAACCGGCGGGGCCTATGCAGTCTACCAACAACTCGGGGATGAACCAGACTGGGATGAAATCAAGCAGAGCCTGTATACAGCGTTTGGTACAGATCCATTTGTTGCGTGGCAACAGTTCACGAGCCGGACACTTCAACCCAAGGAAACAGTCGACGTGTACCTAGCCGACCTGCGAAAATTATCTGTACCGTTTGGTGGGGTCAACGATAAAATATTAAGCTGTGCTTTTTTGGTAGGCCTACCCGAGGAGGTCAGTAAACTGTTGCGGGCATCATCAAGAATCGATGAATTGTCAACTGATGAGTTATTGGCCCGAGCTCGAAACATCTGTAAGGAACAGGAACCAATTGCAGCAGCAGCTCGTTTTCGACATGGAGGCAATGTGGACTCTCTTCCAGATAGTAATAAGCATGCCACCCCAGTGTGCTATAAATGTGGGGAGGCCAATCATTTTGCTAAAGAGTGCCGGAGTGATAGGAGAGGTGTATATCCACAATCAAAGAGACCAGTGCAATGCTATCGCTGCAATAAGTTTGGGCACATATCTCGCAACTGTTCGGGAAACGCAGTTGGGGGCAAGGTACTATCGCTACCCTTGCCCCCTGCCAACCAATAAACACAGGATTGCCTGTCATTAGCGTTAAACTTGATGATGCGCAGTGTTCAGCACTTATAGACACGGGGTGTTCCCGGTCTATAGTTAGTGCCCATTGCTGTCCGGTGTGGCGGAGGAACCCAGTTGGCGTTATGACCATCAATGGCTTATCACGGGTATGTTGTGGTGAAGGGACAGTCACAATCTGCACTGAGAAGGGTGACACAGCTAAAGTTGACGTTCTGGTGATGCAGGAGAAACCCCTTGGCTACGACATGTTGCTTGGAATTGATGCAATACAAGCACTAGGAGGCGTTACAATCACAGCAGCTAGAGGTATCAGGCTTGGAGAAGGGAAAGACGTCTGTGCAGCCATGTCGATTGAAGAAAAGGACTTCTGTGCTACATTTGATGACAACGAAAGGGTGTGGACTGCAAAGTGGAAATGGGCCATGGGCCAGGAACCAGATCGGCTGTGCAACACGATTCCAGAGTATGCAGTTTCTACCAAGAATAGGGCCGCATATGAAGAAGAACTTCAGATGTGGATTGACAACGGTTGGTTAATACCATACCCACAGGAACGTCTGGGACCACCCAAGGGATTAATTCCGCTCATGGCTGTTGAACAACCTACCAAAGAAAAAATTCGTCCCGTAATGGATTACCGAGAGTTGAATCGGCATGTTGATGCGTTTACCGGAAACGCAGATGTGTGCGCTGCTAAACTGAGAGAGTGGCGTCAAAAAGGGAGCAATGTAGCACTTCTGGATCTAAAGAGGGCCTACCTGCAGATACGTGTCCATGAGTCATTATGGCCGTTTCAGACAGTACTACTCAAGGGAAAACTATATTGTTTGACACGTTTGGGTTTTGGCCTAAACGTAGCACCCTTGATTATGACAACCATTATTAAAACTGTTTTGATGCAGGATGAGACCACAGCAAAAGCTGCTTCAGCCTACATAGATGACATCTATGTTAATGAGGACATAATGTCTGCGGATGCAGTTCGAATAAAACTGAAAGCGTTTGGGTTAATAAGCAAAGACCCTAAGCGCCTAAAGGATGGAGTGCCCGTGCTAGGCCTCGAGGTCTGGGAGGAGGGCAATACGTTGCGATGGAAGCGAGGGAGCCCACTTCCAAAGTTACCCAATGTATTAACAAGACGTACTGTGTTTTCTATCTGTGGTAAATTGGTAGGACATCTACCTGTCTGTGGATGGCTCCGATCGGCAACAGGAGTGGTGAAAAGACGAGTGACTACAGTAACAAAAGGATGGGACGATGTTGCGGATGATGATTCTCTCCAACAAATGATGGCTGAAATGTTGTCCAGAGTGCATAGGAATGACCCTGCCCGGGGTGAGTGGCAAGTGTCTGGAAACGAACTAAATGCATGGGTTGACGCAAGTTCGTTGGCTACAGGTGTCGTGTTGGAGCAACTAGGTGTTGTTGTGGAAGATGCATGCTGGCTTCGTCCGAAAAATGATGCCCAACATATAAATTTGGCAGAACTTGATGCCACGTTAAAAGGTCTTAATCTCGCATTGCAATGGCAGACTAATGTTGTGCATCTCCACACTGACTCATTGTGTGTTTACCATTGGGTAACCGACACCTTGACTGGAAAGGCTCGAGTTAAGACTAGAGCTGCAAGTGAAATGCTAGTACGAAGGAGACTAGCAATAATTAAGCGTCTAGTTGACGAATACAGCTTGCAGGTAGACATTACGTTAGTCTCGTCGATGCAGAATTTGGCTGATAGATTGACTCGAGTACCAAAGAGGTGGATCGATGCAATGAGGCAGGGATCCGATCTTCAACAACAAACATGCGCGACTGTAACGGATCAATTAACACCTGACCAGATCCGTATGATACACCAGCAGATTGGACATCCTGGAATTCAGAGGACTGCATATTTTGTCCGAAGAGTATGCCCTGCAACTACAAAAGCATCAGTGAAAGCAGCCATACGTTCGTGTGAAGAGTGTCAGAGAATTGATCCGGCACCATCCCAATGGCAAAAAGGGAAGCTCGAGGTGGAGGGCAACTGGCAGCGAGTAGGGATGGACATAACACATTATGGGGGCAAACATTTTTTGACCATGACGGATTGTGGCCCGACGCGTTTCACAATATGGCGCCTGTTGACACGACAGGATGCAGCCAGCATTATACAACAGTTGAGAGCCGTCTTTTTTGAACGTGGTGCCCCGATTGAAATTCTGACTGATAATGCCGCCACATTTCGATGTCAAGAATTTCAGAAATTCGTGCACGAATGGGGGATTAAAATGCATTATCGGTGTGCATATTATCCCGAGGGTAATGGTATAGCAGAAAGGTGTCACCGCACCATCAAAAGAATTGCAGCCAGGACGCAGTGCTCTATTCCAGAAGCTGTGTACTGGTATAATATAACACCCAAGGACAATGCAACACCAGCAACTGCACCAGCCAATGGGATTTACCAATATGAACAGCGTGTGAAAGGAGTTGATGCCATACCATCAGTGGTGAGTGTTGTCAATACACCATATCAGGTGGGAGACCTTGTTTGGATAAAACCCCCAAATGCTGGGTGCACTACGAAATTTTTCTGGGGAAAAATAGATGAAATCATAAGTCCTCAGACCATGTTGATTGGTGGCATACCACGTCACGTAAAAGATATCCGCCCTTGTTATACCTCTTCTGATTCTGAGGACGATGAGGAGGATCACACACCGTTCAGAGATGATCCTGATCACTTACTGCCCCTTCAGGTGAGCATAGAAACACCACCAACAGAACCAGATGAGGGAATGATGGGACATACTGATGACAATAGTGAGGAGAGCGATGGACACAAGGAAGTAATGCCTCATCGAAATACTCGACAGAGACGAATACTGCCCACCCCCCGTGATTGCGAAACCCAGCGAGAAGGGATGATGGAGCATACCGAGGAGATGACGCCTCCGATTCTTCGGAGAAGTACCCGACAAAGACGGATACTGCCCCCCTGCCCTGATTGTGAGACACCGCCTATGGAACCACGAGACGGGATAATGGAACAGACTGGTAGTAATGATGGTGGTAATGAAGAAAACAGCAATGAGGAAGTGCTTCTTCGAAGGAGTACCCGCCAACGACGATTGCCCGCATGTCCTGTTTGTGATCATGAGATCAGGGGGGAGTGTGGAGAAATGCGTGACTTACCTGGATAGACCACGTGCGGGTCGGTCACCAAAAATAAATAAAAAGAAAGAAAAGAAATGGTCAAGACTCTTATTTATAGAGTAGTGATCACGTGAGTTAGAAGAATATGCAAATAGAGGTGAACGATTTTGCGATATAAAAAGCCTGTGTTGTTAAGAGGAGGGGCAGACTGTTGGCAGAAGTCAGTGCTGTCAGACGTGCTTTAGAGTTTTGTTATTATATGCTGTGTTCGATTGTTGGGAGAGAGAAAAGAGAAGAGGAGGAACCAAGAAGACATTCTGCAGATACTTGACTTTGTGTTGGTTTTAGACCTAAGCATCAATGACGCTGAAGTCATAATTTTATAAAACACCAGGCTGTAAAAAAATTTAAAAACTGTTAAAACACTATCGTTCTGCTTTTTCTCTTGGAGATAAATAAAGATACGCCCACATCGAGATTACCCGCATGCAAAACAAATGCTTCAAAAAATAAAATAACACGCACCAACTATTTACACTATTTTCTTTAAATAACAAGAACCGTTTTGTTTTTTGTTTTTTGTTTTTTTCTGCCAAACGGTTAAGAAATTTCGCGTGAACAAAGTTAAACATTAGGAAAATAAATGAACGCAATAAAAGAAGGTTTTCTTCATATTGTATGTTCCATTTCATTTCAATTCTTGGCCTTCTCGAAATATCAAAATAAAAAATAATTTCATACTTCATACACCATTAATTACCCTGAAAATAAAAGGACAGAAGCATAGGTGGAACAATAAAATAATCATACAAATATTTCTATTATATATCATTTGTATAAATTTAAATATCTATTATATAAAAGGAACTTGGTGTTTCTGTATGTGTGAGTTCGTTTCCTATGGATTACGAAACAGTTCGGCCGATTTTTGTGAAATTCTAGGCAAATGACTTTACATCTAGACTTTATGTATTTGTCAATGTTCTTAAATAGGTTTTGTATCGTAATGTCTTTGATAAGTATCGATAATCGATAAAAAAAAATCCGATGAAAGAAGGAACAGGCGATTGTACATCACAAGTGCACTTGAGAAGTTTTATTAACCACACAAGCAGAAAGGCCCGACATATAAAATTAACAGTAGGTTCTTTGATATATTTACCAAAGACGTTCCGATTCAAAACCTATTTGAGAACACTGTCAGATACATTAAGTACATCTGTGTGAATTTCATAAACATTGGCGCAACGGTTTTGGAGTCCATAAAGAACGAAGTCACACGTGCACAGACATGTTCCTTTTAAATAACAGATAGATAGATAGATAGATAGATAGATAGATAGATAGATAGATAGATAGATAGATAGATAGATAATTGCGCGAGTGCACGCATGTCTATACTGATGATCGTGCGTTTTCAAATTTGATATTCTAATTGCTTTCCAAATAAAGAAGATAACTTTATTAATTCATAATGATCAGATGAAGAAATAGAAGAAAACAGAAAAAAGAAAGGAAGAGGAATAAAACGAAGAAGAAGAAGAAGAAGGAGAAGAAGAAGAAGAAAAAGAAGAAAAAGAAGAAAAAGAAGAAGAAGAATATTAATGCGGGAGTGCCTCAGGGGTCGATTCTTGGACCATTATTATTCCTGCTATTTATAAACGAACTCCCTGATAATATTATGTCCGAGATGGGTATATTTGCTGATGATACAACGCTCTATAATATGCATGAGGGAAGAACAGATGTACATAAATCTAAGACAATGGCAGAATTATTAGAAAATGACCTCCAGACTTTAGTGGAATGGGGCCGCAAATGGATGGTAACATTTAATGCTAGTAAAACTAAGCGGTTCTCCTTTAACAATTACAAGACGCCTCTCCCGCCCGCTATATCCATGACCAATAGCACCCTACCTGAGAATTCTTCCTTCAAACTCCTCGGCCTAACATTTGTGGGCAATATGAACTGGAACAATACATAGAGGGCATTGCAAAGGCTGCTGCAAATAAGGTAATTCCCTCTATCGAGCTAGAAGACTACTCACGCCTGAAAGTATCCTGTACCTCTACAAGGCCACCATTTGCCCATGCATGGAGTATTGTTGCCACATCTGGGCTGCTGCATCTGCTATAAGTCTCTCCCTCTTAGATAAAGTCCGAAAAAGAGTTGTGAATCTAATCGGTCCCACTTTATCAACTAAGCCTCGACCCCTGTTTCATCGTCGCAATGTTGCATCACTGTGCCGGTTTTACAAATATTTTAATGGGATATGTTCTGATGAACTTGTTCCACTTGTACCCCCTCGATATACACATCCTCGATAAACCCACTTAGCAATAAGATCTCACCACTTTACTGTTGTCCCTAAATGCCAGAAAGCTTTCTATTCTAATAGTTTCATCCCTCGAACAGCTAGACTTTGGAATTCCCTTCCTGCTGCTTGCTTCCCTGGCTGTACTGATATGCAGAAGTTTAAATGTAACATAAACAACTATCTTGTTAATCTTTCCTAGACATGGACACAAATAGAAGCCCCTTGCATCCAAGTGGCGATATGCTTCGTTAGGGGCGAACATGAGTAAAATAAAAGGAAGAAGAAGAAGAAGAAGAAGAAGAAGAAGAAGAAGAAGAAGAAATCTATTTGCCCGATTAACGTCAGCTTCACAGCGTGTCTTGGCGCCTTCTCATCGCTCGAGCCATTGTGTAGATATCTGTTAGCGCATTCCGAGGACGAACGCAACGGAGCTGTGTTTATTGGGTGTGGTCGTAAAGGGGTTTTGTTAACATCTGACACGCTAGCCAGACATGCCCCGTGCCGTTTTACGTCCGGTGTGGATGTGCGCGATATGCACTCAGGCGACCGTGATACCAGGGAAACGTTTCGCCTAAACAGTCGCGTGGCCCCGTGCCCGTCTTTTTCCTCGCCAGATGGCAGTGCGATATCTGCGTGAACAAATTATCGGTCATGTGTGTGCATGGAAAATAATTAAAGATCAATGGAATAATAATGATTGTAATTGGATGTACTTTCTATTTTTTTAAATTATTTTATTAGGATTTTACTATTTGTTCTCCTGTCCCGACATATACCGGTCGGTAGAACTGCTGCTGCTGCTGCTGCTGCTGCTGATGATGATGATGATGATGATGATGATGATGATGATTGTTGTTGTTCTTCTTGTTGAGCATCATTCATGACGGTTTTGTTTTTGCTGTTTTTTTTTTTGTTGTTTTGTTTTTTTCGTTTCCCCGATATCTTTCTATTAAGAATTTCTTTCTACCCTTTCTGTTGAGATTAGACTCTCCAAACAAACACACATATCTAACTTTATATAAATTCACACTAAGCCTTTATGCGGACTGAACGAGGAACTATACGTCTTCCTGTGCCCGTAGCGTCATATGATTTTTTTTTTATAATATTCAATGATTGTGCTGGTGAGCTTATGATATATTCGGCCTTGTTTAGCTGGGTGAGGGTTTAAGTAAAGTGAGATTAAAGATCATTCATCTCCCTTCTCCAATAATGGGAAGATGCGACACAAGGGTTGGAAAGTGAGATTGAAGAGGAGCACTCTTACCTAAAAAAATGACTAGGCAGTTCCGTCGACATTTCCCGGTAAGGGAGCCTCAATGAGCTAACCACTTCTCGAGGGAAGAAGGCAAATATTGTGAGCCTCCCAGAACTACAGAAGACCAGCAAGAATACCGTATTCAACAGGCAAAAATGGCATTTCATTAATGATCTAGACTCTATTGTTGTTGTTGTTTTGTGGTGGTTGTGGTGGTTGTGGTAGTTGTGTTAGTAGTAGTGGTTGTGGTGGTTTTGGTGCATTATTTATGATAACTTTGTTGGTTTTCATGCCCTCATATCATTCTATTAAGAATTCTTTCTATAAGGATATCGGGTACTTCCGGGAGGACCCACATGGAGGTTGGCAATGTCCTTAACTGAAAACGTTTCTGTGGAACGAACTGGATTCGAATTTGGCACACACAGTTTGTGAGTCTATATCGTTAACCACTGAGTAACCGCCACCTCACTGCCGCTGCTGAGTCTAACATCTGCCAACGAGTGTTTAGGCTCAACTGGGAGTCTATGTTATTATTTGAGGAGTTAGTTTATCGTTAATCACCTGAGACTCTCCTAGTGTGAAATGCCGACAGGACTGGCCAGACATTTTTGACATCATCACACTTTCCGAGTCCTGTGCACCTCTTTCCGTCAAATGAGAGATAAATAATGCCCAAACCCGTCAGTCAGTTGTAGATACGACGTTGTGTTATTTCGTAATGTTTCTCTAAAGTCTAATGTTTTAGTATTAGTTATTAGGTTGGTGCAAAAATAATGTCGATTTTTTACTTGCAGTTAAACATCAAAAATAAAACATTTTTTGCGCCAACACCTTTTTACTTTATATCTAACAAAATTAGTTCCAGCTGGGTTTTTTTTGTTTTGTTTTGTTTTTGGGTTTTGGTTTTTTTTGTTTTGTTTTGTTTTTGGGGTTTTGGGTTGTTTTTTGTTTTGTTTTGTTTTGGGGGTTTGGGGATTTTTTGTTTTGTTTTGTTTTTGGGGTTTAGGTTTTTTTTGTTTTGTTTTTCGGGTTTAGGGTTTTTTTGCTTTGTTTTGATTTTGGAGGTTTGGGTTTTTTTATTATTTTGTTTGTGGGGTTTGGGTTGTTTTTTGTTTTGTTTTGTTTTGTTTTTGGGGTTTGGGGTTTTTTTTGTTTTGTTTTGTTTTTGGGGTTTGGTTTTTTTGTTGTTTTGTTTTGTTTTGGGGGTTTGGGGATTTTTTGTTTTGTTTTGTTTTGTTTTGGGGGTTTTGGGCGGGTTTCTCTAATAATATTTTAGAATTATTTTTGTAATAATTAAACTATACCTTTTGTTTTTGTTTTTATTTTTTTAATTATATTGTATGTTATCAGTTTGAAGTTAGTTAAGTAAATCGTCTGTTTTCTTAAATATCCAATATTTCGATTATTCGAGTGGGGGTGCAGAGGTGTTGTTACTGCTTATTGACTTATTAATTTAAAACAATAGTTATAAAATTTCTGGTTGTTTTTTTTTTATTATTTTTCTTTGGCAAAACACTACTCATGTTTTAGTTAGGACTTACTATTTGGTGACCCTTCTAAACTCTCAATGTGTCAACTATTTCCATTTCCTATCATTAGAGGGTGGACTTCCTTGAACTGCGTAGGACCATCAGCATACCTCAGCCAACAGGTAAGCAATGATTTTGAATAGAGATATAGCGTTTGGCTTTGCCAAGAACCACGCCAGCAATTATTATTAATTGGACATAAAGTTATCTTTTAGCGAAGGAATAAAATTAACTATATATATATATATGAGCTCTCGCCACAACAACTAAGTTGCTCAGAAATCCACACAGATGATTTGTTTTCTAGTATAAAGTAGACCGCAGGTTTTTACATCAGAGTTTCCGTCTCCTAGATGCATGTCTTAACGAAGGCTGGAAGAGATGCACTTCCAGTTAATTAGTATACCACCAGTCATCAACTTTCTAGAAGTGTAAGCCATGTTTAGTTTCAGAACAGTTTCCGATGGTTCGTTGTTCCACACAAGTCTTGAGAGCTGACTGGTTTGCAGTAGACAGTTTCACAGAGCAAAAAATTCTTACCGTGTCGAGACGGAAAAAAAGCATGCGAAATTGCTACAGAAAAGGTTTAATATTTATGGAGCAAATCTGGTTTCTGATTGGTTGGTTGCAGAACGTGAATTAATTCGATTCGTCAGTTCCTAGCAGCATCGTCTATAAATAGAATCGCCCGACTGTGTGGCATCATACCCCATTAAAACACTCTTTTGATGGGATGTCTCCTAGCGGCTCCGGCTGCAGGGAGACAGGGTAGTACCAGTCAAGGATTCGTCACTTGACACTCAGCACAACAGGTGAGGGGCCGGGAACCGGCCCAGCACCTGTTGGACTGAGGTACACCGCCTGGGTAATACCTAGGAGGTCCACCCTCCCAGGCCTTGCCACCGGGCTTTCCGGTGGGGCAAGTTTATTGCTTGCTGCCTGAGGCGCCCCGACCGGGGAATGCCGACGGGGTTACTCAGGCAATTTTTAAAATTGCAGGAGTGCCCCTCCTTTAGGGGAGCCTGCGGGGTTCCCACTTTCCGGCCTTGTGCCACATTTTTCTGAGGTGGGCAGCAAATAAATATCTACCCCATTAAAACACTGTTTTGATGGGATGTCTCCTAGCGGCTTCGGCTGCTTGGAGACAGGGTAGTACATGTCAAGGATTCGTCACTTGACACTCAGCCCAACAGGTGAGGGGCCGGGAACCGGCCCAGCACCTGTTGGACTGAGGTACACCGCCTGGGTAATACCTAGGAGGTCCACCCTCCCAGGCCTTGCCACCAGGCTTTCCGGTGGGGCAAGTTTATTGCTTGCTGCCTGAGGCGCCCCGACCGGGGAATGCCGACGGGGTTACTCGGGCAATTTTTAGAATTGCAGGAGTGCCCCTCCTTTAGGGGAGCCTGCGGGTATCCCACTTTCCAGGCCTTGTGCCAAATAATGCTGATGTGGGCAGCATTTAAATAAATACCCCATTATAAACCTCTTATGATGGGATGTCTCCTAGCGGCTTCGGCTGCATGGAGACAGGGTAGTACCAGTCAAGGATTCGTCACTTGACACTCAGCCCAACAGGTGAGGGGCCGGGAACCGGCCCAGCACCTGTTGGACTGAGGTACACCGCCTGGGTAATACCTAGGAGGTCCACCCTCCCAGGCCTTGCCACCGGGCTTTCCGGTGGGGCAAGTTTATTGCTTGCTGCCTGAGGCGCCCCGACCGGGGAATGCCGACGGGGTTACTCGGGCAATTTTTAGAATTGCAGGAGTGCCCCTCCTTTAGGGGAGCCTGCGGGGTTCCCACTTTCCGGCCTTGTGCCACATTTTTCTGAGGTGGGCAGCAAATAAATATCTACCCCATTAAAACACTGTTTTGATGGGATGTCTCCTAGCGGCTTCGGCTGCTTGGAGACAGGGTAGTACATGTCAAGGATTCGTCACTTGACACTCAGCACAACAGGTGAGGGGCCGGGAACCGGCCCAGCACCTGTTGGACTGAGGTACACCGCCTGGGTAATACCTAGGAGGTCCACCCTCCCAGGCCTTGCCACCGGGCTTTCCGGTGGGGCAAGTTTATTGCTTGCTGCCTGAGGCTCCCCGACCGGGGAATGCCGACGGGGTTACTCGGGCAATTTTTAGAATTGCAGGAGTGCCCCTCCTTTAGGGGAGCCTGCGGGTATCCCACTTTCCAGGTCTTGTGCCAAATAATGCTGATGTGGGCAGCATTTAAATAAATACCCCATTATATTTCGATATGATGGGATGTGTCTCCTAGCGGCTTCGGCTGCAGGGAGACAGAGTAGTAGTACTCGTCAACAATCCGTTCTTGACACTCAGCTCGACAGGTGGGCCCCTGGAACCGGCCTAGCACCTGTCCGACTGAGGTACGCCGCCTGGGTAATACCTAGGAGGTCCACCCTCCCAGGCCTTGCCACTGGGCTTTCCGGTGGAGTAAGTTAATTGCTTACTGCCTGAGGCGCTCCGACCGGGGAATGCCGACGGGGTTACTCAGGCAATTTTTACAATTGCAGGAGTGCCCCTCCTTTAGTGGAGCCTTCTAGATCCCCACTTTCCGGCCTTGTGTCACATTTTGCTGAGGTGGGCAGCAAATAAATAACTACCCCATTATATTTCCAAAATATTGTAACAAACTTGGAAATTTCTACGACTCGGTGCGATACATACAACACCTAGCCTTCCCAAATAGTCACCCATCTGGTACTGGCCAGGCTTAACGTTGCTCAACTTTGGTGATCTGGTATATATATATATATATATATATATATATATATATATATATATATATATATATATAGTAATTTATAAAATATATATGGCGATTAAGCTACACTGAATATTCTGCGTTTCATCCACTATAGGATTCGTCAGGATTATGCGCGAATTCTGTGGTTGCTTCTTGTTTTTATATATGTTGAGAATTTCTAGTTAGCGCCCCTTCCTATCAGCCAATGGGCATGCATTTTATCGAACAAAGGATCTGTTTTAGAACTTGGTTAGTGGTTTAAGGTAGATCTTTTCCTTCCTTTTTATATATATATATATATATATATATATATATAAATATACCTATGTGTACACACATACATGCACATATATATACATATATATATATATACATATATGTGTGATCGTTTATGTATATTCATGTTTGTTTACTTTATTTATTTGTTTGTTTTCTATTGTTATTGTTAGTTTTAAAGCTATTTTGTATTGCTATCCTTGGGTAAGTTTTATTTTGTGAACACAGTTGTTTGCTATTTCTCGTCTACAGTTTAATAGATTTTGAGGTTCTTTAAAGTACAGGATAGCAAATTTTTCATGGAGGCATAATTTACATGGGTCGTCTAAATGTCTGCACGTGGTACCTTGTCTCATTATTTTCCATTCGACTACCGGCGAATGTCCGCTTTCTTTGAGTTCCCAGTATTTATTCGCTAGTGTTGTTTTTATACGGTGTTTTTTATTTTTAAATGTACTTTTGTGGTTATAGTATCGGGTTTTGAAATCTAAGGAAGTCATGCCTGTGTAATATTTCTTGTTATTCGGGTTTTCTTTCGCAAATATTGTTGCTTGATAAACTACACTTTTTGTTAGACATTTATTTTGGACTGGGCAAAGTGTGCGGTGTCTACAATTGTAGACACCGCACACTTTGCCCAGTCCAAAATAAATGTAGTTTAGTTTATCAAGCAACAATATTGGCTGACAGGAAGGGGCGCGGTGAATACTAGAAAACTGATTGGCTTACTAGAAATCCTCAACATATATAAAAACAAGAAGCAACCACAGAATTCGCGCATAAGCCTGACGAATCCTATAGTGGATGAAACGCAGAATATTCAGTGTAGCTTAATCGCCATATATATTTTATAAATTACTAACTAGCTCTACATACGTATTGAGCACGTTTGAAGTAAATACTTAAAGTTTACGCATAAATCTATACTTTCGTATATTAAATTTATGTGAGTAAATGAAGTAGTTATATATTTTTATATATAATCGTTTTATTCGTTTTATTTTTTATTACCGTATTTTTCTGTTAAGTTACATTTTTGTTTCAGCTACCCAACCGTTTTTTTTGGCCGTCTGTAGCTTCCTCAGACTTTTACAAAAATGTTCGTTATGATGGAATGAAAGGGTGAATGATGTCAGGAGAGGGGTGCGATATATATAGGGTAGAGAGAGGAGGGAGAGAGAAAGAAAGAGAGAAAGAACATGCATTGTAAATAAACAGAAACTAAATGAAATATTGAGAGTATAGAAGGGTCACCAGTTAAAAAGTGCTACTTAAAATTTAAACAGTTTTGTAAAAAATAAAATTTGAGAGAACGAATTTTATAATAAAATTCTTTTATATCAATAAGTTTATAAGTATATAAAATTATGTCACAATCAGTAATAGTTATTAGTTCCAATACTTGTGTGAGTTGAGTTGTTAGCCACAAATCAAAATATTTATAGTGTGAAAAATATGCGTATTTAAATAATATACGAGTGTGATTATTTACTAGCATGGCATTGTGAGTGTGCGTTGGTTTACTTTGTTTTTGTTAGTGCGTGTGTGGATGTGTGTTTCTGTTCTGTTTCTGTTTGCCTTACTGGTTCTAGTGTGCAGAAATGTGTAGAAATGTGTGCGTAAGAAAGTTGGTATGTCAGTTATTGTTCGTTGGGTATTGTTGAGCAACGTTCCTGAGTTATTCCGTGAAATCTCTGCCTCTAGCTTTTAGATTTTGCTTTATAGGAGTGTCTTAAACTTTGTTACTTTGGAATTCAAAATGATTTTCATTAGTTGAAGGTACTTTGAGTTTATATGTTCCTTTGAAAACTTACTTGCTTTAGGAAGTGACAAGGAGAGTGAATCGAAACGAAAAATCATTTTTTCTTTTTTTTAGCGTTCGAAAGAATCATTTAGCGATTTAGTCACCCGCCAGTAACGGAGGTTAGAGATTGTGAAAACGTCGTATAAATATTTATGTATTTTTATATCTCTGACTTCTGTCTTAGTTTTATCATAATTATTATTTGCTTGCAATCTCGGATAAGAAACAGTATGGTGGTGCGTGTTTGTGTGTGTGTATGTTTGTGTATGTTTGTGTTTGTTTGTGTGTGCGTTTGTGTGTGGGTGTGTGCGTTTGTGTGTATGTGTGTGTATGTATGTGTGCGTTTGTGTGTGTGTGTTTGTGTGTATGTGCGTTTGTGTGTGTGCATTTTCTGTGTGTGCGTTTGTGTGTGTTTGCTTGTGTGCGTTTGTGTATGTGTGTGTGTTTCTATGGGTGTGCGTTGGTGTGTGTGCGTTCGTGTGTGTGTGTGTGTGCGTTTGTGTGCGTGCGTTGGTGTGTGCGTTTGTGGGTTTGTTTGTGTGCGCGCGTGCGTTTGTGTGTGTGTGCGTTTGTGTTTGCGTGTGCGTTTGTGTTTGCGTGTGTACGTTTATGTGTGTGCGTTTGTGTGTGTGCGTTTGTGTGTGCGTATGCGTTTGTGTGTGCGTTTGTGTGTGTGCATTGGTGTGTGTGCGTTTATGTGTGCGTTTGTGCGTGTGCGCGTGCGTTTGTGTGTGTGTGTGTGTGTGTGTGTGAAACATGAATTCCTTCATGCATTTACTAGTCTTTCGCATTATCGTTCCGTTGTTTGTCTTTGACGCTTGTTGGATTTTATTTTTTTAAATTGTTTTTGTCAAAGTTTTAGCGTTCATTTGGAGATTCATTGAAATATCAGGTTTTGTGAGTTTTGCTTAATGAAGCCTGATTTTTTGCCTGGTAGAAGAATTTCAATTTTTCTTTTCTTTTTTTTAGCTACGTAAGAAACTTTGGGTTGAAGTCGATATAATTATGAAATATTTTATCGTTTCATGTGGATATAAAAATAAAAACTTAAACGGGTTGAAATATCCCTGAGCGATAAATGGGCGATATAATAATGTTGAAATGTCTTCGTTATTTCTGTCTTTTTTTTCTTTGTTTTTTTTATTTATTTTGCCTTCATGCTGTGATTTCTATTTCATTACCATTTTGTTTTGTATGCCTCGGCTGAATAAAGATTAGTTTGCAGTTTTTTTTTTTACTGAAACATTCCTTTTAAAATTGTTTTATTTATCTATAGTTCATATATGTTTTTTTTACTAAAAAGATTTTTGTTGCTTCGTATAATTATACAAATTTTCTTTTGTTTTGTGAAGAGTAGCGTTTTGGTTGTCTTTTTGTTTTGTTTGTTTTGCGTTTTCTTGGCACAAGCCTCGATATGTGTATGTATATAAGTCTGTGTTTGCACTTTTGCACAAGCGGCTTGGTCGATATATATGAAATTTTTTTTTGTTTTGTTTTGTTTTTACTGATTAGTAACCTATATTTCAATACATGCCTCCATGAGGTGACATTCGATGATAATTGTAATAGTAGTGAGCATAGTCCGCTTATATCTCTCTTCGTAATAGTACTCATTGTGTGATAACGACAATAATTATCCTTTTGGGTTTTTATATTTTGCTTAGTTGTATTTTTCTTAAAGAATTACATGTTATAACTCTATAGAATGGGGAGAAGTCCCTGTAAAAACACACAATCTGTCGCGCAACTAGAACCATGTCTCATTATATACAGAAATTTCTGAAAATCGACTTCATGTTTACTAGGAAACTCCCATTCAATAATTTATATGTTACGTAACTTACTTATCTTATCTATATAAATAAGACGGTAGATGTATGTGGGTACGCGTCTGTGTGTAAATATTTAACTGATGAACTCTCAAGCTACTGATTATATAATACTGAAATTAACAGGAAATAGTAATCATACAACAAAGATGGTTTATAATCCAAAATGTTTATTTAAACTTGCCGACATGTTTCTATTACTTTTGCGCGTGCGCAAGTTCAATTATAGTTTCAAGTATTTTAATTTTAAATCTGTCTTATCTATCTGTCGATAGCTCAAACGGTAGAAAACGCGACTCGGGCGCTAAATATTTTGGTTTCGATTTTAGTTGATGACACACATCTTTTGAAATCACTACTATATATATATTAGGTACAATATAATAATCAATGGAGAATGCGCTTTATAATAATAAATACGAGATCTGCATGAATTGAAGTATACTTAAGCGTATTTTATGACCTGAGAAGGCCGAGCGCTAGTGTTCAATATTTTGGCAGTATGTACGTCGTCGTTAATATTTCAAATAGCTTTTTCGTTGAAATAGTTCACTTAATTTTGAAAATAGAAATCGTACATTCGCCCAATGACCTCTTGAAGTAACGGGCTGTCCGAAGTCGGTTTGTCAAGCTTTAGCTTGAAATTGAACTTTCGTTTGTTCGTCACAATTAAATGTACAATATGTTTAAGAAGTTATGTGTGCCATTTTTTTCGGACGGTCACGCTTCGCTTTGACATAACACGTTCGTCTTTATCTACTATGCGTATAAAAACCCTACAGCTATGAACAATGAAGCTGTTTATTCTGATATCGTGATATGGAACCAGAAGAAAGAAGCAACCCTAATAGAAGTCAGGATTTATAATGATGCTGACTTAAACAGAACTGAGAGGGAGAAGTGACTGAATACAAGATGGAAAGAAATTGGAATCTTGGGAAGAGTTCTATCTTTCCAATAGATGTAGGAGCAACTGACTCATGGAAAAGGATTTCCAAAATTACCTGGCGAATATACCTGGTGAACTAAGTGTAAAAGCGATACAAACAATTGCGCTTCAAGAGACGGTTAGAATCTTTAAAAGGTCTCTCGATTAGAATATATGAGATAGCCGGTGAATATCTGGCATCGGACAGGATGCCCCATCCAAGCAAAACCAAAATGAAAAGAAAATTGAAAAAAAAAAAATGATTCCTCTTAAGTATACTTATTGCTTCGTTTTTGTTTGATCCTGGATATGACCTTAAACTATATCCGATGGTGAGGCCCCAGCTTGTGGACTTTGAGGAGTGTGGAGCCACCCTTTAATTGCCATTGCTCCCAGGTCCATTCTGACCCGAAGTGTTAGTACCTGTTAGGGTCCCAACTATGGGTTAAGTAGTAACAAATTTGAAAAAATATATTCTATTAAAATATTTTCTTTCAAAATAATTGGATTCCGCATTAAATAACTTGAAAAGGGTTGATGTGCCGTAAAACAAAAGCTACCAACCAACCAAAAAATCATTTTTGTTTGGTGTTTTCAGAAATTCAAGATTTCAGAAAACTTTCTCGAAGATTCACCAAACCATTCCCAGCACTAAAAAATATATAAATTTGTTTCAAAAGTTTGCGAAAGGATGGAGCAAAATAAATATTAATATTAGATGCAAAAATATCTATACAGGTGAAGGTGTTTGTCAAATTTAGTTGGGAACTTTGACATTAATATCAAGACTCCGGAGGAACAGATGTAGAAGACCGCAGAGCATACAAATTATCGCCGATTACCGTCGTTAAAACATAACATGATTTTCACACGTAGCTTGGAGTAAGGGTTACGGTTGGGTTAGAATCGTGCACGGGGTTGTACGAGGAATACTAAAACTCAAAAAACTTATGCTCCCAGCGCTGAACCCCATATTCGTATTTTTTTATGAAATAACTAGAAAAATATCCGTCCTGAGACGGAAAAAGTAAGTCTGACAACAAAACAGTTTTGCAAAACTTTTATGTTACTTTACGAAGAGTAAAATCAATTTTGATTTCATTTTCTCTTTGGCCATAACCAATTAAATGATTCTGAGTTTTTGAAATGTTATGATCTTGGAGGGTCAATGATAAATACGCAGTGCATATGAGTCGATAATAAATATGCAATGCATATACATGCATTTACGAGAGGTATTGAAACAGTATGTACAAAAAGTCTGCGTTCGATACTGTGGCTATGGCTGCCACCAATGTTTACCACGAGATATAGTATCTGAATAAGGTTATCTATTCCCGAAATAAGCTAGGGAAACATTACACTATAACAGTCTAAAATATAAACGTTCAGACTAAGGGGTCTTCAGAAGAAATATTGTTGAATAAGTTGTTAATGATTATCGATGGAATTCCATGCAAATCTGATATCTTTGTTTGTAGCTTCTGTTAATATAATACGTTTTGATCCTTCCGTTCAGTCGCGTAAGACAATGGATAGTTGCGCATGTCATTGTGAGGCAAGAGTTACGCAATCACAACCACGCTTCTCCCAAACCGGCACTGCTTGAGTCCAGTGGCAAAAAGTCCAGGACAACTG
The DNA here is from genome assembly GCF_053919585.1 of Euprymna scolopes. Classification (NCBI taxonomy): domain Eukaryota; kingdom Metazoa; phylum Mollusca; class Cephalopoda; order Sepiida; family Sepiolidae; genus Euprymna; species Euprymna scolopes. The sequence continues at coordinate 83,155,559 of NC_136518.1, forward strand.
GAGACAATGCCGAGATAAACGGAGAACATATACAACACCTGGCATTTCCAAACGGTCACTCCAATCTCTGGTCCCCCCTCGCCAATCTTTCACGAAAAACACCCGTCTAGCCGAATCCACTGTGAAAAATTTTCCCCACTCTTTATCTGTGCCTAAATCAAAACGTGGATTCCATGAACAAAGCTTCTTTCTTAGAACTGCACGCCTGTGGAATTCTGTTCCGTCTGCCTGCTTCCCACCTGACTACAACTTGGATGTGTTCAAGTCCAACGTTAACAAATTCCTAATGAACCGCCCCCTTAAGTAAACACTTCATCAAATCTCCACACTAACGTAATGTACGTACTTTCAATAACCCTTATCCCTGAGTGGCTTCCGGGCCTTGATAAGTGGTGACCACTGTATAAAAAAAAAGTGCTGACCATGCTCAACGCTGCTTAACTTCGGTCATCTAACAAGAACAGTTGTGTCAACGGTATTATAATGCTAATGTAATATTTATTAAAAACCGTTCGAAATGTTCCAGAGAAAATGATAATTGAAGAATATTTATTGTTTTGGGAGCAATATTATGGTTAAAACTTCACTAAAAACGAGGTATCTGACTTTTACGTAGGATATTCCTCCTCATTTTACAGCTTTTGTATAAAAGAAATATAACTTTACATAATCACTCTTTAACCTAATCCATAATGATCGGTTAATTAGTTCATAACTGAATCGTGTACATAAAAGAAACCTATGAACATATATGCATACCTAACTTTATATAAACAAATATTATCTGGAAGAATATATCGTCTTTATATAAACAAATATTATCTGGAAGAATATATCGTCGACCATAACTTAAAAAAATGTTTAATTTTTAGACTACAACAATACTTTCCCGCAGGTTTATTATACATCTCTCTGACACTAGCGCAATTTGCCAATTCATCAATAAATACGCCTTCAAGCTTCTGAATATAGACATGTTTTATTTAATAAAACACAAATATAATACAGCATGGTGCCAACATAAAAGATTCAAAATACTTAAAGATAACTACATTAATAATATTAATTAACCACATTAATAATATTAGTTTGGGAATAAACACAGGATTTGTTTGTGTGTTTGTTTGTTTGTTTGTTTGTTTGTTTTGCTTTATCCATGTTTTTATTTATTTATTCATTTTAATCAATTTTAATACAGAATGAAACGATAAAATTGTCGCCATAAGAAAGACGGCATGATTCTATTTCTGTTTGACAGAAAACTGGTTTTCTTTTTTTTTTCTTTTTTTTCTTTTTTCTTTTTTTTTTTTTTTTTTTTTGTTGCAGGCCATCTACTAGTTGGCCAGTTGTGTACAAATCCCAAGAGTGATAGGAACCTTTTTATCATGTCTGAAAGTGACACAATGTTCAATGAGCGAGATCGGAGATGCGCCGCTGTACAACTCATGCTCTCTACCGATCCAAGTTATGACAACAGGACCATTTCCAGCACCCTCAAAATACATCGTTGGAGTGCCACGAATAACAGGAACGTACCCAGCGTGATGAAAACAAAGTTTCCAGCCACGGTTATGGTTATTGGTGTGGTTTTAAGTGAGGGTCACATCCTGTCACTTCACATCTTCGACGTCGGCAAAGTGTACCCGTGTGTGCTGAAGAGTGTGATCCCTTGGTGCAATCAGATGGCCGCTGACAGACCCTGGGTGTGACAGTAGGACTCGGTGCCGGCCCACGTCCAAAGAGACCCACGTTTGGCTTCAGAAGGAGTGCAACCACGTTGTACCCTTCTCTAACTGGCACTCCCTCTTCCCCCGACCTAAACACGCTAGACTACTTCGTTTACTCATTCGTCAAGAACATCACCAACATGACTTCCACAACACCAAAGCCAGCCTGATCGTCGCTATCCACCGAGTATTCGCCGAGCTTCCGCAGGTGCTTGTGGAAAAGCATGCTCCCAGTTTCGGACCCGTATTGAGGCGGTGATTGTGGCTGAAGGAGGCTACATTGAATAGATGTCAGCTCTATTACATAATCAAGTTACTTGAATTGATTTTTTTTTTCAATGAACGTTTTAAAATAAAGCTGTAGTGTTGTTTTCTTTAGGGCGACAACTGTAACGTTCCACCTGTATATGTTTACTTCAGGTCTTTTTTATAGATACGTTTCAGATATTTATGTTGACGAATCATTGTTCTTGGACATTTAACATATGCTTGAATACCTTGTGTCTAGATCAGTGATTCTCAACTTTTTTCACATGACAGCACACTATTGAGTTTATTTCAATTTTCACGGCACACCTATCATAAAAAAATAGTATGTTTTTTTTTACTCATAAAACCTTTTTTTAATAAAATAAATAACAAAGATTATATAAGATAAAAACAACAAAGAATATTATATAATGAGAATTTTTATTCACATAAATCAACACATCCTGTATTCAATATCTGGTATAAAATAATAATCTCGAATGTTAGTGGAACAGTTGTGCCTGGTGTTTTTTAACTACTGCTGCAATACGGTGGGCAAATGTAGGAAAGACACTTTTTTTCCAATATTTTAAAGTCTTTCACGTTTTTATTTTAATGTTGTTTAGGTAAGACATTCCTAGTTCACATAGGGACAAAGATAAGAATTGCGGTAAAATGTTGATGGCTTTTTCACTTAGAGTAGGAATAACATAAACACATTCCTGATAAACCTCCCCTTTAAGTAAGACATTTTATCAAATCTCCATTACTAACGATTATTATGATATTATCCCATTGATTACTGTACACGCAATAACCCTTATCTCCGAGTGGCTTCCAGGCCTTGATAAGTGGTGACTTCCATGTAAAAACAATTTTTTTTAATTGAATGATGTCATCATGATTAAGAAATTAAATATTTTTATGAAACGACTGTAAAATTTTCCTTTTTTACTGATAAATAAAAAAAATGTCAACACTATTGTCTATCTATAAATGTACAATTCATGTTCTCTACTGATTCAAGTTATGACAACAGGACCATTGCCAGCACCCTCAAAATACATCGCTGGAGTGCCACGAATAACAGGGACGTACCCATTGTTTCTATTGCTTATCTATAAATGCGTTGGATTTATTAATTAATATTGATTGAGATTATGTTTTTCACAAATATTACACACGACTAGCCTTCTAAAAGTAACGCATCCTATATTTTCATTCCGGCCCTGTCAGTGGGGCATTAGAATACGCCGACTGCCCCCCTCCTCCCTGCAGAGGGTAAAAGTCCCTCAGTGGGGGTCCTGGATATGACCTTAAACTATATCCAGTGGTGAGGCCCCAGCTTGTGGGCTTTGGGGAGTGTGGAGCCAGCCTTTAATTACCATTGCTCCCAGGTCCACTCTGACCCGGAGTGGTAGTACCTGTTAGAGTCCCAACTATGGGTTAAATAGAAACCGACGTGAAAACAACAAATATATTCTATTAATAAAAAAAATCTTAAAAATCTTTGGATTCGGCATTAAATAACCCAAAAAGGGTTGATATGCCGTAAAACAAAAACAACCAACCAACCAACCAACCTATTTTTATTCCGCCCAAATGAATCATAGGTGATTGAAATTTTCATTGTTATGATTACTAAACTCATGCATTCATAACCTAAAAGTTTCATCTAACTGTCGCAGATATAGACGGTGTGAGCCTCCAAGAAAGCAACTCCTGTCATGGGCGTCTGTCAGAAGCAGAGGTTGTGTTATCGAATTTATGGTAAAACTACATTGATCATGGTGGTGACTATGTAAAATAATAAATTTTAGAGCAAAAATGGTTGCTCGTTTTAATGGTACCACTCTCGTCTTCGTATCACTTAAACATTCTAAGTTTAAAAGACCCTCGTATGACGTTTGGAACAACACTCGTATGACGAAGCCCGCACCGGACACCTAGGTACAGCCATCGTTAATTGCTGGCAAAAGTGCATTGAGAATGGTATTTACTATGTCGAAAAATAAATTTAAAGATACAAAAAGGTCGACCGTTTACTGGTGACACTCCTGTCTTAATAGCTCTTCAATTTTTTAGATAAAAAATAGGAACGTATATATAGGTCGGTGCGTACGTGTGCCAGTGTGTTGGAGTGGCACAGCGAATGTATGCAGGAAGTGGTGGTAGGGTGCGTTTGTCAGAGGACAGATTTAGACATTGGAGTCATACAGTCTGGTCAGGACAGATGCGTAATTTAAACACGTAGTCAAGTAAGACATCTAGTCTTTTCAAAGGTCAAGAAACCAATTGAAACCATGGCTGAGTTATCCATGGAAAGTTCGATGATTAACTTCCAGATTTACTAATACGCCCATTCACGCCGGAAAATTAGAAATATATCGATTGATAAATTCTTTAGGAACAAAACAAGAACGGATATCCTAAAGATGTGCCCATTTCTAAGCTCGGGAAACCTATCCCGTCTTGACAGAGTTCAAAACCGGCTTCGAAACCTGTTGAGTGATATTTTTTTTTCTCTTCCCTGCAAACTCTTTCTAACAGAAGAGACGTTGCTAGTCTATCTCTGCTCTATCGTTATTCTCATGGTGACTGCTCGTCTGAGCTCCAATCAATGGTTGCCCCTCGTCAAACTTTCACAAAAACACTCGTCTAGCTACAACCACTATCAACAATTTCCCTCTCTCTACATATGTGCCTAAATCTAAACGTTAATTCCTTGAACTAAGCTTCTTTCCTTGAACTCTATTCCGCTGGCCTGTTTTCCATATATATATATATATATATATATATATATATATATATATATATATATATATATATATATATATATAGTGCAAAACTTTGTTGAAATCCAAAGACTTACTTTTTCTTTTTTATAAGTTTTGTTTATTTTCTGCGGGATTTTTTCATTACAGCTGTTTCGTTAGTGGGAAGGCAATTTTACGATTTATGTGTCAATAAAAATATCCTGTCGCCACCAATTCTTCAGATGAGTTTTCCATTTGATGTTAATAACAAGAAAATTAATGATATTTTAAAAATAGCGTAATATATATATATATATATATATATATATATATATATATATTAAGGGATTAGAACAACAGTCTAAAGATCAGAGTATATTTAATGTGTTAATAAATACATTAATACAATTAAAAAAAGAAAACAGTGCTCGTTGTAATGTAGATATATAATAAGCTCGATACGCATAGATATTCTAGAGCTATTTTAATATTGAGTAAGATGATTCATAATTTATAATTAAAAATCGGTTTCAAAAGGAAGAACAAACAAAATAAATTGTACGATCGTTTCGGAAACGATGTTTTTATTGAGATAGACAATACGTCTTGAACAATGATTTTATCATTTGATTTTATAAAACAAAGTCTCCTCATAAGTAAAAAGAGTGGGTGGGGATTTAAAGACACGAAAGATAAAATTAGCATTTTTTAAGTAAGGCAGATATATCTGGAAAATATTCAAAATATAAAGAAAAACAGTTGCTTATTTTCATGTTGATAAACAAAGTAAAATAAAATAAAATCGGATGGAAAAGTAAGGTTAAGAGGGGATATTTTTAATAATTCTAATAAAAATATATATACCTTTTATTCGTCCGCCTTTCAAGCCCGTAAGTATCATAGTCAATCCATTCATTGGCATGTTTTTAAATGTATGTATATATATATATATATATATATATATATATATATATATATATATATATATATATTCTTTCTCCTCTAGAATCCTCCGACCACTCCGTCGTATCAGTTAAGATAAAAATAAAATGAAATAAGTCCCCAGACGTACCCCTCCACCGTACAGTATACCGATACTCCATTGCTGACTGGGATAGCTTCCGTACATTCATATCTGATCTACCTCTGCATTCCATGTTTAAAAAGGATGTGTCCTCTATAATATCAGACCTGACAGAATGGCTAATTGTAGACATAGACCGATTCATACCATCTAAAAAATTCCAACAAAAACCCAACTGCTAGCCAATGTTCTCCCCAAAATGTGCTGCTGCCATTGCGCACAGAAATCACTTTTTCCATAGCTACCAACGTAATAGATGCACTGAGACTAAAGCAGCTTTCAGGAACGCCAGCAGCCACTGTAAAAGAGTAATAAAAATGCAAGAGAGCTATATGCTCAGTCCGTTAAATCCAAAGTAGCTGATCAGCGGCTTGGTTCCCACCAGTTTTGGCAAATAACAAATAGGATCCTGAACAGAAGTATACCCTGTATTTAAAAATTCAGGTGATAAGTCATCTCCCTCTCAGTACAGACCAATAAGTCTCCTGTGTGTCATGAATAAGTTGTTGGAATCCATATTAAATAGAGAAATAGTTAACCACCTCAGCAAAAATAACCTTCTTAGTGACATGCAATATGGTTTCCGTTCTGCAAGGTCTACCGTGGATGTGCTAACGGTTATATCTCATAGGATTAGTGAATCTCTTGAAAAAGGCTTCATTTCTAGGGCAATTGCTCTTGACATATAAAGGTATGGCATAAAGGCCTACTTCACAAGATTTCCAGCTACGGTATCATTTGGTAATATTTTCTCAATCATTAAATCATTTCTCTCCGATAGGCTAATAAGAGTAGTGGTTGATGGGAAGGAATCAGAGGCCCACAGTATTAATGCTAGAGTCCCTCAAAGGTCAATCCTGGACCCAACTCTTTTCCTAATTTACATCAATGATCTCCCGAACACACATACTTAAATCATTCGTTGACATATATGCTGATGACACGACCATCTACAGCAATACACCAAATAACAAAGGCTGTAGATGACAAAGTTCTCTCTGTTTCTCTCTCCTCTGATCTCGAGCACATAGTTCAGTGGTGGAAGAGGTGTCTGGTTACCTTTAATGCATCTAAAACCAAGCTCCTATCTTTACATCATCAACGTTCTGATCCCCATCTGGCATCAATTGAAAATGATGGCTCTCGTCTAGGAGAAGTCCCATGTTTTGACAAGCTTCTGAGCTTGATCTTTACTCCTGATCTGAAATGAAACACGTACATCAAGTCTGTTGCCAAGGTCGCTGGAAAGATGGTGGGATCCTTCTACCGCTCAAGAAGATATTCCACTACTGATGCAATTCTCTATCTGTATAAAAGCCAAGTACGCCCAAGGATGGAATACTGCTGCTATATCTGGGCTGCTAAAAACAGCCTATCCTACCTTGACAGAGTACAAAATAGACTTCATGGCTTAGTGGGGGATGCCCTTTTCTCTTCCCTGCAACCTCTCTCCCATAGAAGAGACGTTGCGAGCCTATCTTTGTTTTATCGTTATTTCCATGGCAGGTGATCGTCTGAGCTCCAATCTCTGGTCCCCCTCGCAAATCTTTTACGAAAAACACCCGTCTAGCTGAAACCACTGTCAAAAATTTTCCCCACTCTTTATCTGTGCCTAAATTAAAACGTAGATTCCATTCTGGAGTGCAAATGGTCGCTTGTTTGAATTTACCACACCCATTTTTGTATTCTTTCAATTTTTTCAGTTGATAAAAACAGGGAATTTACTTTTGGAAGGAACCTCGTATACGTCTATTTGGAGCCGTTAAAGAAGGGTGCGGGTCTACTACGTTGCATAAAGATGTTATAACCCGAAAAATGTTTATATGGAAATCTTACCGAGGTTATCTCAGTATATAAACAGTTCAACAGTTATTTGGGTAACCCAGAACAACTGTCACAACATGATAGTTTGGTCTTGTCGTCTACATGAACACAGGGTTTGACGAGGGGTTCTGGTTATTCTGTTTTAATAAGAAAAATCCGCTAATCCAGGGAGACAGGGCGTCCCACGCCACTTTGCCTTTGTTAGATTTGATTCGCGGCCACAAACCTCTCTCCGGCGCCGAGGTAGGCACTTCTCTCCTCATAGATGCTTCCTGTAAAATAACTCAAGTCCGGTCCGGTAGCAATGCAAACTCTTTCGCAGAAGCAATAAGTAAAAACTCCAGCCGTTTGTTTTCTTTTATATAAAATTTATATTAAATGAAACTATATATATATATATATATATATATATATATATATATATATATATATGTGTGTATTTTTTACATAAGCATCACCACTTATCAAGGCCAAGAGGCTACTCGAGGATAAGGGTTAAAGAGTGTACAGTAGAAATTGGACAATATAGCAATTGTTAGTACTGGAAATTCGGTAAACTTGTTAACTTATATGGAGCGGCTCATCAAAAACTTGTTTACGTTAGACTTGAAGACAACCATATTTTAGTCAGCTGGAAAGCAGGAAAACGGAAGACAATTCGATAGGCGTGCAGTTCTAAGAAAGAAGCTTTGTTCATGGAATCTACGTTTAGGTTTACCACAAATAAAGAATGGGGGAAATTGTTGATAGTCTTTTCTGCTAGACGAGTATTTCTTGTGAAAATTTGTCGAGGGGGGCATAGATTGGAGCTCAGTCAAGCACTTGCCATGAAAATAACGATAAAGCAGAATCTCTTCTGTGAGAAAGAGGTTGCAGGGAAGAGAAAAGGATATCCCCTCCGAGGCTACGAAGTCTATTTTGAACTATATCAAGGCAGGATAAGACCTTTCTAGCAGCTCCTCCCCAGATGTGGTAACAGTACTCCATACTTGGACGTACCTTGGATGTATATAACCACAAGGTCTAATCAAATACCACTGTACAAAGATAAAAAATATAAATAGTTGAAATTAAATAATTTCAGAATTCACAATTCAACAGATGTCATATAATTTGTGACCGAGAGCGCTTTCACCTGAAAACCCGTTATCCATCATTCCAGATTCAATTTTCGTATATAGTAAACGTCGCCACAATTACGTGAATCTGGCTTTTTTTTTTCGCTTATTCTATGTCATTGTTATGGCTCGCAAATAGCCACAATAAGAACAGAACAATGGATAACAGTTTAGAACATGTATTACATCAAAATGGACAGCTTACAAACGAAAAGTGTAGGTAATTTACCGAGCATGCGAGGGTCGCTCTGGAATTAGATCCCCGGTGGGATCGCCATGAGTTATAGTTTATATGGACGATGGATTAGTCCATTTGGAGGGTGGTTCCTCCACAACAGTTATCACGAACAGTTGACACAGGTGGATATAGGGGTGGGAGGGAAGCTATTCTCTGATTTGTTTATGCAAAATACGATATGTGATGAAAATGTTATTCAGCTTGCAAACGAGGGATATTAACAGCAGAATATTGAAGTCGGCATAATTTAGACGCTACCAGAAGCGTTTTGGGAACTCAAATGTACTCAACTTACAAAAAAAACTCTCTTGCATCAGCTTCCAATCTGGGGTCACCACGAAACATTCCTCTTACATCTGGTTGGCTCCGTGCATACTTGCGTATCAAAGTACGTTCCATTGGATTTGTTCAAAGGCCGAGGGTCCTTTGAGGTTGACCTCAGGGCCAGTTACTGCTCACAATTTTAGCTAAACCACTTCCGTACTATTCTCCCTAAATCAATTGTTTCTTTCGCAAAACAATATTAATATCAAATATTATTATCAACCCCAAAATCCGCTACTGAAGCTACGTTTTCTCGGTTTTGTTGCATCATCGACCAAATAGATCAAGTCAGCATTGCAACCGACTATTGCACGAGATTGTTCACATAAGCTTAATTAAACTTTATTATAATCGTTATAAATGTAAATTTCGACCACCACAGATGGTTAGGCCACATATGTTTAAGCAAATTATTTTAATATTTAAGCCCTTTTTTGGAGACGAATTAAATAACTGTTTTTCTTCCTAATATAAGAAAAATGGATGGAAAGAACTTGTTTGTTTTTGTAAAATATTCATGTCGACAAACATTTTAGACAATTCTTAACGATAAGACTTTTATCAATATTTCAGGACTATTATGACAAAACAACAAAGGATGTATACGAAATTAATCATTTCGTTGCTTTTAATTTTTATCTCAAGAATAGAGACAAAGGTAAAATTCATGAAAAAGATGATAACAGGACGGAATCGTTGTCAGTGTTTTGTCAGCGATATTTATTAAAATTAATAGTTGTACACAT
>NC_136518.1:83175624-83208124 GCF_053919585.1 Euprymna scolopes
TACTGACATGCAGAAGTTCAAGTGTAACGTGAACCGACATCTAGCTGCACAACTCCCCACCTTGTCCCCCTGTAGCCTGCGTCCCTATTAGTAGCTCCCTACATCAAAGTGGCAATGTGCCTTTTTGAGGGTGAAAATGTAATTAAATTTTTTTTTTAACTCCACCAGGTCTGAGCGACCAGCACTCCAAATTGCACCCAATACTATATATAACCGGACCCCCCCCCATTTTTTAGCATTGACTGCAGTCTTTTTAAGTCAAACTTTTTGTTGAGGGGGCCTCCACACTCATACCCTTCAACTCGTGACTCATCAGAGAAAATGACATTGCTTCAAAAGGTCATAGATCTCTCCACCATTTCACGATTCCAATCTTTTCTGTGTTTCATATTGGCAGGACGAAGAAGAGGTTTACTCTATAATAGTACCTATTTACTATGCCTCCCCACGGGACAGAGTTAGACACCAGGGTCGTTTTTTAACGTGGAGAAAAGGTGCAAAAATAAAAATTGTCTCAGTCGTGAAGGATTTCTCCTCCACCGAAAGAGAACAAGAAATGGAAGTGCAGCATCTGAAGAACAGATACTACACTTTGAGATATTAAATCTTTTATTCATGTTAAAAAATACAGTTAAAATTAACGATGAACAAAAAACTTAGGCACATGGCCAACTCAAAAGGGGGGATTTTGGGGGTCGTTGGTCATCCTTGTCACTCCAGAACTAAACAAAGTCAAAAGTTTCTCCCAGCTAGTATCTTCTTTCACCATAATACCGCATTCACCCTTTCATATTGGGGGACGTCCTAGTAACTCCCAATTTTTTAAACATTTTTCATTGACGTGTAAAAACAAAAAAGATAACAATAAAATGGTACAATAATTCACACTTTGATCTTTACCAAAAAGGCCAAGCCAAACTTTGAAGATACCTGACAGCTGTTCTGGGACTGACACCAGCTTGAGTTGAAATGCCAGAGGCTTTGCACTGAGGATCCTCTTCAACATTTCTTTTCACAAGATACAAGGTTCTCTCCGATGGCTCAGACCTGGATATGGTTTTGTGCACTTTTTGGCCTCGATTGTAAATTGTCCGATCACTGTTAACAACAGAAATGGGTACTAAAATATTTACTGCTATTTTACGTTGACTAAGACCATCTCATGCTGATCCATGATTAGTCCTCGCAGAAAATTTTATATGTATAATGCTCCTTTGGTTCGTGACACGCTTTGTTATACGCAATTTTAATTAAAAACTCTAAGTTATTTCAGCACTATTCTTATCTGTAAATATAAAGAAGCATCTATTAATATTTGGAAAAATATTTATCTTAGTGTCTATTCGTTTTTGTCATGTCTGTGTATATATTGATTTCATGGAAAGTGTTCGACTGAGCTTCAATCTATTGTCCCCCCTCGCCAAACTTTCACAAGAAACACTCGTCTAGCTGTAAACACTATCAATAATTCCCCCCACTCTTTATCTGTGCCTAAACCTAAACGTAGATTCCATGAACAAAGCTTCTTTCTTAGAACTGTACGCCTGTGGAATTGTCTTCCGTTTTCCTGCTTTCCGGCTGACTACAATATGGTTTTCTTCAAGTCTAATGTAAATAAGTTCTTGATGAGCCGTTCCATATAAGTTATCAAATTTACCAAGTTTTCATTACTAATGATTAATATATTGTCCAATTTCTACTGTACACTCTTTAACCCTTATCCTTGAGTGGCCTCTTGGCCTTGATAATGTGGTGATGCCTATGTAAAAAAAAAGAAGAACAAAATATCAGCAGGCCATCCGGCCTTGTTCGTCGCAGAATACGCTTAAATGTGATATTTAATTTATGCCAATTTTATATTTATTATAGAACCAGTCGACTTTTGCTTATTATATTATATACAATATATAATAGTGGTTGCCAACATGACCAGGTTGTAAAATACGCTTATATATTATATTTTAATCCATGCAGATTTCGTATTTATTATTATAGAGCCAATAACCTATTGATATTTACAATGTACCCAATATATAATAGGGATTTCAAAAATAAAAACCAAAGGACTTAGGTGTCATCAGCTGGAATCGAAATACAAAACCTGTATCTCTCTAGCCGTATTCGTTTCATATCTAAATCTATACGCATATAAACGCTTTTTTTAATAATGTTATTCAAGATATAAATTTATATTTGCGCATGTATAGAAATGACACATTTAGTCGACTTACGCTTGCCCGGCTCCAATGTTTTTTAATGTTGACATCTTAGCAGCTATTTTTACCAGCTAAAATCCAAATCGTATTTGTTCTCAAGGCTCAAACCCCTATGTATCAAGTTTCAAAACTTTAGACTTGAAACTGTGAGAGGAGTTTTGTAGAGAACGTTTCACTCAGTGGCAAACAGATGGGCAAAGGTCACTTAACACACACACACACACACACACACACACACATATATATATATATATATATATATATATATATATATATATATATAGCGAGTCCCTAAAGAAGCTGAATTGATCAAATATAAGAGAGAACAATAAAAGCATCAAACTAAAGAAAAAAGATTTCAGATCATCTTGATTAACTCTACAAAAGTCACCATGAGTCGTTACGCCATCAAGGAGTCGATACTTATCATAGAGTGGTACTTTCAGTTGAATTTAAATTTCAAATCCGTCAGCTTCTTTTGGGGCACCCTGTATATACAATACCGCCAAAAAGAAAGTCTGCGCCTGTATTTTTTTCAAAAACTGCAAATTTAAGCTAAATTGAATGTAACTCTTTCAACAATATATTCCTCATTTGATTTGCCTTTTATTTCTCTTTAATTTTACTTGTTCGTATTTAACTTTGAAATGAAGGATCCTTATGTTTACGTCAGCTTAAAAAATTAACTACAAATCGTGAAGACAAAAAGAAACTCTACAGAAGGGAAAATTGTTATTTAAATGTAACTAGTTAATATTTAGTAGCATAGATCTTGTGCAATTTAACAGCTTGTCATCTTTGAGGCATTCTCTTGAATTATAGTGCGGCAATACTCCGGTGAAAAGGGCATCCCATTTCTCTTTAATGGAGATTGTGCAGGCCAATCCAAACACGGAATATGATGCTCCTCAAGGAACCTCTTGACGTTGCCAGCTATGTAAATGGGAGCATTATCATGCATGAAAATTAAATTATCATCCAAATTCCTGCCAAAGTATGGTAGAAAATGTTCAGTCAACATATTATTGTAGTTGGTTGAATTAATTCTACCTTGCAAGCGACCTATAGGCACTAAAAACGTCCCACACCAAAACTGAACCTCCATCAGTTTACAGCGTTGAAACTGTGCACCTATGATTACATTCTTCGTCCTTCCTTTCATCACTGTCTAGCCTATTGAACTTGCTTTCGTTGCTAAAAATTACTTTTGACCAATATGAAGAGTCATGATCTTTATTGCATCTAACGAAGTCCAGACAGCGCTTTCTGTTCTTTACAGATATCATTGGCTCGCGTCTTGGAATGCGGCCTGGCAAATTAAATTCCTTCAATCCGTTCTTAACTTTAGAAAGAGAGCACTTTTTAACAAGATTACACTTTTGTTGGAGTTGGGGAGCCGTTTCAAATCTGTTTCTGAGGTTGCGCATCTTGATAGAATTGTCTTCCTGTTAGAAGTAACTCTAGTACGACCAGATTCAGGGGCTTCATGAACACTGCCGGTGTTTTGGTGCTTTTGCTTAGTCATTCTTACCGTTTTCTCATCAATCTGCGGCCGATTTCTCGATTGAATACATCAGAAAGGTAGAGATTAATGAGCTCCTGACGATCATTAAGAGATACGGAGTATATGGACTAAATGTCACGTTCTATAACCTAGGAACAACAACAATTACGATTAGAGATCTTGAAAGGTGGATATTTTAATCTGGTTTTAAGCTCATTTGTTGCCGCTGGGTTTCTTTTTGCCTTCACGATGTGACGTTATTTTTTTTAATTGGGGTAAACACGAGGATACTTCAACTGAAAGTCAAATATGAATAGGTAAAGAGGAATAAAAGGCGAATCAAATGAGGCATGGGTTGGTCGAACAGTTACATTCAATTTAGCTTAAATTTTCGGTTTTTGAAAAAATGATAAATGTGCACTTTCTTTTTGGCTGCACAGTGTATGTGTGTGTATGTGTGTGTGTGTGTGTGTGTGTGTGTGTGTGTGTGTGTGTGTGTGTGTGTGTGTGTGTGTGTGTGTGTGTGTGTGTGTGTGATATAAACCTATAAGAAATGACAAACAAAAAGCAATTAGATTTAGAGGACTGCAACTTACTGCCTTGTTCTTAGTCATTGGACCATTTAGAATGTAATCCTAACCCTAACCCTAATATCGCTATCAATCGCATCATGTAAGGAGGTTGCGACTTATTCTCTTGTGTCATGTTTATTAGCATGGTATCAACTCAGTGTCTTATCGAGTTTCAAGCAAATATCCTGGGAATCTCGCTATCACAATCCACGTCCATAAACGATAACATTCGATCTTACCAACCTAAACGAACAGCCTTATCGTCTGAACAACTCGATGCAAGCCGTATTCAAAGATGATGTCTGCATATCCCTCATCAACACCCATGCTATAAAAATGACCCCAACTTTATATTATAAAATCCTACCATGAGATTTAAATTAAAAAAACTGATATTCTAAAGATGCGTCCATTCGATCTACGCGTTTAGCGATGAAATTGACATTTTAGCCTGAAGCGTGATAGACCAAAAATATATGCATTTTAAGGATTAAGCGTGAGAGATTAATTTACAATGTAAAATTTACAATATAATTTTAGACTTCAGTGTGACAGACCAACTTAAAAAAATAGAAGCTTTAGCAAAGTTAGTTTGTTAGTTTGTTTGTTTGTTTTTGTTGTTGTTGTTTTGTTTTTTGTAGAACTTAACGTTTCGTTCATCTATATATTAATAGGATAGTGCGTGTTATTTTGTGTGTCACGCTTACATCTTTGATCTTCCGAGTGACTGTCGTTTAATTGTTACTAACCTACATACATACATACATGCATACATTTAAACAGACAAGTGAGATTTATATTATAGACTAGCCTGGGTACCCAGCGTTGCCCGGGTGTTTGTGGGTGTGTGTTGAGCAAAAAAAAAAATGTGGTAGTAGGCAGGCAGGCTCGAACCCGTGCAGTGAAGGGGGAAAAGAACGTGAAAAAAACGTGACGTCTTTGCCGTTTCGTCCATCGTCAAACCGGAAGTGGCAAAAGTTTAAATAAGGCTAGGCAATCGCAAAGAGAGAATCACTTTCAAAAATATCGACGAAAAAAGGGGCCCCTTCCTGTAGAAAAGTCCTCAGTTGAGGGTGAAGAAATAAACGTTTTTAGCCAATCTTTCGATATTTGTCGTTCGAAGGGTCCAGCTTCAAAACGGTACCTATCTCGTGAAAATCCGTCGTTTCTGTCGAAAGTTTTAGGCAGACACACATATATACATACATACATACATACATTTACATAGACAGGTGAGATTTATATTATAGATGACCTTCTATTTCTTGTAAAAATAATTTTACCAAAAATTCTTCATAAGTTTTGGTTTCGGTTTCGATTATAGCTAAAGCAACTCAAGTTATACATATTTTTTCTTCATAAGTTTTATTTTGATTTCGATTCAAGCTGATGAACCCAAATCATATATATATATATATATATATATATATATATATATATATATATATATATATATATTGAAATTACAATTTCATGATATATAACAATCGATAGAAAATTGGCTATAATAATGTACACGAAATCTGCATAAATTAAAATATCATATTTAAGCGTATTTTACGACCGGGCCACGCCAGTTAGCTTAGATAAATACTTTTGCAGTTTTAACAAAAGAGCTACAATAATGTTAAGGCGTCTCCATTTACGCTGAACATCCACAGAATGCCAACATCAATATATTACATAGGAAAGTGTCCGCTGTGGAATTTCCACAGGTCCCGCTAGTTTCGCATGAATCAGCTAACTCTATTCTTGGCATTCGTTTCCCCAATATCTTTCTAGTTAGAATTATTGGTACTTACGCTATTATTAGATACGATTTTTAAATAAAATAGAATTGATACTATATTTTAATTTTAGTAAATTGTTAGGTGAAAGTACAAAGAATGGAAGATAATTTTATGTACAATAGTTTCCCTGATATGTTTGTAGTCAGAATTCTTTCTAGAAAGATATCGAGTAATTATGGGAGGGGCCACGGGAAGGGGTGCTAACATCCTAAATAAAAGTGGTTATTTGTAGAAGGAACTGGATTCGAACTTAGAACACCCAGACGGTCAGTCTGAGTCGTTAACATCGTCATCTCCCACGACTTAAAGTTACAAGCCCTCATTAAAATCTTTTTTAATGAGTAGCATGCTTTTTCGGAATTTATCGTGGCAGACAATCTGACGTACAATGTCTTCCGTGTATTAAGCTATACATAAAGTTGTTATTTTTATTTGTTTTTCTATGTTTGTTTATTTGTTTTTTGTTTGTTTTTTTTTATTTATCTGTTTTGTTTTGTTTTTCAATGGTAAGCGTTGGGTTTGTTAAAGCTGAGGATGAGATAACATTCTCTCGTTATCTGATATATTCAAACCGAGAGATCTTTTTTAAGATTCTGACCGTTCCTTTACGTGCTCTATATATATCTAAGGCTTTTGACAGGGTATGGCATGAGGTTCTCCTCAGGAAAATTAGATCATACGGTATCACTGGTAGAATACTTAACATAATTTAATCCTTCTTAGATAAGAGAAAAATCCAGGTTGTCCTCGACGGTCGTATATCTAAAAATTATTATATAAATGCGGGAGTAACTCAGGAGTCTATCCTTGGAAATCTATTGTTCCTAATATTCTAAATGACCTATCGATATCACTAGTAAAGAATATCATTAGTAAAGAATATCATTAGTAAAGAATATCACTAATAACGAATATCATTAGTAAAGAATATCACTAGTAAAGAATATCACTAATAACGAATATCATAATTACAGAATATCACTAGTAAAGAATATCACTAGTAAAGAATATAATTAGTAATGAATATCATTGTAAAGAATATCATTATTAAAGAATATCATTATTAAAGAATATTATTAGTAATGAATATAATTACAAAACAATATCACTAGTAATTAATATCACTTGTAAAGAATATCATTAGTAAAGAATATCTCGAGTTAATAATATAATTAGTGAATAATATGACTAGCTAAGAATATCACCAGTAAAGAATATCATTAGTAAATAATACCATTAGTAAAGAATATTATTAGTAAATATTATCTTTAGTAAAGAATATCATTAGTAAAGAATATCATTAGTAAAGAATACCATTAGTAAATATTATCTTTAGTAAAGAATATTATTAGTAAAGAATATCATTAGTAAAGAATATCATTAATAAATATTATCTTTAGTAAAGAATATCACTAGTAACTAATACCATTAGTAAGGAATATCACTAGCAAAGAATATAATGAATAAATAATATCACTAGTACAGAATATCACTAGTAAATAATATCACGAATAAAGAATATCACTAGTAAAGAATATCATAAGTAATGAATATCATCAGTAATGAATATCACTAGTAAAAATATCACTAGTAAAGAATATCATAAGTTTGTTTTTTTTTTTTTTTTTTAATTCAATTTTCACCCCAAACAAGGCACAGTGCCACTTTGAAGCAGGGGGCTACTATTAGGGAATTAATTAGCGGGGTCATTATGAAGGGAGAAGAGTAGAAAGATGTTTGTTAACATTACACTTGAACTTATGCATATCATTGCAGTTGGGAAAGCAGAATCCCGGAAGGGAGTTCCAAAGACCCGCAGTTCTGGGGAAGAAACTATTGGAGTAAAAGGCTTTCTTGCACCTAGGGATCTTCACTGTAAAGGGATGAGACTTAGTAGCTTGTCGGGTTTGTCGGGGGTAGTTACGTCGGGGAGGTACAAGTGTTTGCAGTTCGTCAGAGCATTCACCATTAAAGTATTTGTAGAACAGGCAGAGGGATGCAACATCTCGTCGATGGGACAGAGGTTGAAGCCCAGATGACAGTTCAGGACCTATCAGGTTTGCGACTCTTTTTTGAACCCTGTCCAGGAGCGAGAGACAAGCAGCAGATGCACCAGCCCAGATGTGACAACAGTACTCCATACATGGGCGAATGGTTGCCTTATAGAGGTATAGGATACTGGCAGGCGTAAGTAGTTTTCTAGCACGGTAGAGGGAGCCAACCTTCCTTGCAGCAGCCTTGGCAATGCTCTCAATGTATCTATTCCAGTTCATATTCCCTGTAAACGTTAGGCCGAGGAGTTTAAAAGAAGTACTTTCAGGCAATGTTTTCTTGGCCATTGCTATTGGTGGTAGAGAAGGTTTCTTGTAGTAATTGAAGGAAACAAGCTTAGTCTTAGCAGCATTGAATGAGACCAACCATTTTTGTCCCCATTCCACTACGGATTGGAGGTCATCTTCTAGTGTTTCTGCCATTTTCTTGGATATGTGTTCATTTGTTTTCCCCTCATATCTGTTATAGAGAGTGGTGTCATCGGCAAATATACCCATCTCCGAAACAATATTATCAGGGAGGTCGTTTATGAATATCAGGAACAATAGAGGTCCAAGGATAGACCCCTGAGGCACTCCCGCATTTATGTCATATTGTTTGGATGTACGTCCGTCGAGGACAACTTTGATTTTTCTATTACTTAAGAAGGATTTAATTACGTTATGAATTCTTCCAGTGATTCCATATGATCTAATTTTCCTTAGAAGACCATCGTGCCATACCCTGTCAAAAGCCTTAGATATATCAAGGGCCACCGCTCTACCCTCCCCTGTTTTATCCAATGAACGGTATATACGTTCAGAAACTACAGTTAAGATATCTGCTGTTGAACGGGCTTGCCTGAATCCATATTGTTTGTCAGTCAAGAGTTTAGCAGCTGTTAGGTGCTGGACTAGGGCTTTATTAACTAAGGACTCAAATATTTTGGCGAAAAGCGGGAGGAGGCTAATGGGGCGATAATTTAGTGGGTCAGTTCTTTCACCAGAATTCTTGAAGACTGGTACCACAGAGGCGGTTTTCCAGCAGTCGGGAAAACAAGATTCGTTAAGGCATTTATTGTAAAGTTTGGACAGAACTGGAGCAACCTCGGCAGAGCATTTTTTTAATAGCACAGCCGGGATGAGATCTGGTCCACATGCTTTAGAGGTGTCTAGGTTTTTTATAATAGCATGTACCTGAGAAGGGGTGATTTTCTAGTCGTCAAGTGTGGCGTCTGTTCGCAGAGGAAAATCAGGGAGTGAGTGGTGTACCGAGTTCAGTGTGGAGTTTGAGGCAAACCGACTGGCAAGCAGATTAGCCTTGTCAGTTGCCGTGCAAGCAACCTCATGATTGTTTGTTAGTGGGGGAAATCAACTATTTGATTAACTGGTGGCGTTGTTTCAATTAAAATAATGCAGGATGAACGGGAGGTAATTACGGACTTAGGAAACCGGATGAATCTTAAATGTCAATGTTCAATGAAAATCCAGCTGTTCAAGTGTATTTAACTGGAGTTTTTAGACGAGAGATGCACCGAATAACCCCTGTATCAAGTCAAATATGACCAGATCAAATCTGGTAACGTTTTCTGCGACGATACAAATCGAAAAGCTCTATGAGCCATTCTGGTATTGCCATATTGAGGAACAGGCAAATTGTCCAGTGGTAAAAGCGATATAAATTTTCCAAAGGAAAAAGTGGAATTGTTATCTTGCACTGACATTTTTTACATTCTTATATTTATTACTCGCAAACTAACAAAAGAGATTCCACCCCGTCGATACCGAAGCTCCATCCATAAAGAGAAACTGTGATGAAGGCAGTTAAGATGCCCACTGTCCTAATTATCAATACTATATGTGGCTGTAGATCATCCGTCAGATTTCCATCGAACTTTTAGGCCAATGAGGAATATAATATAACTAATCCTTTCTCATCAAAGTTCAATCATTCTCGAATCCCGTTAGAAAATACATGAAAACACGAATTTAATAGTTCCTTTAAATTTACCATAATACATATCACCAGTAGAATTGTGATAAAAACATCTCTTTGAAATGAATGCGTACAAAGAAAGCAATTGTCACATGCCGGAAAACGTTTATTATCGTAAAAGAAAACACATGAAATAAACGTGGTAAAATTTAGTATTTTGTTTTGCTTGTTTTTGTTTTTTTTTTAATCAAAGAAAATGAAATGAGGTCATAAAGAAAACGTCAATTACTCTTAACATGAAAAAAAGAAAACCGCACAAATTATATTTTTGTACCAAATGCAGTAAAAAGGTCACATTTCCTAATTGGATCAAAGGTTGAAAAAAATATGAAGAAAGTGTGCGTCACATAAATGGGCTCCCTCTTGCTTGAAGCTGGATTTCTCCACATTTAAATCCTTTTACTAGACACTGCGTTTGTGTAAAGACAATTAAGTAAGGAAAGTTGTGTTCCCTCATTGAAATATCACTACATCCTTCATAAAAAAGGGTGTTATAAATCAAACTTCATCTGAATTGAAATTGACAAGTGTTTAGCGAATCTTAATGCTAGTATTTAAGATAATCGGAAATTTGTCTTCTACATTTCAGTGCAAACTAATCAATCATGTATAAGTTTCTTGGGTCTGTGATAAATGTAGAAGTTATCAATCAAGCAGAAAACAGTCTTCTCAGTGACAAGCAATATGGATTTTGTCCTGCAAGATTAATCGCTCATATGCTGACTTTAATATCTCGCGGAATAAGCGAATCTATAGACTGGGATTTCGTATGAAGAGCAATATTTCCTGACATTAAAATGGCCTCTGATAGAGTATGGAATAAAGGTATATTTCACAAGCTGTCATGTTTCTATCGAATCTTTTCTGTCGAAATAGTTCTTGATTAGCGGAAGTCTAAAGTATATTGTATTAATGCTATCGAGCTTCGGAGATTTATTCTGAAGCCAGAACTCTTTATGATGTTCATAAATGATTTCGCTAAACACATTCTAATATCATTCGTCGATATTGATGCAGATGACACAACCATCTATTGCAATACTTTGAAGTGTATTTATTCTCTGATTCCTATCTTCGGACCTAGAGAACATATTGCAATGCGTAAAATTGGTCTAGTTGTTTTGATGTGTCTAAAATCAAGACTCATTTCGAACCTGTGGTCCATCAAAATTTCTAGTTTTTAATTTATCTATGGTTAGGCTTGAAAATTTCATGCAAATATATTTGAAACAGTCGGCATCTTTCTCAAGAGCCTTTACAAACTGTTCCATGATCACAAGCTTTATGTGAAGGGGAGGAAACACAATTTTGGACCGCTCCATCGAAAGAGAAGCCAGTACATTGAGAGAGCCAGGAATCAGTTTACTGCGCACAGGTCAATCGTTTTTTTTTTTGCTTTTGTTTTTGTTTTGTTTGTTTTTTAAGTAACCTGATCTTGTCCTGCTACTTCACAAAAACAAGAAGCAAGGAAAATTTGTGTAGCCAGCGAGGATAAATCTAAATATTTTCAAATCGACACGTATGATCTATTGGTGCTGTCTGTATTAACTCTTTTCCAAAACAAAATTGATTTCATCATATTTTACTTTGAGGCTCATTGAAAGGCCTAGAAGAACTGATTCATACAAACAGCCATTCTGAATAAAAACACATTTTAATCTTCTTTTTGAACTGTCTTTAAAAAGGCGCCAATCTTGAGAATAGGGTTGTTCGACCCAAAGCTCCGCAGCAGGCCGGCAACTACGTTGTAATATACTATGTCGTTTTCCTGACTGAAATATGGCATGAATTTAATATGGCGTTTTTCACAGAAGGTTATGAGAGTTCTAGGCTGAGGTAGATTTTGTTTTGAGTCTTGAAGCTAAAAGTTTAGAAGATTGTTTGGAAACGTTGAGATCACTAGTGAGATCATTAAGTTCTTCTTGAGGTATAACTTTGATAGTAAGAAAGGAGGAAAACCGACAACAGAAATAGTGACTTCACTACTGCTAGCAAACAAAATATAGGATTAGTCATCTTCAGAACCAGGTAATTCCAATTCGGGAAAGCCTTTAAACACTGGAACAGAAATTTCATTACATTGTGGAATTGGCCTAGTTGCTAACTTGGCCTTTGATCCATATTCTTGTGTCCTATAAAAATGACCTGAATTGAAATTATCACCGAAAGGCTTACATTCCTGGTTCGGTATTAGAATTACATAACACAAAACAAATAACAATTAAAGATTTTAAATATTTACATTTCAGAAATGTCAATTGATGCCTTCATAAGACACGGATGACATAAGTTTAAATAGAGGTAAAGTAAGGAAAGCAAACAGTCGTCCAGTGTGAGTGACACATTCTGCCATTGCCCGATACACACACATACGCATACTTACCCTTCAACACAGTTGTTCTGTTCCCTTTCTCTCTCTCTCTCTCTCTCTCTCTCTCTCTCTCTCTTTCTCTCTCTCTCTCTCTCTCCTATAAATGACCAACTGTGAATTGTAAATAAAATTCGTCTGCGTAGATTTTGCGAGCAATGACAAAAGAATTGACAGGTTTATATATAATTTCGCAGCATTTGGAAAGTAACAACTAGAAAATTATATACACATTCAATAAGGAAACTCTTCTTTCTTTTTTGGGACTATATCCTCTCCCTCTCATTCTGTCTCTCTCTATCTCTGTCTGTCTGTCTGTCTGTCTGTCTCTCTCTCTCTCTTTCTCTCTCTCTCTCTCTCTCTGTGTTTATTGATAACTACAAGAAAGAAGAAAAGAGATAGCGACGGTTAGAATTCAACAGTTGACAGTTTACTTACCCGCATGATATTCGCGTCGAGAACCAGATTTCACATATTTCGGAAGCCGAAATAAATAAATTGGAAACGTTGAGTCAAATCATTAAGAAAGGAGAAAAGTCGATATCTTAAACAGTGAACAAAACATAGGATTGATCTTCTTCGGAAGCAGGCAATTCCAATTCGGGAAAGCCTTTAAACACTAGAACAGAAATTTCATTGCAGTGTGAAATTGGCCTAAGTGCTAACTTGAGGTTTCGATAAACCAACGAATTTCTGTTCTTCCTGTTTATTCCTTTCGTTTTTACTGCACAGAAATTGCAGTCATCGAAATGTTTGGGGTTTTTTTTTCGGTTCATGCCAGATCATTTGTAATACAAAAACGGAGTGACATTTTATGCTTCTTTTTTGTATCGACTGTCGAAGATGCCCAACACACTGCTCGCATCCCTTATCTTGATCACCCAACATTACTTTGAAGTAGGCAAGATAAGCACACTTCGCAAATTCACTTATCCCGTTTCTTATAGGATTGCAAAACATATTTAGATTGCTTAGGAGATGTCCTAGCCATGCTTCATTTTTGCTTCAAAAGTCTGCAACGAAGGTAAAATAATGCAGCTTAATTATTTCCTGCCTGACTTATAAAGAAATTTATAACATTAAGAGAATAACTCAGAAAACAACAAAAACATGCCACATGCGGTTGGCCAATTTACTACTCAGTGTCCACTTTTTACAAACTACATACCCCATTGTATAGCAATTTTGGCCTTTACTTTAAAGTTTGTGATGTCAGAATCAATTATCATATATCGCAATAACAACCTTCAATTGTAATTATGAAGCCAGAATATATAGAGAAATACACTTAATGTACGGTCGTCGCACGAGCCTACGCTTCACAGTCTGATAAACAATTCTAAAAAAAATAACGACTCTGAAGACTAGTATATAATCCACAGGTATATTTATTTGAAGAAGAAACATAAAAACCGAAATAGAAAAAATGAGAAGTATGAGAAGATAAAACAGTATGAAAATGAAGGAGTTAAAGAAATCGAAAGACGGATTAAGTTCGTAAAGAAATTGAACGTGAAATGTCACGTTGCATTAGAAAGTAAACAAGTACACTCTCCCCAATGGTTTACTTCGACTTGCGCAACTGCCATTGCTCAAAGGCAGCATGCATACCGCAGACTTAACCAACATAAGTCCAGTTCAAACAAACAGAAGTACATAGAAGGGAGAAATAACGTTAAGAAAGAAATAGCGACAGCTAAGAGAGAATTTACTGAAACCACTAAAAAACGCATCAAAGCACAAAAATTAGGAAATCGTGACTTCTGGAAAATCTACAACAGTGTAGTAAACAATGGGCAATCAACAATTCCCCCACTAACCAACAATCACGAGGTTGTTTGCTCAGCAACCGACAAAGCTAATATGCTTGCCAGCCGGTTTGCCTCGAACTCCACACTGGACCCTACCAACCACTCTCTGCCTGACTTTCCTTTGCGGACAGACGCCACGCTAGACGATCTAAAAATCACCCCTGCTCAGGTACATGCTATCATAATAAATCTTGACACTTCCAAAGCATGCGGACCTGATCTCATCCCAGCTGTGCTATTAAAAAAGTGCTCAGCCGAAGTAGCTCCAGTTCTCTCCAAACTCTTCAACAAATGCCTTAATGAATCATGCTTTCCGGGCTGTTGGAAAACCGCTTCTGTGGTACCAATATTCAAGAATTCTGGCGAAAGAACTAACCCATCAAATTATCGCCCCATTAGCCTCCTCCCACTTTTCGCCAAAATATTTGAGACCATAATTAACCATGCTCTAGTCCAGCACCTTACAGACGTTAAACTTCTGACTGACCAACAATATGGATTTAGACAAGCCCGTTCCACAGCTGACATTCTCACTGTAATCTCTGAACGTATATACCATTCACTGGATAAAGCGGGGGAGGGCAGAGCGGTAGTTCTAGATATATCTAAGGCTTTTGACAGGGTATAGCACAAGGGTCTCCTCAGGAAAATTAAATCATACGGTATCACTGGTAGAATACTTAGCATAAATGAATCCTTCTTAGACAAGAGAAAAATCCAGGTTGTCCTCGACGGTCGAACATCTAAACAGTGTGATATAAATGCGGGAGTGCCTCAGGGGTCTATTATTGGACCTCTATTGTTCCTGATATTTATTAATGACCTCCCCGACAAAACTGCCTCTGAGATGGGTATATATGCTGATGACACTACACTCTATAAAAGGCATGACAGGAAAACAAATGAACACATATCTAAAGAAATGGCAAAAACACTAGAGGATGACCTCCAATCTGTAGTGGAATGGGGACATAAATGGATGGCCACATCCAATGCTGCCAAAACCAAACTGGTTTCCTTCAATAACTACAAGAAACCTTCTCTGTCACCAATAGCAATAGCCAGTGACTCCCTGTCTGAGAGTACATCTTTCAAACTGCTTGGCCTAACGTTCACAGGAAACATGAGCTGGAACAATTATATTGAAAACATTACCAGGGCCGCTGCAAAAAAGGTAGGCTCTCTCAACCGTGCTAGAAAACTACTGACACCTGAACGTATCCTGTATCTCTATAAGGCCACCATTCGCCCATGTATGGAGTATTGTTGTCACATCTGGGCTAGTGCGTCTACTACTAGTCTCTCGCTCCTAGACAAGGTTAAAAAAAGAGTCGCCAATCTGATATGCCCTGAACTGGCATCTAAGCTTCAGCCTCTGTCCCATCGACGAAACATTGCATCCCTCTGCTTGTTCTACAAGTATTTTAATGGTGAGTGCTCTGACGAACTGCAGACACTTGTGCCCCCACGTCGCAGACACCCTCGACAAACCCGACAGGCAGCTAAATCCCACCCCACACAGTAGAGATCCCTAGACGCAAAAGATCCTTCTACTCCAGTAGTTTCTTCCCCAGAACCGCTAGACTCTGGAATTCCATTCCAGGATCCTGCTTCCCTAACTGTACTGACATGCAGAAGTTCAAGTGCAACGTGAACCGACATCTTTCTGCCCAAATCCCTACATAGTGCCCCAGTAGTTGCTGACCCTGATGGTAGCCCCCTACACCTGAGTGGCAATGTGCCTTGTTTGGGGTGAAAATGTAATAAAAAAAAACAAAAAAAAAACATTGTCCAGAAGATAATGATGTAATATGATGATGATAAAGATACTGATAATGATGAAGATAATGAGTAAACATATCGTTGATGCAGATGTTGATGGGAGTGGATAAAGAAAAAAGAGGCACGCTGTGTCAGCTGTGGTTGCAAAAAGGAAGTAAAGACCAACAGAAGTAACATTTTCGCTAACAGTAACTAAATGGGGGATAATGGGTTCAAAACAGGGAGGCAGATCACCTAATTTGGAGGACAAAAAGGTATAAAATAGCAAATATCTCAACAACTTGACCTTATGAGAAACAATTTTTATGATTTTCGCAATCAGTTTCCCCAAATTAATTTAAATCAGCTTAGAAACCTGTGTTGACAAGATTGTTAATTTATATATTAGTAAAATAGTAACTGGATTCTCTACATTTCTTATTGGTAAAGTGCTATTTTACACTGGAGAGGTATGAATTGAACAGCTGCCTTGATTTTAGTCTCGACACATCTATATGATAAAGAACTGATGGTCCTCTTTTCTATTGAACAACTCCAATTACCGTTTCTAATTTTTCACCGTTATACAGTTGAATCCCCTGTTTGAATCCCCTACGAAAGTCGATTTATATAAGTGCTAAGGAATTTAAACAAGCTTATCCAAGTGCAAGGAATGTAAACTGCAGTTTTTATTTTATTTGTGTGTGTGTGTGTGTGTGTTTGCGTGCGTGTGTGTGTGTGTGTGTGTGTGTGTGTGTGTGTGTGTGTGTGTGTGTGTGTGTGTGTGAAACATGATCAGGTGGGTCACGTATTGCACGTTATTTTTAAAATGACGGACAATCTTCCACGAAGCAAATGACAATAATTGATTATATGACGGATGTTACGCGCCAATGTAGGTACGTGTTTAAGGTCGTCTGCGAAGACAAAGTCATGAATCTATAGAGACTTGAGTGTAAGGCATACGCAAATAATTCGATGAACCATTTTTGTCCTGGTTTTTGTAATTGCGTTTTCACCATTATTTTCTGTTCCTGTAATGACGGTTTCTTTCAGGTAAATAGCGAAAGCCAGTTTCTCCATCATCACATGGAATTCGGTCCAGGAAGTACAACTTTTTTATTTCCGGTGACACTATGCTACTCTCTTCCTTTACTTCCACAATTCAAAATATATCGATGCGTTTACAATTTTCATTTTTTATCTCTTCATTTAAAGTATATACGTTTGTCTCTGTCTTTTATATATCTATATATAAAGTTTGGTATGTGTATACATTCATATACTTATATGTACACGCACTAAACTAATGGAGAGATCAATATGAAGATTGAAATATATATTCTAGGTAACGGTAAATAACAAGGGCATTTGTAAAATTTAAGATATATATTGTGTGTGTGTGTGTGTGTGTGTGTGTGTGTGTGTGTGTGTGTGTGTGTGTGTGTGTGTCTACGCTAGCATTTACATGTATATATATATATACTGGAAGCTTCTTTAGACGATGTGTTGTGTTCTTTAATTGGTATAAATAGATTTTCTTCGTCTTATCTATTTGCCTGTCTGGTATTTGGGGGGGGGGTATTTTTATTTATATATAAATTTATTTTGTTAACATGTTACATTATAGTTTTTTGCTTGAGAGTCACCACTTATCAAGGCCTGGAGACCACTCGAGTATAAGGGTTAAATAGTGTACAGTAGTCAATAGAGTAATATCGTAGTAATCGTCAGTAGTATAAATTTGGTTATTTGGATTACTTAAGGGAGCGGCTCATCAAGAATTTGTTTATGTTAGACTTGAATACGACCCAGTTTTAGTCAGCTGGAAAGCAGGCAAATGGAGGAGAGTTCCACAGGCGTGCAGTTCTAAGAAAGAAGCTTTGTTCATGGAATCTACGTTTAGGTTTAGACACAGATAAAGAGTACGGGGAAATTATTGACAGTGATTTCAGCTAGACGAGTACTTTTCGTGAAAGTTTGGAGAAGAGGACTATAGACTGGAGCTCAGATGAACACTTACCACGAAAATAATGATAAAACAGAGAGAGGCTCGCAACGTCTCTCCTTTGGGAAAGAGGTTGCAAAGAAGAGTAAAGGGCATCCCTACTATGCTGCGAAGTCTATTTTAAACTCTGTCAAAGCAGAATAAGCTGCTTCTAGCAGGTCCTGCCCAAATGTGGCAACAGTACTCCATCCCTGGACACACCTGGCTTGTATATAGGTAGAGAATTGCATCAGCAGTGAAATATCTAATGAAGCGGTAGAAGGATACCACCATTTTTCCGGCGACCTTGGCAATAAATTTGATGTATGTGTCCTATTTCAGATCAGGAGTAAAGGCCAGACCAAGAAGCTTGTCAAAACTTGGAGCCTCCCCAAGACGAGAGTCAGTCATTTCAATTGATGTAACACAAGGATCAGAGCATTGATTATAAAGATAGAAGCTTGGTTTTAAATGAATTAGAATTAACCAGCCACCTTTTTCTCCATTGTATCACGTGCTCATGGTCAATGGATAGTGTTAGTATATTTAGTTAATGGCTGAAAGTGCTCAGTTGACGTCCGGCTGATGTTTAGTGTTATTTATTCTTTTCATTTTCTATTTTATTTTTTTATTTTTATTTTATTTTTTTACTCGTTTGTTTTTTAGTATTTCTTACTGGTCCCCCTTCTCTCTCTTTCGTTAGTTAGCTCAAATTCCTTCTCCCTGTCCCTCCCTCCCTGCAAACTTCCCTTCTCTACTCAATGATTTATTTTTCCCAATTACATTTCATACCTTTCTCCCTTCTTCCAACAAAAACACAAAACTGCTGCAAGCATTTCAGCTACAAACATGACTAGTTCGCCTCATCTGAAGATGCCGGTACGCGGTTGAAATAAATTTATAATTAGATTGGTCTAAGTTTGGGTTGGATTGTCTTTTCCAAATGTATGCGTTATTTCGCATTGATCTCTCACACTTGAGCTTTCTTACAGCAACTACTTATTGAAAGATGTGGAGTTGCTAATAGTTTTTATATTGTTGTTTTTTTTTATATGTCTCAATTTATTTTATACTTATTACACGTGTTACGAGTTTATCTCTTTTTTCTGATACTATTTTATTTTCGAAAAGTTTCATGGAAATCTGGCGATTATAAATTGTATGTTAACTTGATCACAAATCCCCCAAACTGTCTAAGGCCACATCGTCAGCAAAGACTTACCCAAGGCATCTATTGAAATTCTGGTTTTGATTCAAGCAGATGGTAGCCAAGGCATATGTTTTTATAACTTTTGAAATCATTACTATATAATAATCAATAGAGGATTGGCTCTATAATAATAAAATAATAGTAATAAATATGCATGGGTTAAAAGGTATTTATGTGTACTTTACGACCGAGTAACCCAAGCAGCCTACTATAATATCGTGGTCGTTGGCAGAATTCGGATACGAGTATACATTTTTCTCATTAGAAATGAGCCAGCTCAAGCTACGAAGTATTTTACTTGTTCAACTAGGCGCAATTTCGTGTCTCACACACTTCAGATGTCACCATTCGCTGCGCCAAACAAGTATTTGACGTGCAGGTTCAGAAAGCCATCTTGAAGCAGGTTGCCGGTGCACCATTACGTAAAGTACTGAAGCATATTTTAATCTTAGTAAGTTAGTACTCCCACAATGTTCCTCACATTTCGCCAGACAATCGTTTTCATCTCTTTAACTCTTATCCTCGAGTAGCTTCTGGATTTAATAAGTGGTGACTGGAGATTACCAGAAACTAAAATAATTGTAAAAGGGTAAACGAAATACACAGATTTGTTCACATTTTTTTGCGTACCTGGAGTCAAAATATGCGTGTGCTTGTGTGTTCGCGTTAACGTATATCTGCTGTGTGTGTGTGTATATGTATGTGTTTGTGGGGTGAAAAGGGATGACTTTCCGAGAATCTGTGCTTCAGCACAACGACATATGCGCACACATCACAACACTTTCAGTGAATGAATTATCATTGGATCTCGACCTAACACATTCTCAAAAAAAAGGTGAGTAATTATTAGTTTGCGCCCGAAAAGTCGTCTGGTTTACGTCTGTATGTCTATCAACTTTCCTATACAGAAAAAAACAAACGAGGAGATTTTCTAAAGATACGTCTATTTAATTCTATCAGGGAGACCCCGTGTTGCTCGGGATTGAGTGATGATTAACGAATGTTCCTCAGCTACAATACTTTTATTTTCATGTAAATCGCGGAAATCGCCCATTCCTCAATCAAATCAATCAATTGCATACTCTAGTCAGGCATTTCTCCCCGTAATGACTTAGTCCACAATTCATTGTAGTCTACATTGCATTGTAGGGAACCAACTGTTGATTTTATGAAATTATTTTTTTAGATTGACTAGAATTAAAATTTTAATTGTAAAAGTCAAGTAGCATGGTTTCATTGTGCTCTAAACAGAAACATTCATTTTGAACGTGCCCCTGTCTTATCAAAGAACCTACTGTTGCTTTTATATTCCATGCCCTTCTGCTTGTGCGATGATAAAACTTCTTAAATGCCCTTGTGATGTTAGGTTGTATAAAAGTGTTAATTTGGATCAAAATTGAACTGTTCCCTTTTTTAATGGGATTTCTTCGATCATCGATATTTATGAGAGGCATTCCAAGACAAAACCTATATAAGAACACCTCTAGACACATATGATACATGTGTGTGAAATTTAAAAACAAATCAGCCCAGCTATTTTGGAATCCAGAGGGAATGAACTCACACACACAGACGAAGTGCCTTTTATATATCTATACTCCTATAAAAAAAAATGCGTGTGTGTATTGGTATTCATATTAAGAACCTTTTTTTCCTATTTATTTCTAAAGAAAATACAACTTTGTTATATATGGGTCGTGGAATTGCATTTATCTGAAAAAGATCTAGCTAATTTGCATATTCTTTTAAACATTCATTTTAATTAATTCCCTATTAGTTTTTCGCCCGTTTTCTTATGGAATGATCATTTTTAGTTAGCTATTACGTGTAATTATATTCATGCAGATATTCTACATGATTTATACATGCGTAATATTTGCGTAAAAATGTTATAGTAAACACAAACCACTTTCTACATATATTCATGTATGTGTGTATATATATATATATATATATATATATATATATATATTTGTTTGTTTAAAAGTT
This sequence comes from Euprymna scolopes, assembly GCF_053919585.1. NCBI lineage: Eukaryota > Metazoa > Mollusca > Cephalopoda > Sepiida > Sepiolidae > Euprymna > Euprymna scolopes. The sequence goes on from NC_136518.1 coordinate 83,196,859, forward strand.
TGCCTACCAAACTCCCCTGTAAGGTTTTGGTCTAGAAACATGAAAATTAATATATAGGGTATTCGAAACTTTATATTTGGGTTTGAGCCGGAGAAAATCGGTGCAAAAGTGTGAAAATTAAATAAATGAAATTTGCCAGGTGATGGTCGAACGACGTCATTACGAATATGTAAGCTATTGCTTCATGATTTAATTTTTATGTCTCGATGCATGCATGTCTTCATAGCTCAGGCATTAATGTCGAAGGAAAAAGTAAATCGTGAGCTAAACGTTTTAGTTTCGATTCTCGGTGTCGGAGAACGAGTCATTTTTTTTTTTTTACTATTTAAATCATTACTATATATTGGGTATAATAATAAATACGAAATCTGCATTTATCAAAATATTATATTTAAGCGTATTTTACAACCGGGCAATGCCGGGTGGTTTGTTAGTAAGTAGAGAGATGAGCATTATAAAATGCTATTAAAAATATGTGTGGCAGACGAGCACATAATCTAATATTAAGTAAATAGTTTGTTTCTCGCGTATTTTGTCATTGATATTTTCTAAGAAAGTCGACAACTTAATCTGTTTCAATATAAACCTCTGCTCTCTTGCTAATGATGTATTTTAAGAAAAATGATTCGACCGATTTTTACCGATTTGCATATTCAATCAGATAGATATTAAATTTATAAAGAAAAAAACGTCGTCGCATGTCAGACGGAATAACGTATTGGTGATACATTTTTATCATCACTTAAAAAATATAATGTAATAGTTTTTATTAATAACATAAGTCGTAATATAGACGTGTCCCAAAACGTTTCTTTATATACTGATAGTTTGATTTTCAGAAGAGAGAAAGGAAGAAATAGGCAGGAGTAATAGCCCGTAACCACTTAAAGCAGCGTTAAGAGGACGAATTAGCAGCTAAAGAATAGATATAGACTATAGGGGAGAGACGGATTTCCCGGTCGTAAAATATGTAAATTATTATAGAGTTGTGTTTCAAAAGTAAAAAAAAAAAAGTATTTGGGTGCCATCAGCTAGAATCGAAACCGGAAGAAAAACTGTAGCATTCAAAGCTGGTGACGTTACCACTGTACCAAACTAAGATGATTGTACAAAGCGTTAATATTATGAGCTTCAGATTTCTGCCCATCAATAAACACGATGATAGTTCTTTCTGAGAGAAAGGAGTTGATTGTTAAGAGGACATTCCAGCTATTCCGTAGCTGGAAATCTTATAAGGTCGACCTTTGTGCTAGACTCTACCGCAGATATGTCAAGGGCTACTGCACTAGAAATGAAGCCATCGTCAATAGATTTATTAATTTTGTTTGATATTACTGTCAGCATATCGGCGGCTGATATCTCAGAACGAAAACCAGATTGGATATCGCTGAATAAGTTTTTTGTTTGTTTGTTTGTTTGTTTGTTTTTTTGTTTTGTTTTTTTGTTGTTTTGTTTTGTTTGTTTTTTTGCTGAACTGCTTGACAACTTCTCAAAATAGTATTTTTACTGTTCGTTTGACTTTCCTTTAGATGAGCAAAAATTCGTTAGACCTTTACGTTCTCTCAATCTCAAATCTTCACTTTTATCTTTTGTTTATCACGTCTGATCATATCATGCTTTTCCCAGGTGATCGCAAGTATATATAAAACACTTCTTTTTCGGATAGTATCGTCAGAATTTAAATTATGCAACAAAATTCTCTCTCTTTTTTTTCATCGGAAAAAGGAAAGTTCCGATTTCTAATCTTTTTCCAAGAATAATGTATTTTATTTGTTACTAGCAGATGTACCCGGCGTTCCCCGGTATTAAGCGTAACGTTAAATTCCTTTTAAAAAATTAAGTAAAAACAAAACGGAACAAAACTGAAACATGTGCATACGAGCATTATGTTTTTCTATACAGTTCACTTTTTGTAAGTAAAAAAAAAACGACTCAAGCTGAGACCGAAACCAAAATCCAAAGACAGTGAGTTAAGTACGATTACCATTAGTCCTGCTTGCCACGTCCTTTAAAAAGTGTTTTCAAACCTACTTATTCTTAACATAATGAAGCTCTCACGTGAACGATTCGCGCATGCGCAGTCGAGAAACAGTTAAAAAATCTGATTACCTCTCCAAAATACCAATTTTTTTTAATTTCGACCCCTTAGCAGTCTTTTTTTTCGGATGAAAACAGATAAGAAAAAGTGTTACACATGTCTGAATACCCTATATACCAAATTTTAAGTCTGTAAATCAAAGGTTCGTTACGTATATAGGTTGAAATTTTCCCTTACACACCCACCCACACACACACACACACACACACACATCCACACACACACACACACACACACACACACACTCACACACACACACACACACACACCCACACACACACCCACACACACACCCCACACACACACACACACATTCTCACTTTTATAGATCAATTCGTTTCAGCTCGAGATTGCATTAGCATTTTTCTATACACAGAATAATTCTTTTTTATTTTTCCATATGCAATCTCGAGCTGAAACGAATTGATCCAGGTATATAATGTGCATCTATCCACCTCTGTATTCCTCATATTATTACAAGTGTATATTGGACTTTCTTTTAATACGTCTAATATTCCATTTTCGTAGCTCAACGAAGTATATAAGTATTAGATAAATACTTTTACCAATGTTGAATAGTAGTAGACAAGTTGAGGGAAAGTTTACGGATTTATTTAAGGTTCATTTATGCAAATTACATTATTTCAGAACGAGGCCATTCTCCTTTTCCTTCTTCTGTAATAGGCTCCAATAATGTTAAAATCAGCAAAATAGTAAATAATAATAGAATTGAATGTGGTGGACTAAATTTGGGGAGAAAATGTAACAGTAGAATACCTAACGAATGTCCACTGGAAAGCAACTGCTTAATTTCTGAAATTGAGTACAAATGTGAAGTAATAGTAAGAAGGAATACCTAGAAGGGACGGAATGTTTTAAGGATAGTTTCAGAAAATACGATGCATCATTTAAAATTGGACCTTAGAATGAAGCAAATAGGAATAGAGATAATTATAGTAATGAGAATAGAACAAAAATAATTATTAGAAATAAAAAGGGGAACACAACTGCACCTGGTGATTGGGTTAGGGAGCTAACCCAATTAACAAATAAAATTTAAAAAAATTAAAATGGTCAATAGTAAGTAAGGATAGAATGTATAAACCAAGTAAATCAAAATAATGTCATCTGTTTTTACTGTATAGTTTTTTTTTTATTACATTTTCACCCCAAACAAGGCACATTGCCACTCAGGTGTAGGGGGCTACTATCAGGGTCAGCAACTATGTAGGGATTTGGGCAGCAAATGTCGGTTCACGTTGCACTTGAACTTCTGCATGTCACTACAGTTAGGGAAGCAGGATCCTGGAATGGAATTCCAGAGTCTAGCGGTTCTGGGGAAGAAACTACTGGAGTAGAAGGATCTTTTGCATCTAGGGATCTCTACTGTGTGGGGGTGGGATTTAGCTGCCTGTCGGGTTTGTCGAGGGTCTCTGCGACGTGGGGGCACAAGTGCGTGCAGTTCGTCTAGCATTCACCATTAAAATACTTGTAGAACAAGCAGAGGGATGCAACGTTTCGTCGATGGGACAGAGGCTGAAGCTTAGATGCCAGTTCAGGGCCTATCAGATTGGCGACTCTCTTTTGAACCTTGTCTAGGAGCGAGAGACTAGCAGAAGACGCACCAGCCCAGATGTGACAACAATACTCAGTACATGGGCGAATTGTGGCCTTATAGAGATACAGGATACTTTCAGGTGTCAGTAGTTTTCTAGCACGGTAGAGAGAGCCTACCTTTTTTGCAGCGGCCCTGGCAATGTTTTCAATATAATTGTTCCAGCTCATGTTTCCTGTGAACGTTAGGCCAAGCAGTTTGAAAGATGTACTCTCAGACAGGGAGTCACTGGCCATTGCTATTGGTGGCAGAGAAGGTTTCTTGTAGTTATTGAAGGAAACCAGTTTGGTTTTGGCAGCATTGAATGTGACCATCCATTTATGTCCCCATTCCACTACAGATTGGAGGTCATCCTCTAGTGTTTTTGCCATTTCTTTAGATATGTGTTCATTTGTTTTCCTGTCATGCCTTTTATAGAGTGTAGTGTCATCAGCATATATACCCATCTCAGAGGCAGTTTTGTCGGGGAGGTCATTAATAAATATCAGGAACAATAGAGGTCCAAGAATAGATCCCTGAGGCACTCCCGCATTTATATCACGCTGTTTAGATGTTCGACCGTCGAGGACAACCTGGATTTTTCTCTTGTCTAAGAAGGATTCATTTATGCTAAGTATTCTACCAGTGATACCGTATGATTTAATTTTCCTGAGGAGACCCTTGTGCCATACCCTGTCAAAAGCCTTAGATATATCTAGAGCTACCGCTCTGCCCTCCCCCGCTTTAGTGAATTCTAAAGAAGAAATCTTGAACAAAAAATTAGATGTTATACAAAGCTGTCTTCATAGGAATAAATTCTTGATATCACGCCTAAAACCTGACTGAAATAAATTTATAAAGGTGAAAAATCTACAGAATATATGGAGGGTAAAATGTAAATATGTGAGGAAAATTCATAAATTTCATATTAAAATTTCAAATTGTTGCAAGAAATAAATAAATAAGTAGATCTTCACCTTTACATACAGGAAATAAAATAATTATAAGCTTAATGGGTGAAAAAAAAGAAGAGTTTTGGTTTGAACAATCGTTAAGGATAATAAAATTACACCCACGTAATGTCCACAGTACAAGAAAGATTTTTTAAATCCAATATTAAAACAATTGTAAGTTATTGTGACCGGCAGGTTAAGGTAGAGCAAAATAAATTTAATCAAAAATGTTAAATTTTGAAAATAAATTAGAAACTTACGAGCGATTAGCATTGTAAATTTAATATTTGAATTTTAAGCTGAAAATTAAATGAGGGTGATTGATAAATACTTGAGTCAAAATGCTTAAATATGAATAGCTTAAACTTAAAGAAATTGGCAAATTGATTAAAATTTAAAAATCAGAGTTATCTACCTTACAACGTGAAGGATTTAATTAGACCACTGAAAAGAAAAACAAATCAAACTTAAAATAGAATGATTATATAACGATAAAAATTAATAAGGTAAATTTAAAATTTAAATCACTGACCTAATTCGTATAGAATGAGTATCAATGTTGAGTTATATTTATTTTTAATTACAATCCCTTTTTTTAAGAAATAAAATAATTAAGTAAAGTCAATTGTGTAATCGTAAATGTAAACAGATGATGCGAAACTTTCATAAATTAAAGAGATTACAATTGTTACGTATAAATTTATTAGATTTCTTACAACCGGCTTGATCACAAATAAAGGCTTGAAACCCTAAGATTTTCACAATTCTGATTTTTTAGATGAGGATTAATTGTTTGTATTACTTGTTTTGATCGAACTATTTTCCTCATCTTGAGTGTTGTTTGTGCAACGTTTCCGTTGATGAAGCCTTCGACCTTCGTCAGGCATGTTGGTCGCCATCTTGGAAAAGAAAGGAGGAAAGTTACTAGCTTCGTATTTAGTTTCGTATTCTTGGAATTGTTTTTTTTACTGGCTTCGTACTTAGTTTCGTATTCTTGAAATTGTTTTTTTGTTTGTTTGTTTGTTTTTTCTCGCCGTAGTTTCGTATGTGACAACCATCTATGGAACCAGTAACTTTTCTCCTACTTTTATCCTAGATGGCGACCATCAGGTCTGATATTGTGTTGACTCCCACACATATTAATGTCCACTGAGCATGTTTTATCCATTATTCATTCGTTGCTCACCAGTTGTTCAATCGATCATCCTATTTATTATTCTAGTTTTTAAAGATACTTCGTTTCAAAAGCAAATACTTATTTTTCAACCGAACTCCCAATTCCAAAAGCTCACTGGGAAATGCATTCCAATTCTAACCTGCATTTGATTGATTTACATTTGAAACAAGCCATCCAATTAACTATTAAGAATTACTATTACCACTAGCAGGGATACACGACGTTGCCCAGAATTGAATGATAACCAACGAATGTTTCACACTCCCATATTTTATTGTCATCGAAATCGGTGAAATCGTTCATTTTCCAATCAAATCGATTGATTGCATGCTCTAGTTGGGGTCTCATCGCGGTGCACAGAGAGGAAGCTTCACATGCCTTCACGCAGTGACTTACTCCACGATACATTGTAGTCTACATTGCACAATAGGGAACCTAATATGGAGTTTATGATTTTTTATATATTATAATGGCTTGAATAAAAGTTTAGAATGAAAAAGTTTGTTTTTTTACGTGGTAGTCACCACGTATCCAGGCCCGGAAGCCACTCGGGGATAAGGGTTATTGCGTGTACTGTAATCAATGGGATAATGTCGTAGTAATACTTAGTATTGGAGATTTGATAAACTGTCTTAATTAAGGGGGGCGGTTTATCAGGAATTTGTTTATTTTGAACTTGAAGACATCCAAGTTGTAGTCAGGTGGGAAACAGACAAACGGAAGAGAGTTCCACAAGAGTGCACTTTTAAGAAAGAAGCTTTGTTCATGGAATCTATGTTTTGATTTAGGCACAGATAAAGAATGGGGAAAATTATTGACAGTAGTTTATGCTAGACGGGTGTTTATCGTGAAAGATTAACGAGGGGGGCAGAGATTGGAGCTCAGACGAGCACTTGCTATGGAAATAAGGATAAAACAAAGACAGGCTCGTAACGTCTCTTCCGTGAGAGAGAGGTTGCAGGGAAGAGAAAAGGGCATCCCCCTCTAAGCCACGAAGTCTATTTTGTACTCTGTCAAGGCAGGATAGGCTGTTTTTAACAGCTCCTGCCCAGTCAGGTATCATGGTTCATTTGCACTCTATATAGAAACATCGATTTCGAGCGCGCCCCTGTAGTATCAAAGGTGTTGCAAAAAAGGAGAGCCGGTTAGCACTCCTCTTGACAAGGACGGAAAAAGATCATTTGATCTTCTAAACACATATGGCATTTGCTTCCTACTCCGAAGCAAACCTATTTTTTCGCCCCCCCCCCCGTCTTCGGGCCAAATTTTATTAGTATTGTTATCTTTTTTGTATTTGTTAATATAAATAAAAAAATGTTTTAAATTGGGTTTAAGTAGGAACAATCCCCCTTCCCACCGCACACACACAAATACAAATTTAAAAGGGTAACCATGATAAAAGATACTGGCCGAGAGAAAAATCTTTTAAAATTTACAGTAGAGACGAGATGGATCAACCAACCTCACCATCCCTCCTTCTTTTTTAGTTGGCCTTGTGCCTAAATTTTTTGTTCATTTTCCCAATTGTATTTTTTCCTGTGAATAAAAAATTTAATATCTCAAAGTGTAGCATCTGTTCCGGCAGATGCTGCAATCAAAGACCATTGTCCTTGTGGCAATCTTTTGGTCCATGTAGGGCAACCCTATATACCAAATGTATTTCATTATTCAGCTTCTATTTACCACCTCTCGGAAGCTGGTCCCCTTCCTCCCTCCTCATTTTTCCATATTAAAAAACGGCCTTGTGCCTCATTGGTTCAGTGGGGAAGCAAATAAATCCAGTCCCTGTCGTATAAAAGAATCTATTGTTGATTTTATATGTCGTGTCTTTTGGCTTGTGTGGTAATAAATCTTCTAAAATGCACTTGCGATGTTAGGCTATGTAAGGTGTTAACTTTGTCAAAATCGCCTGTTTCTTTGTTCATGGAATTATTTCGATTACTGATTATCGATTATCAATACTTATCGATACATAAGCTTGACTGAAAGCTGATAAGAAAACTGCCAGGTAAATAAAGTAATTTCATGTGGAATTTTATAAAATTTTTCGGGGATATTTACGTTGGGGGACACAAGTGCTTGCAGTTCGTCAAAGCATTCACCGTTAAAGTACTTGTAGAACAGGCAGAGGGATGCAACGTTTCGTCGATGGGGCAGAGGCAGAAGTTTAGATGACAGTTCAGGACCTGTCAGATTGGCGACTCTCTTTTGAACCTTGTCTAGGAGTGAGAGACTAGTGGCAGATGCACCAGCCCAAATATGACAACAATACTCCAAACATGGGCGAATGGTGGCCTTATAGAGGTATAGGATACTGTCGGGCGTTAGTAGCTTTCTAGCACAGTAGAGAGAACCTACCTTCTTCGCAGCGGTCCTGGCGATACTCACAATGTAATTGTTCAACTCATGTTTCCTGAGAGCGTTACGCCGAGAAGTTTAAAAGATGTACTTTCAGATAAAGAGTCATTCGCCATTGCTATTGGTGGTAGAAAAGGTTTCTCGTAATTATTGAAGGAAACAAGTTTTGTCTTATATATATATATATATATATATATATATATATATATATATATATATATATATATCGACATCGACTGTTATTTGCACATAGTTACGGTCGATGTAACTGTAGGGAAAATCGTAACTTACCTGGTTAGCGTGACTTGAAAAACAATCCTAAAATGACGACATCGTTTTTGTATTTGACGATCACGTGAGAGTAACGTAAACTCTATTCGAATTAGATGATGCAAGATGCACAAAAGAAGCTGTAAAAAGAACGATCGTAGAGTTGAAACACTGTGTGTTATGCGCACGGACGTGTGTATTATCAAGATTATTGAAGCTTACTTAAAAGATTGTAAGCGGGACAGAAAGCAACATTAAAACTCCAGTGAACTCAATTTTCAAACTAGATGTGTAAGTCGCCATACTTGGTAAAGGAAGGGGGGGTAATCTCTAAACTTCCGAAATTTCGTATTTATCTTATGCCTGAAATTAAATTTACAAAAAAAATATAAAATCAATAAAAAATATCAAGCAAAAAAATAACCTATTGCCGTAGATTCTTATATCCTCTGCATAGATGTCGATTGATAAAAAAATTTCATAAATTATTGATGACATATAAAAGGAAACTGAAGTTTAATTAAATCCATTAACGAATTGTAGGTTCTTAAAAAATTAATTTGCAAAACAAGAAAGGTCCTGGATATGACCTTAAACTATATCCGATGGTGAGACCCCAGCTTGTAGGCTTTGGGGAGTGTGGAGCCACCCTTTAATTGCCATTGCTCCCAGGTCCACTCTGACCCGGACTGGTAGTACCTGTTAGGGTCCCAACTATGGGTTAAATAGAAACCGATTAAAAAAAAAAGAAAGCAATAACAAGTATACTCTATTAAAAAATTGTTCTGGATTCGGCATTAAATAACCTTAAAAGGGTTGATATGTCGTAAAACAAAAACAACCAACCAACCAACCAACCAACCAAAACAAGAAATGTGCCAATGAGACATAATTGTTAAATCACGTGTTGCCTAGTGCTGTTTATTTGTAATTTAATTTTTTTTTTTAACCGGATGTACTTTTTTATAATTTCCGCATAGATATTTGTAATATATTATTAACTAGCGACTGGTGTGGTATAAAAAGGAAAAAAGGTGGGGTAAAATATAAGTTAGTACACATCAGTAAAAACACAGTTAAGGGGAGGCAACTCTGATAGAGTTCTATAAGATTATCTCCTTTGAATGTTAATGGACAATTGTTTTAAAAAGATGCTAAAAAATTCCACTAAATTACGACTTTACTCAACTTTATAATTTTTTGTAAACTTGCTTTCAACAAGAAACTGAATACGAAACCTCGGAAATGTAGAGTTAACCATCCTTTCTCTTAATCAAACATGGCGACTCATGCACTTAGGAAAAGGCCGGAGGTTGCATCAACCGAAGCGTTGTGCAAATAAGACTTAAGATGAGAACAGTAGTCCGATTAATCCAAATAATAGAAATAATTACCCCCGTCTTAAAAATTCAGAACTGAGATAAACGCTATTATTCTACAACATAGTGCATTTGAGCGCGTGGGAAAATATTAGCAGCAGCAGCAGCCTTAAAACGCGCATATATAAATTAGGAAATGTGCACAAGTTAGCCCTAGGAGGAGAAGCAAAGTACGTGTCGAAGACAGTGCATGTGAATGGGCCGGCTGTGGTCGGTATGCGGTCGGGGAAAAGAGAAACGTGAGTTAAGCTAAATGGACATGTGGCAACGAGACACTTTTTAAGTCATGTCGAGACGGGAGAGAAATAAGTAACAAAAACTTTTGTTGAAAAGAAAAAATGTCGACCCGGATTTTTATTTATTTCTTTTGTTTGTAACTGCAACAGCTACGTCATACAACATCCCAAAATCATATTTTACATAATGTGATAGCGATGGGAATTTATTTTGACTTTCGATTAAAATAAGATTTTTGTTGAAATCTATATTTTCTATGTTCGTCCTTTTTATTGTAAAATTTCCCATATTTTAAACGTTGGCCATTTTTTTCCGCATTCGAAATCTTCATACATTAAAGCATCTGTGACCCATTCGATCAGGATCGATGCTTATTCCAATTTTCATTGGAAATTTCCTGCCCCCCCCCCAAAAAAAAATAATTCTGATTTCGTTTACCAACGTCTCCCTGGAAAGAGATGGGATTAATTCTCAGAAGACTTTCCCTAAATCCCGGCTCCAAACCACGAGCCTTAAAGAACTTTATTTAATCGACGGGAGTGGGTACTATGCTTTCCTCTCGTCATCAATGATTGGTGCAGAAGTTTTAAGAAATTCACAATTGTATTTGAAGTTTCCACAGTATTGAGTATTGAACTATCAACCTCCAGAAACTACAACTGAATTTTATCAAGTCCTTCTTAATTTCTACCGTTCTTCCCGAGTTCGACAAGATACAACTGAAGAAGGTAGGAAATTACATCGACCGAAACGTTGTGAAAATAACACTGAAGATGAGAACAGTAATCCGAAGAATCCAAATAATACATACCCGATGGGCGTATCGAAATCAGTGGACGTATCTAAAACTCTTTAATCAGATAGAGCAACCTTTTGAGCCCGTGCGAATCGATCATTCGAATCAGACAATACCTGAAGCCATTGACTGGAAACATCGCTGCAAGTGATGAGTATGTATCGATCTCTCTTTCGTGTCCTATCATAACATTTCACAGATCAGCTGTGATCGTAAAATAAGATATGTTAAAGAGTTTAAATATTCACGCATGACAAAACCGGCGTAAACTCGTGACATACGAATATATTATAAATCTTACGGGACATCGAACATAAATCCGCAAATCAACCAACTCACACGCCATTAGAAGCTATAGATGTGTTCACAGTAGTCTTGGGACGATAAATCGGAATCGGAAATTG